>NC_057399.1:9510686-9810686 GCF_019320065.1 Cervus canadensis | reverse complement strand
TTGTGGTTTTAAACCTATAGATCCTGCAGATACTTTATTAGATTTATACCTAAGGATTTCATTCTCATAATACATTTTCATATAATTTCCTTTTTATATAATACATTTCTAATGTACTGTAAATGATACTTTCAGTTTCAAATTTAAAAAGTCTGATTATTCTAATTGTTCATTGCTACTGCATAAAAATACAATTGACTTTTGTATATTGACTTCACATCCTGAGACCCTGCTGAACTCACCTTTTAGTCCTAGGAGGGTTTGTGTAACTTTTTTGCACTTTCTGAGTAAACAAACGTATCATCTAAAACTAGAGATAGTTTTATTTCTTCCTTTCCTATCTGTGTACCTTTAACCTGTTCCTTACCTTATCACACTAGCTATAGGACAGGTTTTGCTACAAAGTTGAGAGAGGCAACATCCTTGTTCCTGATCTTTGGTGAAAAGCACTCAGTCTATTATCATCAAGGACAATTCTAAGCACAGGTGTTTTATATGAGGTCCAGGAAGTTCTTTTCAATTCTTGGTTTGCCAAAAGTTCTGATCATGAACGGAGTTTGAGTTTTGCCAGGTGCTTCTTCTGCATTTTATTCTTCGGTCTGTTAACCTGGTGAATTGCGCTAATGAGGGGCTCTTTTCAGTATTTATCCTATGCCGTGTTCCCTGAGCTTCCTGGACCTGTGGTCTGGCATCCGGATTTAACTGGGGGAGAAATTCTTGGCCATTAAAAATATATATATTCCTTATGCCCCACCATTCTCTCTCTCTTCAGGGGTTCCAATTACCTGTGTGAGAGCATTTGTTACCATCTCACAACTTTGGGGTGCTCGGCTTTTGTTTTTGCTTTGACTTCATGTTTCAGTTTGGGTAATTTCTATTGCCCTATCTTCAGGTTCATTGATTCCTTCCTTGGCTGTGTCAAGGAAAGAATCTTTCTACTGAGGAGCCCATCAGAGGCATTCCTCATCTCTGTTTTTTATTTCTAGCATTTCCATTTGGTTCTTATAGTTTCCATTTCTCTGCTAAAATTGCTCCTCATAGGAGTCTGCATGCTGTTCAGATTGTCCACTAGAGCCTTCAGCATATTAACTGTAGTTCTTTTAAACTTTCTGTTACATAATTCCAACACCTGTTTCACATCTACATCAGATTCTGATGACTGCCTTGTTTGTTGGGAGTCTGGTGTTTCTTGCCTTTTTACATGTCTTACAGTTTATGTTAAAAACCGGACATCTCATATAGGATAGTAGAGACCAAGATAAATAGTTTTCATGCCTAGAAATGGGTGCACCTTTCCTTCTGCTAAGCCTTTAATGGTTTCTTCTTGCTAACTACATCCCAGAGTGGAAACAGAAGTCCCTTTCTTAGACTTTAAAAAACTTTGTCAATAAGCTGTCTATATTATTAATGGATTCTTCCTTCTGCTTTTCTGTAAAGACAGCCAGTCCATAATAAAGCTTCTGATTAAGCAGGAGACAACTGGGATATCCCTACAAAACAGATTCTATTTCAGTCAAGGGCAAAGAAACACAATACTCTAGGCCTGTAGGCAACATTATTGGGGAGGAGGCAGGTAAATATAAGATTTGGGATGCTCTGAAATATTTGAACTATTCCTTTCCTCTCCAGTGTGGCAGGCTGATCATGTCACGGCATCATCTCCACCCTTCCTGTACCCATACTCTTTGCTACATAACTGTGGTCTCCTGCAGTGGGTGTGATGACTTGCTTAAACTTCACTGGTTTTCAACTAATGCCTTTGACTGTTGCCATGAGAATATGTCCAAACTTGTGTGGACAGACATGGACCCATTGTTCTGATCACCCTAGCCAACAGTCAAACATGTAAGAGATCCCCTCAGTCCAGAAGCACTGCCTGGCTAAGTCCAGACTAGGCTGCCCAGCCACAGATGTGCAAGCTTAAGAAATGCGTTGTTTTCAACCATTGTCCTTTTGGGTGGGAACAGAAAGCTGATATTCCCAGGGGGCCTTTGGGCTTTCTGAAATCTGGGAAGTGAAGCACACTCCGGCCCCACCCCATCTCCATTCTGTATCTGCTAAGGCACACTTCACATCAGAAGTCATGCCTTACAAATATTCTACCCCTGCAGAGTGCTTGGTTTAAGCAAAGTGCAAAACCCAGAATCATCAGGCTCATATTTTGAATACTAATTTCTAATTCTTCCTAAGGGAGTCTTTGAAAAGCACTTCATGTCTCCATTTTGCTGCTAGAGCCTTTGACAGAAGGCCCACTCCTGTGTCCTTTGATTTAGGGCAGTGATTTCTAAGAACTTGGGCTGGGCTGGCTGCAACACTCCCGGAAGAGAAAAACAGATTCCTCAGACCCTACCCTGAGAATCTCATGTAGTTAAGCTGTGTGGAACCCAGAATCTGAGTTTTTAAGTAGCTCCCCAAGTTTACAGCATATTCTTATGCTAGGAATATCAGGTGATCATTGAACTGGATTGTTTCTCCAGTTTTCTGTTTCCTGAATGCATCTTCTGACACAATTTTCTTTCATCAGAACACAGCCTGTACATACCTTAAATATGACAGGTGCATCCAGGTGATGCAATGGTTAATATAATTTATAACTTAGATGCCTCCCTATTCCCAACACCAATGAAAGGAAGCTAACAATATATAACACATCTAATAAGACCATCAAAATAGAAACAGAAAATTTTAGACAACAGAGAAGAGGAAAACTGTATCAAAATTCTAGAGTAGCAGATTTACTGTAATGAGAAGCCGAGTTTCCTAGCAGCAAAGGCAAAAAGAGAAATATGCTAATTATAGAATTTTTACTATTGGATGAAATAAAATATATTGAATTATCAGTAGACATTTTGTACCTAGAGTTGAATTCTAAAAGGAACTTAATTTCATAAATCCTAGTACACAAGTAATTTTGAACATAATAGAAAATATGCTTACATATACAGAGACTTTTTTTTCTGGAGTTACACTGTAAAGAAACTAATTATATAGGACCAGTTGCATAAGGGACTTTGAATAATGAAGAAAACTGTGTAACTAACAGTGGTTGGACAGAAAACAAAGACTATTTCTTGTACATCCATTACGATATTAATCTCTGAAAGCACTTCTGGGCAAAGGTCCAGGGCTGAGGCCTTCAGATGATCTAACTTTTCCCAGGGAGAAAGCTTAAGCCATCTAGAAAATGAAATGAAAAGTGGGGTTGTGCCTGGACTTGGGGTCCTCTCAGAAGAGGGAATGGGCTACGACACCCCTATGGAGAATCCAGGGAACCACCTGTTAAAGGAGCCAGTTCATGTTCATGCCTAGGACCCACACTCTGGGGCTTACCCCATTCATCAACCCAGGTGGAGGGACTAAGGGGGTGGAGGGGTGGATTCTGCAGACACTGGAAGACCTCCACTCCCTGAGGCGTGTGGGGGGTCTCACGCATTGCAGACCCCACAGGTGCTAATGTGGTAACTGCTCTGTGCCTGCATACTAAGCTGCTTCAACCGTGTCCGAGTCTCTGCGACCCCATGGACTGCAGCCCACCAGGCTCCTCTGTCCATGGGATTCTCAAGAACACTGGAGTGGGTTGTCATGCCCTCCTCCAGGGGATCCTCCCAACCCAGGGATCAAACCTATGTCTCTTATGTCTTCTGCACTGGCAGGCAGGTTCTTTACCCCTAGGGCCACCTAAGAAGCCCGGTAACTGCTCTGGGGCTCATTCATGGAGGCAGACGAGGCCTCCGCTCTGTCCTGCTCAGCACCCTTCCTATAGCTCCTTCCCTCTGGAGCCCTGCACGTGCCATCACCTCACCCTGGGACAGTCTCATTCCATCCCACCCTTGCCCCTTTCACCTCGCCCTTCAGATCTCCACTGAGATGTCACTGATGCCCTCAAGAATCAGCAAGGACGCATGCCCCATAGCATCCTCCCTTCTCCAGGAGACACAATGCTGTCTGTAGTGACACCAAGAGAACGGCCCCCAAGCCCTTCACTCACTGCTGGAGCCTCGCTGCTGGAAGTGAGCACAGAGCAGATGCCCCAAAGACGTGGACGGTGGGAGGACAGGGTCGGAGGGCGAATATTACCGTCAGGACTGCCAACAGTAACACTGGACACTTACACAGGTGTACCAGGTACCGGCCCCACTCTAAATGCTAAAATGTGAGGCTGAGATCAGAACCCAGGCAGTTGCTCCTGAAACCACTAGGAACCCTTCTGCTCTAAATCAACGAACAAAAACATGTGTTGTGTGAGACTGGACGACCAGCGCAGGACGGCAGAACCTGGCGCTCACCCCAGCAGCACCCCGCGCCTCTGCACCCGTCCCACCTGGAGGTGTCTTGGAGATCAGGGGGAGGTGAACACACGTGCACACAACACCAGGCCATGGGCTGTGACCTCGGAAACCACCCTTCTCGGAAAGCCCAGGGGCAGCCCATGGAAGGTTTAGTCGTCCCATGACAGCGGCACTGTCCACGCTTCCCAGGGGGTCAGCGGTGCTAGGACAGGACCGATGAGCATCAGAGGAGGAGGCGGAAACAGAACAAGCACCTTGCCACCAGGAACACTGCCGCCTGCTGGGGAGACCGGGGGTTCAGACGGGCTGGAGCTGGGCGCTGGCCCAACAGGACTTGACCGGTGGCTGGGCTTCTGCTCAGATAATCCGGCTGCTTTTTTCCTCTGGGCAGCGATCTGGGAGAGGACACTGTCTATGCTGCCACCTGAAGAGAGAGGAATAGGAATGACTGCCAAGGTCCGGGGCACGGCAGCGTGGGCAGGGGACGTCAGGCGCTGACCCAGCTGAGCTGAAACCGCACTGCCCAGACCAGCCCCTGGCTCTGGGTCAGGGCTGGCCACAGGACTGCGATGACAACTGGCAGGCGGACAGGCCCCCAAGGCCCCAGTGTGTCCCCGCTTTCCACCGTGCCACGGCCAACTCAGCCGGCCTTCAGCAGGCCAGACACCAGGCCGGCCCCGGGTGACCAGAGCAGCCCCACCCAGCGCCGTCTGACAGACAGCTGCACGCGCTGCCCTGCCAGGGCTCCTCCGGCACTGTCCACCCCATCCCCATCTCCCCACTCTGAGCCTTCACACCCCCAGCCACTCCCACAGTTGGGTCAATAGCTTTCTGACTCCGTAACACTCAGGGGCTCGGCTTCCTTGATCGAATCCTGATGGCCATGGTCCCTCTCCCTGTTTCTCCAAACAGCAACCCTGACTTGTGATGAAGGGAAAGGGGAAGATGATAATATCCAGGGCTAGGGAGGGCATCAGAGGGACAACGCCGATAAATGATAATATCCAGGGCTAGGGAGGGCATCAGAGGGGGAACGCCAATAAATGATAATATCCAGGGCTAGGGAGGGCATCAGAGGGGGACGCCGATAGCTACGACTTACAGGGCACTGGCCGGGTGTCAGCACTGCTGTAAATATTTTACGTGTAAACAGGGCCGTTCCGGAGGGCAAAATGGAAAGCTTCAAAAACAGACAAACCCATTGACCCCGCCACCCTGACTCAGAGGCACTTACATTAAGCAAATCACTAAGCAAGTGTGTAAGCCCAGCACTTTGAAGCCATTACTTAGAGTGGGATATACAGGAGCAAAAATCTGCAACAGCCTCAGTGTTCAACAAGAGGGAACTGGTTAATTAAAATTGTGACACCTCACAGGAGTGGAAGGCTGCTTGGTTATTTAAAAGATGCTATCCACAGGGAACCCTGTTCAATGTTATGCGGCAGCCTGGATGGGAACGGAGTCTGGGTGGGAGTGGATACATACATACGTACGGCCGAGTCTCTTTCAGGCTGTCCACCTGAACATATCACAACATTGTTAACTGGCTACGTGCTAAGTCACTTCAGCCGTGTCCAACCCTTTGCAACCCTATGGACTGTAGCCCACCAGGCTCTTCTGTCCACGGGATTCTCCAGGCAAGATTACTGGAGTGGGTTGTCATGCCCTCCTTCAGTGCTACTTCAATATAAAATAAAAAGTTTAAAAAATGAAAGATGCTGTAGATACACGTGCATTGGCATAAAAAGGTGGTTACGACGTGGGAACAGGCACAAAGAGGGAAAAGGCTGCAAAGCAGGGTACACTCAGAAGTCAGCCTGCCTGCACGCGGGTCTGGCTCCGCCGTTTCCCCGCTGTGGGACTCTGGCTGAGTTCATTGAACTCCCCTGAGCCTGAAACTGGGGAGGATACCTCACTGGTTGTTGGAGGACTGAAGGAGATAACCCACTTAAAGGGCACTGTGCCTGGCACACACTAAGTGCTCAAAAAATTATTCTTCTTTCATAAATAAGCGAGATGCACCTTGCAAGATATACATCAAAATGTTAACAATGATTCCTAGTGGGTGAGACTATACTTTTTTTTGCCTTTTGCTTTAGCTGGTTTTCAAGCTTTCCCACAAGAAGCATGCATTACATTCCTACGTAATGGCATAAAGCATGTGCCTTCCTGCAAAGCTCGCTTTCGTTAATCCTGGATGCCCTAGGAGAAGACTAGGGAGTTTCCTGTAACCAGCCTCATCACCTTTTCCCATACTCTGTTCTGTTTGTTTTTTTTACAGTATTTACTATTCTCGGATTTTTTAAAAAAAAAAGTTGCCAGGCAAGAATACCGGAGCAGGATGCCATTTCCTTTCTCAGGGGATCCTCCCAGATCAGGGATTGAACCCACGTCTCTTGCATCCTCTGCATTGGCAGGTGGGTTCTTTACCACTACCGTCACCTGCAAAGTCCCCACTTAAAAACCTATTCTTAGTTGTTGTTTTTTTTTAATTATCTGTTTGCACCAGAATACAACTTCCTACAAAACTGACTTTGAACCTTTTATTGCTACGTGCTCTATCACCTAGACTTTGGCTTATATCTAATAAGTGGCCAGTTATATTTTCTGAAAGAATATGGTAAATAAATGTAATGACTGAAAACAAGTAAACTTAAAGAGAAGGAAAGTATGCCACAAGCCCAAAATAACGGGAGGGCAAACGGCTTTGAGTTTTAATTGTCACCTCCTAGCTGTGTACTCCTGGGCAAATCCATCAACCACTCTGAGCTTCAGTTCCTTCATTTGTTCACTGAAGAATCAGGATGAGAGGATACCTAAGGTTTAACCTTCAAGGATTTTAAACACTACAAAAACACTATTCATTTCTATTAGTTTCTTGCAAAACTTTCTAACAAAATAGACCATTACAGACTATCTCTTCCCTTACCACTCCCCACTCCCTCGCCCTAAGAAACTGCATCAAACAAACGCAGAGTTGTGAATTCACTGAAAAATCCTTCGGGCACATCCGTGAGAAAGACGGCGTGCATGCGGTGGTCTCAAGGACGGCCTGCAGCTCACACCCTCGACCCCCAGCGCTCCTCCTGCCTTGCTGGAGGGGGCGGCCCGGGTGCACACCTGAGCGGTTATGCAGCTCCCCGGCATGCCTGCTCACGCCGCCTCCCCCGCTGGAGCCGCCAGAGGAATGAGGTGAGTGGTTGAAGTTTCCAGAATTGGCGGGGGAGGCTGGGCTTCTGGAGAGAGATGGAAATTTAACCGGCCTGACGAGAGTCTGCAAGAATAAGGCGGATATGGCAGTTAGGGTGTGCTGTTCGTTGCTTCCGACACACAGGTCACGACGGGGAGGGCCCTGGAGTTCAGCTGGCCCATCCCGGCTGATCCTGGCTCCGCCTGCTAGGCGGCCCCCAAGGGATGGGAGTTCACCGCTACCTGCTGACAACTCGACCGGCCACTAGCTCAGGCTCAGTCCCTGTGACGACACTTCCCACGGCTCACCCGCCTCCTCCCGAGTGTGGACTAACACAAACCCACTCCGTCCGTTTTAAACACTCCTAGGCACCAGGGCTTTGGTCTCCGGCTAGTGATTTGGCGCTACAACAGTCCAGGAAGGCAGCAGCAAGCACCAGGGGGTCAGACAGAGACGGGGGCTCTGAGTGTCTCCAAGCAGCAGGGTCAGGGCCTAAGTCCCTGAATCTCCATTGTCTGCAGCCTACTCGCGAGGGTCTCAGCCCCCACATTGAGAGGGACTGCCTCGGTGTATCACAGAAACACACTGAGGGCCACCAGATCAGAAACCACCGGGGCCAGAAGGGCAGAAGTCACACTCTGGCTGCAGGAAAACTCTAGGAGCACACACAGTGGGCTCCAGTGTTTGAGTCTGGTCCTGAACCTGTGCAATAATGTCGTGTGGAGCCTGATTAGAGCCAAGAACCTGATGTTTGGCCCCAGCATCCTCAACCCCACTCGGCTCGGGGACCCTCAGCAACTGCCTCTGTTCTCTGGGCTGTTGCTTCATCTATTAAAGGGAAAGGGGGATTGGATCAGGTCTTCAACCTGTGTTCCTCAGAGCTCCAGGATTCCAGTGAGAGGGGCTTCCACTTTCGTTCACGCTACTCTACTTACACATTAAATTCCTCTGTAGGGTTTCATTAGACAAAGGAGTATCACTCACTTAAAAGAAAACAAAAAGCTACAGCCCCCCTATATCAGAAGGGATCCGAGGTCCCTCTGCCTGCAATCCATCACGACATCAGAGTGGAAGATGAAGCGTCGAAGTGTGTGAACTGGACAACTTACGCTGTCCGTGCCCCCCCCAGCCGCGGGGGGGCCTCTGCCGGCTCTCGGAGGCAGCACAGTCTTCATGGGGTCTGCCCTCCCGCTGTGACACGTCCGGGACCGATCCGAGCTCCACAGCTCAAAGCTGGAAGGGGGCAAGAAAGGGGGGATGACTGCCTTCAGCTTGTCGCTCGGGAGTCTGGTGAAGGGGGCTCCATTTCGAAGCTGAAAAAGACAGGCTGTGGGTTAGGCCAGCCCCAGGAGGGCTCCTGGCTCTGGGAGGAAGACTCCAGGTCTCTCCTGCTTCTCAGAGAACGGCAGCGCCCCCGAGCCCCACCCCCCACCACAGCCAAGCCAGAAACCCACGTGATGTCCTCAGCTCTCCTCCCAGCAGCCGAGGGATACCCACGTCTGCTCCGCTCCACGCCCCCAGGTTCTCCTGGGTCTGTGCACAGCAGCGAGACTGGCACGGGGGAGGGACTGCGGAGAGCCACGGGGAGCCGAGAAGCGCTGGGTGTGCTGGGCCGGGAAAGGGCCTGCAGACCAAGCGAAGGGAATGCAGGAAGGACTGGAGACAAGAGGGGCAAGACCAGCGTGCAGAACTGCAAGGAGCGGGTGTGGCCAGGGCCGGGGCTCCAGGAGGACGGGGTGAGGGCACCGGCAGGCCCAGGCTGGCTCTGCGAGCCCAGCAGACACTCCCATCCCCCACCCACCACCTCCTTCCTGCTCGAGCCACACCTCCCACTGCTGACATTTTTAACTGCAATTTTAAGTTTTGAAAATGCGATTTGGGGTCAGTATAAAATCCACACCATGATGACTGGTGGATCGTCAAGGAAAAGCTTTCACACGGTCCACAGTAACTTTAATTAAGAAAAGACAGTGAACTTGGCGCCAGATGGTGCTTTGCAGGGAAGGGCATCCCACAGCTAAACCTGCCTCGGGAGCCGGGCAGGCGGGCATCTCCGCGAGGATGGCGCAAACGCCTCCTCAGCAGAGCGCCCTGGCCATCCTCCATCTGCTGCGGGGCAGGTGGGCACACCGCCGCCCCCTACAGGGCATAGGGAGGCGGGACAGGAGAGAACAAGACGGGAAGTGGCGCCTCCCGGGTTCCCACCCAGGCACTGTCCTGCTTTTCTGAGAGTCTGTGAACAAGGGTCGACCCCCCTGGACCTCAACAACCTCATCTGCATAAGGATAATTCCTCAGAGCTGTGAAAACAAAAACCAGGAACCCCAAAGTCCGGCAGGTCAGTCTTGGATAAAGAGATGATGGAATGTTACATCACTCAGTCATTGGACACGATGGGGCCAAAGGGTGTTTCTGACACAGAAAAGATGGTCATGACATCTTTTACGGCAGGTTCAGCACGATGAGGGAAGATCCCAGTGCATCACCGACTCAGTGGACGTGAACTTGGGCAAACTCCGAGATAGTGGAGAACAGGGAGGGCCGGCATGTCGCAGTCCATGGGGTCACAGAGTCGGACATGACTTAGTGACTCAACAACAGTGCCTGGCCTGGCATGGTTTTTTGGGATAAAAGTGAGTGAATATATGCAAACTGCAGCAAACACTTAATAAGCTTTGGGCTGGTACATATTTAGAGCTTCTAAGTATTTGTTTATTATATATATAGCATGAGATCATATTCATAGTTACAAAAAATGATTAGGAAAAATGCTCAAAAGATATATGCCACAAAATGTCAATCATGATTATATCTGGATGTGTGACCAAGGGCAATTTTTTCTTTATGCTTTACTGCATCTTCCAAAAATTCAGTAAGAGCATTTCTGTCTACATACTGAAAGCAATTATTGCTATTTATTAACATTATCAAACGTTGTAAGTCCCACGGTCAGTGTGCAGACACCAGTTTATACCTATCTCACAGCAGGGCAGAGCAGACAGACCCCAGCAGGGCCCCAAACACCCTGGGGCAGCTTAGTTCTGTGGGGGCACCTCTGCTCCCGTCTTCTCTCCAACACTGCCCTCTCCTGGCCAGCCTGCAGATTAGGGCCTCAGAGTTAAAGGGACTTGAGCCCAACTCCAACCAGGAGACTCATTTCGGAGAAATGAAGCCCAGAGAAGTGACGTGACACATCCAAGGTCACACAGCAGATAAGTAAGAGTTCACTCTGGGTCAGAGGTTATGTTAAGATATTCCTGGGGATGGTACTTGAAAACTACAACCATGAGGGATAGCATCTCCTACGTAAGAGAAGGCTAGCTATCGCCTAATATCCATCCTCCGTATATCCCTCGCAGACACGCCTGATAGATGAGCACATGACCAACTTGGAACAAAGACTTCTATGCAGTGTGAGTGGGCCATGTGACTAAATTCTGGCCCATTTAATGTAAGCAAAAAGTGATGCGTGAATTTCCAGGAAACTTTACAGACACCTGGCCTGTGCCCATGGCCACCTCTTCTCCAGCCATCTTTGGGGTCAGCTGGAATGAAGCAGTAACGGATGGAGCTCTGGCAGCCACCTTAGACCAAGAAGTAACCTTGGGAGTAGAGGCCATGCCAGGGCGACCAACAAGTAAAAGGAACCTAGGTCCCTAATTCTACAGATCAACGAACCAGTCTTGAACTTCACTTACTTGAGAGAAATATGACCCTGTCAAATTTATGCCAATCATTTGGGGATTTTGTTACTCATAGCCGAACCTAAAATTAATACATCTCTAATTTATAGATGAGGACACTGAGGCCTCTCTCAAGCTGGAAACAGACTTTCTTCTTTGACTCCTCTCTCCTTGGCTCTCCACAACCAAAACGGTAAGTCCAAGGTCACCATCAGTTCCTACCCCGACACGGCCCCTGTACTCAGCGCTACGTCCTGATGACGCGATCAGGGCTTAGCCCTGGCTGCTAAGCACCAGCACAGCCTTACCCAGAATTTAGGGCTGGCATCCATTCTGATTCCTTGGTGCCAGAGATACACCCATTGCTACACATTTTGACATCGACCCCATCTGTAACCACCACAAAGAAAGACAAATGTGCCCACATCCCTCCTCATAAATCAATCCGCTAACGATTGGAAGAGACCTGAAATGCTTTTAGAAAAGCCCCAGACTCACCATGGTTGTCAATAACACATCTTCCTTTTCTCCTCTTGTGCTCCCAGTACCTGAGAAACAAATGGAAGTTTCCTGAAATGACCCCCTCCCCCAACCATAACGAATCCACAACATGAGGACAAGTGACCAGGTCAGCCTTCATCCTGGAAAATCGACTCTCTTGAGTGATTAAATATTTAATAATAATTGGTATTCAATATTTGAAGAGAAGGGAAGCATTTAAAAGGTATCTTAGAGTGTGTTTTTCCATACACCATTGTCATGCTGGGTCAGACAGTGGTATGTTGAGCTCAATAGTCTGTCTCAAACAGTGGTACCCAAGGAACTAGTCTGGGTGTGGACAGTCAGATTGTTAGAACGGATCTGGCCTAATCAGTTTTCCAGTGTGGGAATCTTCTTCAGTGCCCTGGCAAACTCATCCAAGCTGTCGAATACTTGCAGTGGTGGGGAGCTCACCACCCCCACGCCAACCCCAGAAACTCACTCTACTTCAAAACACTGCTGGTGGGTGCAGACCAATCACATGTGGCAAGTGGGAAAATCGCCTGTCATAGGCAAGGGAGAGACAGGGACTGGCCAAAGGTTTCCCAGCAGGGCACACGGGGCAGGAAGCTGGGGCTTGCTGCCAGCCGCCCCTTTCTACCCTCAGCAGCCGGTCCCTCAGATGGACTTCTGTCCCTTAAGTCCTCACCAAACTAGCCACTCTGCACCAGCGTCACATCCCATCAGCCCCGGAGGGAGGACGAAGGGCAGAGGAAGAGGGCAGAGAGGTTCAGGCTTTGACCACTCTGGAAATTCTACCGCACGTGCAACTTTTTCTCACCATTGTCTTTGGTCATGGGGGCCACATCGGGGAGCCCAGAGCGGCTGGTCTTGTCCAGGGGTGCCGCCCTCATTGTGGAGTCCAGCGCTGGCTCTGGCTCATCACGGAAAGGCAACGGCTGGTTGCCGGACAGCCCACGCGGCAGTGTCTGCATCAGTTTCAGCTTCCGGAACCGATTGGACATGCGGTTCCACCAGGACTGCCAAGGGAATGCAGAGCAGCGGTCGAGCCCCACAGTACGGAGCCCAGGGAGAGCAACCACACTCCGCACGAGCCCCCTCCCCTCTCCTGGGCCCACTGCGGGCGTTACCATCGACCACAGGACCCTTAGTTCTCTCTAAACCCTTCCTGACCCAGCCCGCAGGGGGCCTTCCCAATAGCCTGGAGGCGGCAGGGAACCCAATGTGCTAAGGCTCTGCAGCAATCTCCTCATTGCACAGTCTGAGACCGAGACCCAGTGATGTCAACTTGCTGGACGTCTTCGAGTCAAACAGGGACGGACAGATGGACACAGAGGCAACACCAAACACCTTAACATCTCAGACTGCGTAACCCCCTTTCCCCCATTCCAGTAACAACGTGAGAGCTATCAGGCTGTCCAGTCCAAGGCCTGGGCCATCTGCTTCTGCAGCTGACGCCTCTTCACCTAGAGAGAGGACAGGTGCCACCCCCAGGGCATCTACACAAGCCCACGAGAGCTCAGAGGCGACTGGCACGGCACCAAAGGGAGGCTGCAAGGCCTGGCCTAGAGACGGCAGTGAGGCAAGGATGACGAGATCTATGCGAGCAGCGCTGGAGGAAGGATCCAGGGCCTCGGGTGAGCAACAGACATGAGCAGAATGCCAAGTCTGCAGATCTGAGAAAGTGCTGGAACCCCAGCCAGGAAAAGGGAAAAAATAATTCTGATTTTCAACAAGCAGAGCAGGGCTGGGAGGATAAGACATTCAAAGAGATACATTCAACTTGCAGTTTAGAAATCAGCAGCTGGAGCTCGGTTCTGGTGCTTCCAGCAGCAGCTGATGGGGGCCTGTGGACCGCAGCGAGGCCCTAGAATGTGCAGTCAGCAAATACTGTCCACACGAAGCACAGGCCAGACAGATGGCCAGGGAGGAGAGGTTCGAGGCTAGCCAGCTCAGCAGTACATCATGCAAAAAATGTTAACCATTCTCTACATTTAGAAATTGCGTCTCTGCATCAACATTTGGGTTTTTAGTTTCTCCTGAAAACGACGGGAAGAGGTAGCAACGTGGACCTACACACTTGCAAGCAGCCACGAACTGGCTACCATCACCTCCGTTCTCCCTGGTCACCTCCATTCCCCACTGCTCGCCTCCAGTTTACCTCCTGCCCCTGCTGTTAACCCCGCTTGTTACCCTGTCCTAAAGCAGCTCTGGGTAATGAGGAAGTGGCCAGCACCTTCGTGCTTCACTATTCGGGCACGGCTCTCTGGCACCTTTTAAGACAGCAGAGGGCAAACCTTGAGTCCGCCTTTGTCATCGGGCAGCACCGGGACACTCCAGGGCTGTCGGACCTTCGAGTGGGGCAGAGGCGGCGGGTGGCTGGGCCGGCCTTTGTCTTTATTCACCTGCATGCAGACAGATGCCAGCAGTCGAACAAGTTCCGTGTCTATGGACACAAAAGGCAGCCTTTTACCTGCAAATATGTCTGTTGGGCCATGGTGGCGGGGGGTGGGGGGGGGGAGGGTCTCAAGACGACCCCCAGCAGCCTGAGAACTCAGTCCCGCAGGGCCAGAGCCTGTGTTACTCCAGGATCAAGCTGCCCCTGCCCCTCCACCGGCTCTTCAGGAGGGGCAAACGTGACAGCAGGGTTTAATCCACTTAAACAGAAATAAAAACCAGATGCCCTGTCCTACCGGGAGGGCAGCGGGTGGAGTGTGTAAAAAGTAGAGGCTCTACAGCCAGATGACTGAAGTTGGAATTCTCTGTTCTTCCCAGGCTGTGTAACTGCAGGTCAATTAAGGGGTGACCGTACCCACCACATAAAGGTGTCTGAAGGATCTGAGGGAGTTCCTAACATATGGTAAGTGCTTAAGAAGATTAAGTGGTATTAGTTATTATTAACTCAACTAGGCTATTAAAAAAGCAACAAGCAAGATTGAGAAGAAAATACTACAAACTATGAATATGCTTTTCTCTTGACTGTTGCTTTTTTTTTGTTTTTCCTCCAGCATGTGTCTCTTTGAAAATTTCGGGCAAAAACTTCATTTGAAAACCCACTAGGAAAAAAATCCAGAGGTAGGTTGTTTTATTGGGAAAGGCAGTGAGGGAGAATGCGGGGAAGGAAGAGACACAGTGGAAGAGATGAGGCTGGCGGAGAAAAGCCTGTGTGCGATGCAGCCCAGGGTCCCCGGCAGACTGCACGCAAGGACTGAGACCATCGGACCTGGGCGGAGAGCCCCACCTCTCCAGCCAGGGTCAGTCACTGCTGGGCACATCCTCTCTGCGAGGGTAAGATGGAACCAGCATGGATCTGTGACAAGGGGGTCTCACGGGAGTGGGGGTGAGTGGCGGTGCTGGAGGTGAGGAAGGGCACTTGACCTGAGGCCCCCACACTGAGAGAGGCAGCGGGAGCCCCTCCACTCATGGAGGCAGAATCCCCCCTTGCCCGAGTCAGCAGGGGAGGAGCCAGCTCAGGACTCAGAGCCTGTGGGTCAGCGAAGCCTCCCAGCTTCTCCCTCTCTGGGCTAAAACTTGAGGGTCCCAAGAGAGATGACAGGTAGAGAGACCCCTTATCCCTTGAGTTAGCTAATGGGAAGCCACAGGCTCCAGAGGAAGGTCTGTCAAAGTGGCAGAGGGTCCGAGGCCCTAGCAGGTGCTAGCTGGGGGTCAGCAGTGTTGCCAAGACCCTTGACCCGGAGCTTCCACCGACACCAGAAGCCAAGGCGGTCACTGCTCCGTCTCCCTGTCCACGGGGGCCTGTTTCTTCCTGAGTTACGCAGGGTCTAGCTGAGAGGCACAGACACCATTCCAGGATCTGCGTGGACGGCCAAGGCCTTCCTGCCTGGAGACTCCTGAAGGCTGGAGCCAGAAGTGGCCTCAGGGACTAGCTGGTCCCAGCTGCGCCCATTCTCCCCCACGGCCTTCACTTGGGAGCAGTGAAGACTTGCCTGAGGCTGTGTGGGGTGCTCTGGGGGCTTCAGAGCGGCTTCCGCCTTGAATAAGCACGTCCTTACACACAGGGGATGATCTGGATTCCCAGCCAGAAAACCCAGCACCTTTAAAACGCTTTTCCTAAAACGACCCACCAGGATCACTCAGCAGCATCACTAGGTCAAAGGCCGTGTACCCATTTTTTGCACGAAGAGTAACATCAGCTCCTTGGTTTAGCAGATATTTGACAATCTCTTTGTTCCTGTGGAAGAAAGAAAAAGCCAGAGTGAGACCCGCTGAAAGGGAACGCGTGGCTTTGCTCCTGGGCCACAAGAGCGGTGGCTGTAACCCCAGCAGCATCTGTGTCTGTGACAGAGGGCTCAGAAAGCTGTCTCCCAGCCTCTGCTCCCTACCCTGCGGGCAGGCACGACAGAAGTCAAAGCCTGAGCGCTCCTTCCATGAACAAAACGAAAACACAACTCTCTGCCCCAAAGCCTCTGGCTCCCAGGCCACCCCTCCTGCCCCTCACTGGGACCTGGCTGAAATCCTCTGGCAGGCCAGAGTCTTTGATGTGGAAGTCTGAGGATCAAATGAGGAAGAAAACCACTTTCAGAGGACACAGGAGAGTGCTCTGATCACCTGAAGTAGGGCAAGGACGGAGCCCCTAATTTGGAATCAGAACACCACCAAGCAGGTGCAAGGCTATATGCAGACCCCTGCCCCTTGGTCAGCCTGCCCCAAGGAGGAGGGATCCAGGAAGGTAGAGGGGTGACTGGATAAGAAGGGATGCGGAAGCACCAGGTACCACCGCCGAGGCAACAGGAAATCTGGACACAAAGGGGAGGAACGCAGGACGGACCAAGCCTGCATGGTTTTGAGTGTCTCAGCATCTTCACAATGGGCGGGGCGCTTCTCCGTAGCATCTCAGGACCAGCACCCCATCAGGCACCCTATTTCAGCCCAGGGCACCCTCTCGGGCTCCCTGCTGGGGCTGGGGCTGGGGCTGGCGCTGACCCGTGGTAGGTGGCCTGCATGAGGGCCGTCCAGCCGTGTGCACTGTCCTGCTTGTCCACGTCGGCATGCCTCTCCACCAGCAGCTGCACCAGAGGCAGCTGTCCCATGACCGCCGCCAGCATCAGCGGGGTGGCCCCATCCCCGTTAACCAGGTTCACGTGGTTGGGGTCTTCATCAGCAATCTCTTTGACCAGCTGGAAGTTTCCTGCCAACAGAATCAGAAGTCCTGGTGATCCACGCAGGATGATTTACCCAATGGTTTCCCGTAACAAATGTGCTGAGCCCGCCTCTGTACGGGTGGCGGGGCCTCGCGGGGGCCACACAGATGAGCCAGAGGTAGCCCCCACTCTTTAATCCTTCAGTCTACGAGGGATGGAGGCAAGCACGCAAATAGGTTTACTGAGAGGGAGAGGTGTTATTGATATCTTAAAAGAACAGTGATGATGAGGGGCAACGCACATGCAGAAAGACAGCCCAGGTCTCCCTCAGAGGCAAGGATCAGGGTGGGCTTCCTGGAAGTGGAGGTTTGTTTCAGGAGAGGCAATACTAGACTAAATAGCTCTTCATTACAGAGACTGGAGTAGGTAGGTGGGCAGCCAGGCCTTTCAGAGGGAAGTAAAAGTTAGGACATAGCCACAGGATCTAGCAGGAGAGGCAGAGGGGGGCTGTGCGCAGAGCACCGTAACTACCAGCCTCCAGGGGCTGAACCTCCCTGGGTGAAACCAGAGTCAGGAAACAACAGAACACTTGCTTCTTTCTCAAATACTCTGGGCGGCCTTGAAAAGGACTATCAATGTGAGTTTGGGAGAAACAGTACTGTATTCTTAAATATCCCAGAAGGTTTTCTTAAGTGCTTACCCATTTTTAATGCGTGGAAAATATCAGGTCGCCTTTTCTCCTCATCTGGGTAAACAAAGATTTTTAAAAGTTAACCACGGAAAGGTGTAAAATAACAGAAAAGTCACAAGGGTGTAACGACCCAGCCTACCTTTAAAAATGATTTACTTTTCATAAGCAATCTAATCAGAAACCTAGGGAATGGACTAACTCCAGCAGCCCTTCTGGAAGGGTTGTCGTCAGACTGTCTGAAAACGCTTCAGAGACAGACCGTGGGAGGTCATCTGGCCAGGAAAACATGAATGAGCAGACCATTTCCGGATCCCACGACTCATAGAGCAGTCTTTTTTTAGGCATTCCAAATTTTGGAATGTCCTTTCTCAGATATAACGGAAAAGTATAGTCTTGGAAAAACCTGTATTCCTATGAAGATTTTAAGAAGAAACAATGATTCTTTTATTCTAAAAAGTAAATGTACAACCATGAAGTAATTCCAGAGCAGGTTTTCATTCTAATACCTAAGACATTGAGCAGCTAAGCCCAGAGGAGGTCATGGTTGCCAATGCTAATATTTGCTTTCTTTCCCAAATAAGCAGCCATCTGAGTGATTCTGAAGGTCACCCACAACCCAGACCTGCAGATGCTCCCATCTGATGTCTTCATGCTGGGCCTCACTGCATCCACCCAATGCTAGCCCCTTCCTCATCTGCCATCACCTTCCTTGAAGCTAGAGCTAGTGGGTAACCTGCTCCCTCCTATCAGAAAGTAGCCATCCTCACAACTAGTCTTCTCGCTGGTGAGAGCGAATGCAGGACTTCCTCTGACTAATACTAGAGGATAGAGCAGCCGCAGGAGAAAACCTGTGACTCTGGGCCACATCCCTGGTCTCGATCAGCCTCCACCAGCAGCCGGAAGAAGGTGCAGAGTGGCACAAGGAGTCTGGACCAGGGTATCCGGATCCACGTATTTCCAGAGAGATGTGTCTCCTCATCACTGATAATGCAGACAACATGCTAACATGGAGGCCAGGTGGTGGTTGCAGGGCTGGATAATACAGATGGGAAAACGCTCCAGAAATTTTTAAGCCCTACACAAACAGCTTCCCTCATAGCTCAGTTGGTAAATCATCTGCCTGCAATGCAGGAGAGAAAGTGAAAGTGAAGTCACTTGGTTGTATCCAATTCTTTGCGACCCCGTGGACTGTAGCCCACTAGGCTCCTCCGTCCATGGGATTCTCCAGGCAAGAATACTGAAGTGGGTTGCCATTTCCTTCTCCAGGAGATCTTCCTGACCCAGGGATCGAACCCGGGTCTCCCGCATTGGAGGCAGACGCTTTAACCTCTGAGCCACCAGGGAAGCCAATGCAGGAGACCCAGGTTCAATTCCCGGATTGGGAAGATCCCCTGGAGAAGGAAATGGCAACCCACTCCAATATTCTTGCCTGGAGAATCCCATGGACAGAGGAGCCTGACAGGCTACAGTCCATCGGACTGCAAGAGTCAGACACGACTGAGCGACCAAACCACCACCACACAAACAGCAATTTTTGTTATCTTTTCTAGTGACCAGCACCCAGCCCAGAAAGGGTACTAGTTAACTCCAGGGCACTTATAGGAAAGTATAGACAGGGCCATGGAACCAAGCGCCTAATTCTGCCTTTGAGATACTATATAAAGAAATGATTACGAAACTTCACTTTACAAAATATGTCTCATTCCTTTAAGTGTTTAAGAGTCTAATTTGCTATAGGCCACAGCCTCCTTCATGCCAAGACTCTCTGACGGAAAAGAATGTGTCAACTGGGCCTAGCGTTGGTTGCTAAGCAGCCATCTGCCACAAACGAATCACTGACAGTCTAGCCTGACCTCAGGAGGCTGGAGCAGCTCTGCTTGATGCCCACTGGCCCTGGGCTGGTCCCTTCCTCACTCTGGGCTCCAATTACTGCATCAACATCAGAGCAACTCCAGGGACCCCTCCACAGCCCAGGCAATGACCACAGTGGGGGTGAGGAGGGTGTCACAGTGACGATTACAGCCTCAAGGGTAGCCTGTCCTGCAGCTAGTGTGAGGGAGAGAGCTGGGAGTCTCCAGGGCCCTGACGGGGGCGGGGGTGGGTTCCCTGGCACCTCACAAAAAGGGCTGGGGCCACTACTATCTGTTTAATAATCTGTCCCCACTGGCACCACGGCCTTTGAAGGCTCTGCTCTGAGGGCCTGAATGGCGCCCCTTCTCAGCTCCTGCAACTCGGTTGAACTCTCAGCCCCTCGGGGGCCACCCAAGGGCCCTGGCTCATATGGAGGCCGGCCCACCCAGCTCTCTGCCGCTCCCAGACCCCCCACCCCGCCCGTTTTCTTCCTCACCACCCACCGTCCTATGTGACTCATTTAACACGCTTACTTCCTGTTTCTTGCCTGCCTCTCCTCCAGAAGCCAAGGTCCTCAGGGGCAGAGGTTGGATCGGGCTTGCTGACTGGTGCCTAGAATGGCACCTGGTACACTGGCAGTCAACAAGTACGTGCAGAATACTGGGATGAGCGAACGGGGAATACAAACCCATTCTGGTAGCTTCCGCTCACGGCTCCCTACGTGCCAGGCTCCGGGGTACTCCGGAGCACAACCGGCATTATCGTCCTACTGCTCACAGGACCTCACAAGCCAAGTGCATTCGTTACGGCTGTTTCGTGAAAGAGGACATTGGGGTCCCAGAGAGACAATGAACATGCGAGGCCTCCCAGCCCCAGAGTGAGAGCTGAGCCTCCAACCCGTGTCTGCTCGTGACCATGACCGGTCCTGTCAATCACAACAGCGACGGTGGCGGCTGAGGGCAGCTGCCAGCATCTCTCACGTGCTCCCTCTGGGCTGGGGGCCCTCACTTGATCCTCACCGTGGTTCTGTGAGGCAGGGGCACTTCTGCCGCTCACTTACGGGAGACAGAACGCAAGCTTGGAGAATGAAGGCAGCTGGCCCAAGGCCCCTCAGCCAGCACGGGCAAGGCCAGGCGGAGCCAGGAGAGGGTGACCTCAGCTACGCCCACCTCTGCGTCTGCAGCTCCACGTTTTGAGGAGAGGCGGGCACTGCTTTCCCAGAGTGCCAGGGCAGTCCGTAAGGAGGCCTGTGCGGAGCTAAGGCCCCAGAAACCCGGCTGGAGGCATCTGAGGAAGGAGGAGTCGGCTGCACAAGAGGCCCAGCTCAGCACCCACAGGTGGGGCACACGTCCCCGACCATCCACTTCCAGGGCAGCGGCCTCGAGCAAGTTGCTTGACCCCCGCCCCGAGCCTGACCTCCCCCACCTGCAGCATGGACGAACGGCCCCACAGGGGAGGTGAGAGCCTGCCCGTCAGGCGTGGAGGCTCAGCAGGGACGGGGGGAGGCGGCTCCCTTTCCCATCTCGGCCACAGTCCCACCACCCAAGCCTTTAAGGGCGGGCAGTGGCCTTGAGTCAAGAACAGCATGGGTGAGACCGGAGCCCTGACTTCTAACTGCAGCTCTGCCCGGGACCTGACGCTGCTGCCGCGTGCTAAACTGCCCGAGGCTCCCACACCAGAGGCCAGCGTGCTTCCTGCTCATGGCCTCCTGGGAGCTGTCACTGATCCATTCTACACAAGAGACACAGGGAGGCTGAGAGAGATCCCAGAGGCCCCACAAAGGCTAGAGCTGGGGGGGTCACATCCCCGTGCCCTTCCCACGGAACCCCCACCTTCCAAGGGTCACACAGCTTCTAACAGGTGTGGGACCTGCAACCAGCCTCTACTCCTCTCTGGCCCTCACTGTCCCCATCCGCACAAAGGAAAGAGGTCTCCTGGCTTCAGGCAGGTTTTCTTAGACTTTCCTTCTTTTTCCCTTCTGTTCTGGTGTTCTCTTCATTTCTGCCATCTCTCTGTTGTTACATGGTTTTACAACATGTTTATTTCATAGCTTTCTGACCAGACAGTGTATTTCTAATAAGGATTTCTCAAATTTGCAACATCTTTTGATTGATGGGTCTTTTTTTTTTTTCTAATGGGTCACTTGAATTTTTTCTAAGTTGAAGTGTAGTTGATTTACAATTTCATTGACAGGACTATTTGTGTATTCTCTGGATGGTATCAAACTTTGCAGTACTTTCACGTATTTTCAGCCAGTTTGTCTGAAGACCTTTTCTTCCAATTTTTACCTTTCAGCTTTGAATGCTCACATGCTGCAGCCTGGCCTTACAGCCTGGGCTATCTCAGGAATGACGCAGAAGTCAGACCCATTGCTGAGGGCACTGCGGCTGTGGAACTCTACATTACGTGATTCTGTTACACGTGATGAACTAGGGGTCTTGAAACATGGCATGTTCTGTGGCAGATTTGCTAAGGACTGCTTAGACAGCTCTTTATATGCCAGAAAGATGGCAAAAAGAAAAAAGAAACAGGATACACTAATAGATGTTGAAAAAACACAACTCAAAAGTAGGCTGAATTTTCTGTGAATTAGTCTTTGGGGACTGGTCATCGGCAGCTGAGGTTAGGCACAGTGCCCCAAGAGCGGAGGTTGCCAAACCTGCCCGACGCCTGTTTTCAGAATTAGAGTTTCCTGGCACACAGCCCCACCCACCCCTGACATATCACGTAGGCTGCTGCTACTCCAGCAAAGCTGAGGAGTTACAACAGACTGCATGACCCACAAAGCCTAAAATGTTTGCTATCTGGTCCTTCTCAGAAGTTTGCTGACCGCCTTCTAGAAGGGTCCCAGAACCTCCTACACCAGAATCTTCCGGTTAGGAGGGACAGGCCTGGCCGTGCAGGAGTCCAGGCCCTTCTGAGAGCTACAGATCGCCCCCTGGAGGGTGGGCCGGGCGCCTGCAGGCCACGACTTAAGTTCCCCTGCCCTGCAGGCTGGACTATGATTTCTGCAGGTCCTTGTGTCTGGGCAACCCTTGGCTTTTGCTGTTTAGACACAAGCCGGGGTCCTCTGGGAAGCCGCGGCGGGGCCCGCGGGTGGGTTAGTGGCGGCGCAGCCTGACCTGTCTTGGGCCTGACGGTGGTCAGCGGGTCCAGGTAGTCTGCGAGGTCCCTGTGCTTGCGGTCAAGTGCCACCTCGAAGGCAGTCTTCTCCAGCACGCTGAGATGGTCGGGGTTGGCCCCTTTCTCCACTAGCTGCTGGGCCAGGCCAAGCCTCCCAACGAGTGCTGACAGCATCAACGGGCTCCAGCCCACAGTCCGGGCCTCGTGGTTGGGGTCGGCGCCCCACTCCATCAGCAGACGCACCACAGCCTCGTGGCCATGCTGGATGGCGGCCATCAGGGCCGTGATACCCAGCAGCTCGTCCCCGCCGTCCCCCTCGCCTGAGGGTTTGTGATGGTCCACGAAGGCACCAGCTTCCAGGAGCAGCTTCACCACGCCCAGGTGTCCACCCCGAGAGGCCACGGTGAGCACACTGGCCCCCAGGCGGTTCTGGGCATTGACATCAGCCCCGTGATCCAAAAGAAGATGTGCCACGCTCACCTGCCCAAATCTGCCAGGGAGATGGACAATTAGTGACACAAGACACCTGATGAGGAGAAAGATGTAATCACCTAATTATAAATTGTTAGGGCTTCCCTGGTAGCTCAGTCGATAAAGAATATTCCTGCAATGCAGGGGACCTGGGTTCTATCCCTGCATTGGAAAGATCCCCTGGAGGAGGGCATGGCAACCCACTCTAGTATTCTTGCCTGGAGAATCCCCATGGACAGAGGAGCCTGGCAGGATGCAGCACATGGGGTCACAAAGGGCTGGACATGACTGAGTGACTAAGCACATCAATTGTTAAATTATTAATCACTGAATCATTAATTTTTAACGTTGTAATAGCTGCTTATAATAAAAGGCATTCCTCTGGTGCCAGGCACTGTGCTGGCCCCGCAAGGCACCGCCCTGGTCAGTTTTGAACCCAGCTCTGCCATCCGCTGCATCTCCTGGAGAAAGAATTTCGGCTTCTCTGTGCCTTCACGTCCTCACCTCTAAAGTGGGGATATGATTGTACCTACTAAAAGAGCTGTGGAGGATTAAATGAGTTAATATATATAAATATATAATATACATAAAGCACCTAGAACAGTGCTTGTCCAAAGGAAACACTAATAAATGTCAGCTATTAGAATGGTAGTCGTTTAAACATTTTTACATCACACAACGTGCCAAGGTGACCCCGCTGGTGAGCGACATCCACAGGGTCACAACCCCAGTCTGCCTGAATCCTCCTGCCCCACACCTTGCTGCTGCCTGCGCGGCAGAGTTCACGCGATTCTGCTTCAGAGCTGGGTAAGCTGCCTCTCCGCCTGTGCCCTCACTCCCCAGGGGCTGGGCCCACGTCTGACTCACATCTCCCCTCCGCAGCCCCAAACACAGCAAGTCCACAGACCCCACGCCAAGAAGCGGGGCAGAGCTGCGGTCAGCAGAGGCGGGCCGGGGCTCCTCGCCCCAGAGGCCTGGTGCCCCCTGCTGGCTGGAATGTCCCCTGCTGGCGGCTGAGAATCTGGTCTGGGCCAGACCCTCTCCAGGGAAACCTGAGCGACGTCCCCTGCCGGGGAGACAGACAAGTACCCACCAACTCTGATACCAGGAAGGGGGAAACAGACTCTTCCCAGGAAACTCTTCCTCCTTCTGCCACCAGAGGGCAGAAGAGTGCTGTTTTGCAGCATTTGAGGCTAGTGCACTCCTGGGCTCCGAGCTGGAAGGAGGCTTGGACTACAGGCAAAGAACAAGGAGAGGAGCCCCGGGCCAGGTTTTAGAAGACCGTAGCGTCGGCGGGAGGCCTGCATCTGTGAGGCGGCTTTCGAACGAATCCCCTGTGGCGCTCCCTCCTTTCCGGAAGCGGTTTTCTCTCTCATCTAAACCCAGGGCCTCCCTCCTCCGGTGGAGGCAGAGCCAAGGCTGAACAATGTTCTGAACTTACAAATACCTTCTGGGCCGTGAACCTTAACAGCACCGGGTCACCCCACCTGCAGGGTGCGGAGGGAGTGCTCGGTGGACTGGCTTCCCCAGCGGCAGGGGGGCCAGGCCTGTCCCGCCCCTTCTCCAAGAGTGGACAGAATCGGGCAAAGAGGCAGAGGGCTGTAACCCCAGCCTGTCTCCCTGCCCGTCCTTCACAATGATATTCTCCAAACCTAAATCTCATGGCTACTGCCCCATGTCCCACTGCCCGGAAAGGACTGCCGACTTTGTCAACCTCATTTCTTCCCAACTCCCACGCTGTCCTCCTGGCCGTGCTCACCTGCCCTCGGCAATTATTCTCTGTCCACGCCTCTGCCATCCTGCCTTTCTGACCCTCCTGTCCTTACTGACTGAGCACATCCTTTATCCGGCTGCAGGACTCAGTTCAGATCCCGCCTCCTCTGAGCGGCTTCCACATGATGCCCCCACATCAGCTCAGGCGCACCTCACCTGAAAACCCACAAGCCCCTGTCTTCACCTTCACTGATGTGCCTGGGCCCTCCTTCTATAATTATGTCTTCCTGTTAGACTGCACTCCAGCAGAGCTCAGGCAACTCTGTCAAATGAATGAGTGAATGAACACTTGGCATAACCAAAGAGGATGGTCAAAACAGGCCACAGAAAGCGCTGAAGAACTGGTTAGATAACTATAAAAGATTACAGTATTTAGTCATCAAGCATGAGATAAAAATCTAGCAGCAGATAACAAGATACTGTCCTGTTTTTATCAATTGGGTCTCAGTAAGCCCCGAGATAAACTGCTAATAATGTATTTCACAGATGAGGAATCCGAAGATTACACTGGAAAGCAATAATCCAGAATCTCTCAATTTGGAAGTGATAGAGTCAAAACTTGAACCTAGACCCTAAGATCTGAAACTCCAGTTCTCCTGGTAAAACAAACTCACAGAGGAAGGAAAGGCCTAAATCTGAGCAGGGATGCTGACACTCGGAATGCTTTCTGAATTCAGGAGTGGCCCAAGAGGCCCCTGAAAATTAGGCTGAAAATATAAAAAATGATTCAACGAAGGCTGAGATAATTTGGGGGATGCTAACTCTCTAACTGGTAATTACTGAAGACAGGGAAGCTCCGGGCTTTCTGAGCGGCTGTTACGATTACCAATTAATCTCAGCAATTAACACCTGTGTTGAAAGACCTGGCATACACCCCCACTCTCAGAGAGCCCTGGGCGGAGAGGCCAGCCCCGCCACGCTGGCAGGCAGAGAAGTGAAGGGCAAGAGAAGGGAAGTAAGGAAGTCAAAGGTAAAACTGGAGCCAAAATAAACACCACACAGCCTGTCCCTTTAGTGTTAAGCAAACTTGGCGAGTGGCTTCCTTGTGGCCAATACCAAGAGGAAAACAGTGAGTTACGGGACTCACAGCTAGGGGCACAGGCTCTGGCGCACCTGCCTAGGTGTGAGTCTGACTCTGTGCCTTCGTAGCTGTGTGGCCTTGGACAAGTGAACTAACGTCTCTGAGCCTCAGTTCTTTATCTGTAAAATGGGGAAGACAGCAGTAGCGCTTCCTCAGATTTTGCGTAGACTGAATGAATTAACTCATTTGCAGCACTTAGCACAGAGCTTAACACAAAATAAGCGCTCTAAAGGTTATTTTAAGAATAGGAAAAAAAACCAAACATTAATGACACCATCTCTGATGCCGAAACATTCACAAGAGACCCAACTGCAGTCCAGGCACACCGTCTCTGGTGGTCCTGATCCAGTGATGAGCTCTGGAACACAGAGAGCTGTGACGATAAAAAGATGCTCACTTTGTTGAAAGTGGTGGCTGCCGGGAGCACCATCTCTGAGGCACGTCTACTTTCACGGAGGAAAAGCACGACACTGGAACGTGTCAGCACACAGCCTTGCGCTTGGCCGTCCTGATCTAAGCGAGCCACTGTGGGACACACACAACCAAACAGTCATTTCAGAAAGATCTGGAAGCTCTACAGAGGAGGGAATGCAGAAGGCGCACTTGGAAGAAGAGAGAGCAGTAGGAAGCCACTTATAAATGTGTGCCCTGGACTAAGACAGGGGGAAGGAGAGACAGGATAGTACGGACAGGTCCTGGAATGAGCACTCACCTGGAGTTTTAAAGCCTGGAGAGTGGATGGGGCCATGAAGAGACAGGGAACCTCAGAAGTGAGGTCCATAGCCCAGAAGACATTATGGGCACCCCTAGAGAGTGCGGGCAAGAAATCAGGTGTCTTAAGACAAAGGGTCCCTGACACACGGATAGATGCATAACACACTGCGTTACCCACGTGAATGGGCAGCCGAGTGTTACAGCTGGTATGCACTCCCTAAGTGTGTTTATAGACGGAAATAAATGCCCGAGGGCTAAGGTATGGTTAAGCAAAGCACAGTGCTGCCCGTGGATGATACATCACAAAGCAGTTGAAAATGACATATTTGAAAATAATGCAGAATAAAAATTTTCCTGCAATACAAATTAGATTAGAACAACCGTGTGACACTTGGAAATGAACTCAGAAATAAAATATAACTGGGTCATAATGAGAAGATTATGAATGAAGATTAAGAATGTTGTGATTTCAATGCCTTTGAGAAAATCAAATGGCTCATACGTATGCAAAGATGTTTTACTTCACTCAGTTTAACAAGTGCAAATCACAGCAACACTGAAATATTTCTCATTCATCAGACGCAAAAATCCAGAAGTTTAATAATATACTCTGTTGGAGAGGTTGTAGAAAAACAGGCACTCATAGACACTGTTTCGGGGAGGGTAAACTGCACCACTACTGTGTCAGCAGAGTAAGGGGCTCCCCAAAGATGTCCAGACCCTAATTCCCAGAACCTGTTAAGTTCTGTGGGAAAGGGGAAATTAATCAGCTGACCTTGGGATGGGGAGATTATCCAGATGAGC
Source organism: Cervus canadensis (assembly GCF_019320065.1). NCBI lineage: Eukaryota > Metazoa > Chordata > Mammalia > Artiodactyla > Cervidae > Cervus > Cervus canadensis. Next base: position 9,783,414 of record NC_057399.1, on the reverse strand, counting down.
TCAATGGAATCACAAGGGACCTTTAAAAGTAGGAGAGGGAGGTAGAGGAGTCAGAAAAGGTGATGACAAAGCAGGGGTCAGAGTGATGTGGTTGCTGCTAGCTTTGTAATAAGTTGTTACAGCACACATTGGAAAGTAATACATCTGCATGGAGAGCAATTTGGCAATATCCATCAAAATTACCTAGTAGCTCAGCGGGTAAAGAATCCACCTACAATGCAGGAGGACCCCGGTTCGATTCTTGGGTCAGGAAGATCCTCTGGAGAAGGGATGGGCTCCCCACTCCAGTATTCCTGGGCTTTCCTGGTGGCTCAGCTGGTAAAGAATCTGCCTGCAATGAGGGAGACCTGGTTCGATCCCTAGGTTGGGAGGATCCCCTGGAGAAAGGAACGGCTGGCTACCCACTCCAGTATTCTGGTCTGGAGAATTCCACAGACTGTATAGTCCATGGGGTCGTGAAGAGTCGGACAGGACTGACATTCACTTTCACCAAAATTACAAATGACCTCTGTTCCTTCCTTGGGAAATTTCTCCAAGAAACTAAGTGGGATCTAAGTAGATGGCTGACAGGAGTGAGACCTCACAGTATACCCGAGTTTCTTCTTTAAAAAAAATTTTTTTTATTTGGCCGCATGGGGTCTTAGTTGCCGCACACAGGATCTTTAGTTGTGGCATGTGGGAACTGGCTCCCTGACCAGGGATTGAACCCGGGCCTCCTGCATCGGGAGCGTGAAGTCTCAGTCACTGGACCACCAGGGAAGTCCCCCCAGAGTTTCTTTATACCAGAATTTCAAGTCTGGTTCATCCTATTTCCTGAATACATCTCCAACTCATTTCTTTGCTCTCCCACAGCCATCTCTGCTCTGGTCCAGGCTACCATCACCTCTTTCTGGGTTGCCGCAATCCCTTCCTAACCAGACTTTCTGATTCTAGCTCACTCCTCCAATCCATCCTCAAACTGCAGTAAAAGTGACCTTTCCAAACATAAATCTCATTCTGTCACTTGCTCTGCCTAGAACACTCCTGTTTCGCCAGGACCCTGACCAGCCGGCATCCGCCTCTCTCTCTCCAGAGGGGCCTCATCTCCCACTACTCCCAACCGCTTCCAGCCACAACATCGTTCTAGCAGTCCTACGAATGCATATTTCACTTTGGCTTCCAAACCTTTTTGCACCTATCACCCATCTTTCACTCTCTCTATCCAGGTCAACTCTTAGGTATCCTTAGGTCTCGACAATATATACCTCATCCTTACCAGAAACCTTCCCTCACTTCCTGAAACTGAGTCGGCTCTCCAAGAGCTCCCTAGTTCATCCCAGCCTAGTTCATCCTAGCCTCATCACCCAGCCTTAGATCGTCCCCTTAAGTCTGTTCCTTTGCCTGGCCCGCCCACTGGCATATGCTCTGCTTCCGCGGGGACTTTATCTGGGTACCGCAGCATCCCCAACACCAAGCCGGGGTGGATAGATAGGTTCTGTGGGAAACCCTTGCTGCAATGAACATCACTAAGGTTCTAAGTCTCTAAGATTCTATTTGCTGTCTCCAGATTCTGTGTTTGAAAGGCCGATGCCTTTAGGATTCTGATTTTACGTTATTAAAAAGCGCGTCCACTTCTAGTTCGCATGCCTAGGTGCTCAAAGTTTACGATTTCAACTCTCTGGAACCAGTACTTCACTCTTAACCTTCCGGAGCGTCTGCGGCGGGCCGCCGGGCAGGTTCGACCGCCTTAGCCCACCCGCGCCCAGGGGGTCACTAGACACCACCCAGGCTCCCCGGCACCCCCGACCCCCTCACCTGGCCGCCTGCATGAGCGCGCTCCAGCCATAGTGGTTGCGGCTGTTGACCGAGGCGCCGCGTCGCAGCAGGAAGCGCACCAGCGGCTCGTGGCCCCCGGCCGCCGCGAACTGCAGCGCCGTGTTGCCCGCCTCATCCGAACAGTCCACGGGCACTGGCGCTCCGGCCGCCGCCCCGGGCCCGGCCGCCTCGGGCCCCGCCGGCTCCGCGCCCGCCTCGGGCTCCGGGCCGCGCTCCGCGGGTTCCGCAGCCCCCGGCTCCAGCAGCCGCCGCGCAGTCTCCGTGTCGCCCTGATCGCAGGCGCGCAGCAGCAGCTGGAAGGCCGGGGGCAGCCCGCCCTCGCCCATCGCGGCCCGCAGCCCGGGTCTGTGAGCTGGGCCCGCCGCTCCGGCTCCGCCCCCGGATACCGCACGCCGGCGCCCACTTCCGCCGGCCCGCGCGCCTACTGTGTGCCGGCCGTGTGCGGGGGCCGGGGCGCGCGCCTACTGGGTGCCCGGCGCGCGCCCGGGGCGGGAGCGCGCCTCAGTCGCCCGCACCGGGGGCGGGGAACCGGGCGGGGGTGGGCCGCGGGTTCCGGGAAGCTCCAGGCAGCGTCCGCCGCCGAGCTCGCGAGGGCGAGTTTGAGTTTTCGGCGCCCGCTTGGGGTCCTCCTCGCCGCTCCAGAGACTTCCTGCCAGAGAAGGTTGCAGCGACCTCTCCAGCGCTCCTCACGCCGCGAGCTCCCGACCACTGGCCCGGGGTCTGAGCCCACAGCCTCATAGACCTGTGGCGCGCGCCGCTGACCCCAGCACCCGGCACTAACCCGGCGCCTCCTCAACGGTCGTTGGCTGAGTTGAGGTGCGGTTGGGCCCACTCTGTCTTCCCGCAATGGCCTGCCCGGCCATCAGTGCCGTTCTTGTCTGGGACGGGCGTCAGGGCTACAAGCACCTCCCACAGCTCCATGCCTCCTCATCAGGTGGTCCCTGAAGCACCACCATCTGCGACATTTTACAAATGCAACTTTTCTCATCTTACCCAGACCTACTGAATCGGAAACCGAACGTGGAGTCCAGTCACTTGTATCTTAAGCCCTCTAGGCGATTCTGAAGCAGGTTAAAGTTTGAGGCCCACTGTCAGTCACTGGGAAGGGCCCACGTCCAATTTACAGCAGTAACTAAGGCTGATACGAACAGCCCACTCATTGGAAAAGACCCTGATGCTGGGAAAGATTGAAGGCAGAAGGAGAAGAGGGCGACAGAGGATGAGATGGTTGGAAGGCGTCAAGGACTCCATGGACATGAACTTGGGTAAACTCCGGGAGATAGTGAGGGACAGGGAGGACTGGCCTGGTACAGTCCTTGGGGGTTGCAAAGAGTTGGACACGACTTAGCAACTGTACAACTAAGGCTCGAAGACGTTATGTCTTACCAAAGACCACACAACTGTCGTGCGGAGAGCTGTGACTAGGACCCAGGTCTTCTGACATCTAGTCCAGTTCTCTTTCTATCTCAACAAGTATTTATTGAGTGCCCACTATGTGTGCCAGGCACTGTTTTAGGCGCTGGAGAAACTGCAGGGAAAGGAAAATAAAATCCCCTGCCATCCTGGGCCTGACAGTGGAAAAAGACAGGCAGAAGCAAGTAAGTAACTTGTATGTCAGGTTGTGATGTGTTTTTAAACAAGAAACAGAACATAACAAAATCGAAGCAAATGGGCTAAAGGATGGGATGTCGTTTTATAATAGGCTGGGTAAAGAAGAATCACTAAGAAGGTGACATTTTCACAGAGACCTGAAGGAACTGAGCAATCAAGTAACACTGACATTTGGAGAGAGTGCAATCCAGGCAGAGGGAAAGACAAAGATTCTAATAAGAACAGCCCGGCCAGCAAATTGCTTTACTGCTGCCTTCCTATTCATCGCGATAACAGAGGTTAACATTCTGATCTGGGGTAATTGGTTTCCGAAGACTGTGAGCTGTGGCCCCAAAGTCTAGCAAAAAGCTAGATGTTGAGTAGGTGTTTAGTACATTATTGTTTAAAGGACTATGTCGTGTATGTAGAATTATAACACAGAACAAAACTGGATGAGGGTGTGAGGAAGGAATAAGGGTCATGGCTTTGGCAGATCAAAAGAAGGTGGTAATGCCCTTGGGGTCTGGGCCGGCAGGCTGGAAGAGAAAGTCTTTTAGGTGAAGAGTAAAATGCGGGAAGTCTTGAAAGTACACAGGGCTCAGATTGCAAAATGCTTCAGTACCAGGGATTTATTCTGTGCGTAATGGATAATCATGGAACGTGTTTGAGCAGGTGAGTTAATGGGGACAGAGCCAATCACTGGCAGTGCTGGAGGTGGTACAGTGATATCTCAGCGATAACGTGGGTTCGGTGCCAAGCCATTGCAAAAAGGCGGGTCAAGTGACTTTTGGTTTCCCAGTTCATATCAAAGTTATGTTTACACTGTACTGTAGTGAGTGCACCATAGTCTGACAACACATTGTAAACACCGTAATTTAAAAATACTTTTTTGCCAGAAGTGCTAAGCATCATCTAAGCCCTGAGAGTTGTAATCTTTTTGCAATAGTTAACATCAAAAATCACTGATCACAGATCACCAAAACGGATGAAATCATAATGAAAAAGTTGGAAATACTGCCAGAATTACCAAAATGTGATAGCGATACAAAGTAGGCAAATGCTGGTGGAAAAACGGTGCTCATAGACTTGTTCCATGCCGGGTTGCCACAAACCTTCACTCTATAAAAGATGCCACATCTGGGAAGCATGATAAAGGAAAGCACAATAAAACACGGCGTGAGTGTACACAGTCACTCATTTCCAGATTTGGCCTCATTCACCAACAGAGATGAGAACAACTTCCTATCAATGTCTAACTTGGTTCCTTGAAAATCCTGAGCAACTGCTTCCTTGTATTATTCTATTTATTAAGGTGTCTTTTCTTATACTTTACTAACTACTTATTTCATCGTAAAAGTAAGATCAGTTCAGTTCAGTTCAGTCGCTCAGTCATGTCCGACTCTTGGCGACCCCATGAATCGCAACACACCAGGCCTCCCTGTCCATCACCAACTCCCGGAGTTTACTCAAACTCATGCCCATCAAGTCAGTGATGCCATCCAGCCATCTCATCCTCTGTCATCCCTTTCTCCTCCTGCCCTCAATCCTTCCCAGCTTCAGGGTCTTGTCCAATGAGTCAACTCTTCGCATCAGATGGCCAAAGTATTGGAGTTTCAGTTTCAGCATCAGTCCTTCTAATGAACACCCAGGGCTGATCTCCTTTAGGATGGACTGGCTGGATTTCCTTGCAGTCCAAGGGACTCTCAAGAGTCTTCTCCAACACCACAGTTCAAAAGCATCAATTCTTCGGCGCTCAGCTTTCTTCACAGTCCAACTCTCACATCCATACATGACCACTGGAAAAACCATAGCCTTGACCAGACAGACCTTTGTTGGCAAAGTAATGTCTCTGCTTTTTAATATGCTATCTAGGTTGGTCTCTGCTTTTTAATATGCTATCTAGGTTGGTCATAACTTTCCTTCCAAGGAGTAAGCGTCTTTTAATTTCATGGCTGCAGTCACCATCCGCAGTGATTTTGGAGCCCAAAAAAATAAAGTCTGACACTGTTTCCACTGTCTCCCTGTCTATTTCCCATGAGGTGATGGGACCAGATGCCATGATCTTAGTTTTCTGAATGTTAAGCTTTAAGCCAACTTTTTCACTCTCCTCTTTCTCCAAGCAAAAGCTCCTTTCCCTTTTCCACTTTCCCAGTCCTACTTCCCACAGGTAACCAATATTCACATTTATTTTATCTTTACAAAAATATTTCATATGTATTCAAACATGCACACCTACTTATAGGCATTAATCAAGCTTCTTGATTGCAAGTAGCAGAAATTAACTCTCTGGATAATTTAAGAAGAAAGGGGATTTAATATGAGGTTTGTTCATAGCTCACAGATCCCACAGGGCCAGAGAACCAGCCCCGAAGATTCCACAACCAAGAACAATGCCCCGAATCATGCCAAGCTGCACCTCACACCGGGATGGAGTCTGCACAGGCCCTTTTTGGTGTCACTGGTTTCAGAGTCCGAGCCAGAGATGGGAGCATCTGAGTGGCCTGGCCAGCTAGTGTGTTTTGCCTTGCAGAAAGGGAGCTGGGAAAATGCATTTTTAGCATTTTCAGCATGTATAATGGGAGGTAGGCTCCACTGTGGTGCCCCAGAAGGTAGGGTACCTGGATAGGAAAGGGTTTTGATGCTGGGCAGCCAAAGGATAACAAAGGTCTACTACAAATATTCCCTCTAGGGTGGATCTCTGTTGCTTATACCTGTCTTGCCTCTCCTACTCGGGAAAGAGACACTCTGTTTTCTGGGGGAGCCTCCTTCCCCCACTCTCAGGCTGAGTGGTTCAGTGATTAGTGTATGTCCAAGCCCATTCCAGTTTCTTCAGCCCAGGATTTCTTGTTAAAGCAGATGGGAAGAAGACCCTCTCTGCTGAGGTCCTCAGCTGTCGTAAGTAGGCTGGGGCTTGCTCTGTCCCCACTTAAAGATGGCCTGCCTGAGACTGAAGCCACTCTACAGAAAAGCAGAGACAAGTGATGGAGAAAGATGGAGTCAGAGCCGCTGCCCATCTCCCAGTGCTTTTCAGTTAGGTTTGTCTTGAGCAGGGTGGTTGTTACGTGCAATCCAAGCCTTAACAAATGCATTTTTTAAAAAGTTTTGAAAGCAATGGGTTGCTACTATGCATGCTATTTTGAACCTCCCCCCCACCCTTTTTTTCATTGAACAAGTGGCTTAGGCATCTTTCCATGTAGGTGAATGTAGATCTATTGCATCCTTTTCAGTGGTTGCATATAACACCATTAAGCAGATGTACCATAATTTATTTAATCATTTTTTAATGATGCACAATTAGGTTGTTTCCAGTTTTCTGCTGTTATTAAAAAAAAATCTGCGTTGAATGGCACTTGTAGCAGTCAGGGTCCCAGCAGGTGACAGATGGTACATTTGGCTGGGGAAATGAGGACCATTTACTAACGGACTAATTACATATATCTGGGCAGATACTAAGAGCCACAAGGGATGATGCAGTACTCAGAGGCTGATGGCAGTAGGGAGCCATTACCAATCCAGGCCTAAAGGGGGAAGGGAGAGAGCAGTTACCAGAGTTCTGCAAGAGAGAAAACTGGAGAAATGTACCTGATGGGAGTTGTGGTCTCTAATAGAGGGGTGCAGCCAGCCTATGGCAACCCAGCAGAAACAATCCCCAGAATAAAAACCTCTGGCCTCATCCTCCTCCTGCCCCCTGATCTCTTGCCAGTGCTTCTCATTGGTCAAACCTGTTAGCCAGAGGTTCAGAGCCTACTGACATCAACCGCTCCCAGGGAGGAGAGACTGAGGGGACAAAAAAAGAATCCAGTCACTTGCTGCTCAAACTGGTCCCTGGACCAACAGCATCAGTACCTCCTAGGAGCTCCTTAGAAATACAGAATCTTGGGTCCACCAGACACCTATTGGACCAGAATCCATTTCAACACCATTCCCAGGTGATTTGTGTGCACAAAGATTTTGAAGAATGGATCCAGCACATCTTGGTACATAAATCTCTTCTGCAAGTGTATCTACAGTCTTCTTATTTATGAACTCTCTTCTAGGATTTTTTCACTGATCCCTATTTTGATCTGGGTCCTCTGAGAATCAAATGCCATAATGGTTTTTGCCTGGGAGAAATGCTTGTATAGGATAAAGGTGGAAAGGAATTGGGAAAGAGAAGGAGTGCCCTCAGACCAAGATGCAGGTGTAAGTGGGAAAAGGGAGTGGGAGGGAAGGAGGCTTGGGTAGAAAGAGCTTCAGATTGCCCTGCGATTTGGGGGATGACTCAGCCAGGCTGATGGGGAGTACCCAGGCCAAGGGAGTCTGCTAAGGCTTCCTGCATCGGACAGAAATGGCTGGCTTCTGGTGTCGCCACCATGGGAGAAACCAGAGGAAGCGTAGCCTCAGGAAGAACATCATAGCTAGAGGTTCTCCGTCCGCTGTTCTCCCTGAAGCAGATTCTCTTGAAGGGCCAGCTGAGTGGTGCACCTCCATCACAGACACAATCCCTGTTCAACCAACGTTGACTGCCTCCTGTGTGCCGGACATTATGTGCGTTGAGATGGTCCCCAGGGAATCCCACACGATTGTGGAACAGGGCAGACTGTAAGCTTTTGTCGTCAATTCAGAGGAAAGGGTCAGAGTTTGAGAGTGTCACTGACAGCTTCATGGCAGAGCTTGACCACAAGTTGGGCAGAAAGACTGGACGTGATCTGGGTAGTTGTGCAAAAAGAGAGGAAACAATGCTGGAAAGAGAGAACAGGGATCCAGAGATTGGCGTGATGGATTAGAAGGGAGGTAAGAAGAGTGTAAGTAACCTCTAAAGAATATTGATTTACCTTAAAATATCTTTTTTTTCCTGATAAGATGATAATATTTGTTGCAAGAATTCCAGTGTTGTAGAAATATAGAATGTTGGCTTCTCTAGCTCCATGACTTTGGGTATTTACCATCATATCCCTTGAATCTAATACATTGACTGTCGTAGTAGGTGATCAATAAATATTTGTTGAAAAAATAGTAAATGGAATGAAAATGAAACGGCCAAAGAATCTCACTGATCAGAAATAAGTATGACATGATTAACGGTTTGGTGAATATTTCGTTAGAGTTTTTCCTTTGTTCGTATCAACATACTTTACCCAAATAGGATCATATTATTCATTCGGCTCTACAACTTGCTTTTTTTTACTTAACAATGCATCTTAAGCTCATTTGTATGTTAAAAACCTAGAATTAATGTCACTCTTATTAATGACACTGTATGGATGTGCAGTACTTTATTTTATAGTCTCCTATTAGTGGATATCTGGGTTGTTTCCAACTTTTTGATTTTACATACGATACTGCAATAAGCTTCATGTAAGCTTATCTCTTGAGCACTTGCAAATCTGTTTCTGTTGAATAAACTGGTAGATGTGAAATTGCAGAATCAACAAGATATAAACACTAACATTGCAAATAAATCTTGCCTAATCGCTTTCCAAAAGGTTATACCAGTTTGCATTCCAACCAACTGGATAAGAGTGTCTGTTTATTCACATCCTTGACAACACTGGAATTAATAACCTGTTTTATCTTTTCCAATCTGATAGGTGAAAAACTATTTTGGAGTAAGTTTAGTTTGCATGCTTTTTAAGTAGAGAAGTTGAAGATATTCTGATACATTTATAGACCTTTTTAGATCTCTTTTTTGTGGGAGCTGTCTATTCAAATCCTTTGGTCATTTTTATTTCTATTTTTTCTTTTTATTTCTCTGTTAATTTATATATTGAGTAAATGTCATCTGCAAATATGTCTTTCTGACTTGTCTTTTGTTTTGAGCTTATATTATTTTGGACCTTACAAAATTTAAAAATTTTATGTAGTCAAATTTGTAAATCTTTTCCATAATGAATCTCTGCATTTTTCATCCAATCCTTTCATCATTGGATTTTATTTTATTTTTTTGTTTACTTTGACATTCTTAAATCATCTGAAATTTGCTTTGGTGTAAAGTGTGAGGTTGGGGCTTCCCAGGTGGCGCTAGTGTTTAAAAAACCCACCTACCAATGCAGGAGACAAAAGAGACGCAGGTTCGATCCCTGGGTCAGGAAGATCCCCTGGAGGAGGGCAGAGCAGTCCACTCCAGTATTCTTGCCTGGAGAATCCCCATGGACAGAAGCCTGGCAGGCTACAGTCCATGGGGTCACACAGAGTTGGACATGACTAAAGAGACTTAGCTTGCATGCAAGGTGTGAGGCTGGCATTTAACTTTATTTTTCCAAATGTTTATCAAGTTGCCATGATCACTGATTGTATCAGCTGTCTTTTCCCCACTAATGTTTCAAGTACCATTACCATATGTCTTACTAGACTCTAAAAGAAATGTAATGACCCTCTCTGAAGGGAACTAATATGACAAATCAAAAGTGCCTTCTACAGAAATCTATCTGTTGGTTGAGCAGCAAATAAAGATGGTGCAGTCAAAGAACAAATAAGCTCCTCAAACTAACAAGAAACCCAAGGAGAGGGTAAGCTACTCAATTTGGGAAGAGGTATGAGAAGAATTAAGGTCCCCACTGAAATTGCCCTCTATGGATGCCAACTTATCATCATTAGTAATATTTACATAATACTCTGGGTAAGCAGAGTAGCTTGTTACTTTACCTCTATTAACACACTATTTTAGTTCTAATAGTTCCCAGGTGGTACCAGTCTGCTGCTCTAAGGACCACACTTCGAGTAGCAAAGCACCAGGCATTTTCCATTTGCTCTTGCAAAAGCTCTTTCCACCCTTTCCAGAAACCTTACTCGGGTACTGTTATTATCACCAGCACTTTAAAGATCAGCACTTGGAGTTGAAAGAGGTTAAGTAACTTTCCTAAGGCCTCACAGCAGTCTGTGATAGGGCTGGGGCTTGAGCTCAGGCAAGCAGGCTCCAAGGAGCTGGTCCTGCCCACGAGGCTAAGCTGCCGGTGGTCTCACAGCAGCCTGCCGCTGAGGTGTGGGCGGGAAATCCTGAACTAGGTCCTTGACACCTGGACTCAGATCCTCGTTCCGCCACTTGTGTGTTGTGTGACCATGGACAAACTGCCTCACTTCTCTGAACCCGAGTTTTCTCATCTGACTACCTTGCAAGGTTGTCAGGGGGTAAAGTGAGATTATACATGAAAAATAAAGTCTAGCAGTCCATTTATATACATATATATATATATATATATGCAGATATAGTTAAGGTTTAGCAGTTTATATAAAGTCTAGCAATTTATATATACATATATATGCATAGACTTTATAATATGCATATATGTAAATAAAAAGCAGCAGTTTATTTATATATATGCATATTATAAAGTCTATGCATATATATGTATATATAGATAAAATGCTAGACTTTATATATATAAACATGCCTGCCTAAGTACCTTCTGTCATGGCCAACACTTTTCGACCCTGTAGACTGTAGTCCGCCAGGCTTGTCTACCATGGGATTCTCTAGGCAAGAATACTGGAGTGGGTTGCATTCCCTCCTTCAGGGCATCTTCCCAACCCATGGATCAAACCCATATCTCTTATGTCTCCTACATTGGCAGACAGGTTCTTTACCACTAGCGCAACCTGGGAATATATATATATATATGTATGTATATATGTGTATATATATACATATATATATATAATCTATATGGGTGCTCAATATTATATATATATAAATCCTCAATAAGTGACAGCTTGTATGCATTAGCTGGGACTTGAACCTCGGTCTTATAAGGCCTAATTCCATCACTCTTTTCTCTGCAACTGAACCTCTATTGGGAAGTATTCCAATCTGGTAAACTAATCCAAGTTGTAATCCTTGTCTGTTTTCTAATCTGACCACAGATCTTAAATGTGTTGAGTGTTTGGACAGAGGCCAAAAGACACAGCTCCAAGCCTTTCCTCACACCTGCTTCCAACCAGCAGACTGTTGTGGATGGAGTCACCTCCCACCAGTCCGATGGCAGCAGCACTTCTGGGTTGGAGCTGCGTTTCCTGGTTCACTCCAAACCCCATTCCTGTCCTGGAGCCCTGGGGCAGATGCTCATGGAAGACCCATATCCTCCAGGGAGCCCAGTTCCTGGAGACTGTAAATCAAAGCAGATGGCAAGTTAGATCCTACTCGGCCTGAGCCATCGACTTGTTGGAGACCATCTCCCCTCTCTGTGTCTCAGGCCCCCCGTGTGTAAAATGAGAGAATCAGACCAGGCTTCTGCCTCTTAACTTTTGGCTTAACTTTTTAACTTTGGATCCCTTTGAAAATAGGGAATATCTGATGAAAAGCTTTGGACTAGTTTACACACTCTAACTTTCAATAGGAGATACAAGACTATCAATTTCCCTGAGTTGGGCACCAGCAGAAGGAGTTCCGGATTAACCAATATAGGATTTCAAATCTCTGAAATCACTTTAACATTCAGGTATCCATAGAAACATAACTTCTTCACAGAAGCCTTCCTAAACCCCTAAACCAGACTCTACTAGTATAAGTCCTTTTAGCACCCTGTAATTTTTCTTCAAAATACTTATCACAACCCTAATAAGTTGTCTTTTTATTATCTATCCATTCCATCACACTGTCAACACCATGATGTCAAAAGTGTCTGTCTTATAACAAAGATTCTCTCCATGACCAAACTCTAGACGGGTTCCTCCAAACCTTCTTCTTGACTAGGGCTCAACCATGGGCTGTAAAAGCTATAGACTCAACACAAATGATTTTATCCACCCACTTCCCCTCACATTAAAAATACTTAAACACTAACATAGTTTCAAAGACTATGACCCTGGGACTTCCCTGGCAGTCCAATGGTTAAGACTCCAGGTTCCCACTGCAGGGGGAGCAGGTTTGATCCCTAAGAGGGAAACTGAGATCCTGCACGCCATGCAGATCAGGCAAAAAAAAAAAAAACAAAAAAACTATGATCTCTTAAGTGCCTGCCTGAGAAAGCTCAAGGCTATCCAAAGAATTTGCTGTTTGTTCTGTCCAACGCCTAACCGGAGGCCCCTGACCACCTTTCCTTACAGCATTTACTAAAAGGGGCTTACAGTTGTAAATCTTTCTCTGTCCCTTAAGATGTGTATATATCTCCTAAAATTCAGGAGTATCTGTCTTAAAGACCTGGAAGCCATTCTTTTAAAATGCAATTGTCAGAAAGGACAGGGCCTCTGTTTCCCAGCCACAGCAGGAGCATTGAATCTGACTTTGATGACTGCCAGCCAACAGACATGTCTGGGCTAATCATTTACACTGACCAATCCTTTGTAATTTTTCACTTCTTCGACTCTACTTAAAACTCCCAGTTAGCTCTGTGCAAATCAAAGTTGAATGAATCCATACTGGACCCTCTCTCCTAGTGCAATAGTGTGTTACTGATTCAAATCTGTTCTTCCCACTTTAACTAGTTGTTAAAGTCCAGCTGTGTTTATCACTGATATGCGCTCATTATATAGCGTGCCTATCCCTAGCATGGTACCTGGCACATCCCAGATGCTCAATAATATTTCCTGCTGAAATATGTTGATTAACATCACCCATTTGTTCCAGTTATCTATCGTTGAGTTACAAACCATCCCAAAACTTCATGGTGTAAGACAATCTTATTCTGTTCATGGATTCTGTGGGTCAGGGGTTTGAAGACCACACTTCTCTGGTCTATGATGTCTGGGGACACAGCTGAGATGATGTGAAATGACTGAGGAGGATCCACTTCCAAGATGGCTTCTTCACTCACCTGTCTGATGCCTGGGCTCTCTGGGGTGGCTGAAGGTTGGGTTCAGCTGACACTGTTGACTGGGTGTCTGCCTATGGCCTCTCTAGCATGATGGCATCAGGATAGTCATATTTCTTTCCTGGCAGCTCAAGACTCCAAGAACAGTGGGCCCATGAAGTTTCCAAAGGTGGAAACTTCATGGCCTTTTATACCTAACCTAAGAAGTTAAACCTAACTTCTTTGCTAACTTCTTTTCTAGTGTAAACCTAACTTCTTTGCTACCATATTCTATTGGTTGAAGCACTTATAAGTCTGCCTTGATTCAAGGGGAGGGAGTTTCAAATAATTTGCAGCCTTGCTTTATTTATTTGTATTTATTGATTGGCTGTACTGGGTCTTGTTTCTGCATATGGACTTTTCTCTAGGTGTGGTGGCCGGGGGCTACTCTTGTGTTGTGGCACGCGATCTTCTTATCGTGGTGGCTTCTCTTGTTGCAGAGCATGGGCTCTAGAGCACGTGGACTTCTTTGGCTGTGGCTTGAGGGCTCCAGAGTGCAGATTCAGTGGCTTGCGGCACACAGGCTTAGTTGCCCTGCAGCATGTGGAATCCTCCCAGACTAGGGATCGAACCCATGCCTCCTGCATTGACAGGCGGATTCTCCACCACTGGAGCACCAGGGAAGTTCTGCAACCTGGTTTTAAAATCACCGTAGTATCAGAGTCAGATTTGGGAAGAATTCTCTTGCAACTAATCCTCAGTGAGGATTAGACTTGAATGCCTAGAACAGAAAACCCATAGAAACAGTGGCCTCAATACTATAGAAGTTTATTTCTCTCTCACATAAGCAAAGCCTGGAAGGAGGCCATTTGGACTGGTTCAGTATCCACAGTGTTAAGGAACTGGACTCCTGCCCTGGTGTTTCACCATTTTCAGTGCATGACCCAAGGAGGTTGGTTGAGCTGCAGTCTTCATAGCCACAATCCAGCCAGCAAGGAAGAAAGGTAAGGAAGTTTCCTTTGAGGACATGACTCAGAAGCCCCATCTGACACCACCACTTATGGCCCATCAGTGGTACAATTAAGTCACTTGGCCATGCCTAGCTGCAAGGAAGGCTGGGAAATCTAGTCTTTATTTTGGAAGATCATGGGTCCAGAAAAACAAGCAATTTTTTTTTTTAAAGGATTCTACTGTTAAGGAAAATGAGAAGATTGGATGTTGGCAGATATCTAGCAGTCTCTGCCACACCTTTTTATCCTGTTCTATTTTCTGTTCTGCTACTGATCAGCAGTGGGCCTGAACAAGATGCTTCCTCTGGCCTGGTTACCAAGTTCTCTGGTAATTAGGGATGAGGATGCTGCAATCTAATGAAGAAGTTGAAATGATTAAGCAAATAAAGTGTCAAGGCTCTGATTTCAGGGAGGAGAACTGGGAGCACCACCCAATCAGCCTCCTTTCTACTTTTCTGGGTGGTTTTCCCCTGGGATTTCTGGGAGCAGATTTTGAAAACTCCCAAACAGATTTGCTAAGTTCTTTCTAGCAAGAAGACCTAAAGAATTCATGTCTGTTACATTTTGGGAGTAACTTCTCTCTGCACTTAACCAGGCTAAGCCCTCCATCAAGTATTAATACTCTCCCACTGAACTCAAATAGGCGCCTGCAGAAGTGAGTGTGTGACACAAAGTCAGCCATGAATTGGGCACTTATTCTGTGTCTGATCCTGAACCAAGTTCTGGGATCATAAAGTTACCTCAGCCTTAGTGAAAACTGAAAGTGAAGTCGCTCAGTCGTATCTGACTCTTTGGGACCCCATGGACTGTAGCCGACCACGCTCCTCCCTCCATGAGATTTTCCAGCCAAGAGCACTGGAGTGGGGTACCACTGCCTTCTCCAAAGGATCTTCCCGACCCAGGGATCAAACCTGGGTCTCCTGCGTTGTAGGCAGACGCTTCACCATCTGAGCCACCAGGAAGGGCTCAGCCTGAGTCCTTTACGTTCTTTTTGCTACAAGGCCAGGTTGTAAATTAAACACAATTCATTCCCAGGTAGCGCTAGTGGTAAAGAGCGCACCTGCCAATGCAGGAGACAGAAGAAATGTAGATTCGATCCCCAGGTCGGGAAGATCCCCTGGAGAAGGGCATGGCAACCCATTCCAGTATTCTTGCCTGGAGAATGACATGGACAGAGGGTCCTGGCGGGCTACAGTCTGTAGGGCCGTAAAGATCCACAGGGTCGTAAAAAGTCAGACACGACTGAAGTGACTTAGCACACAGTGTGGCAAGAGCGTTGGATTGTGTCTCTCCCCACCCAGAGATCTTTACAGATGTAATCAAGTTAAGATTACACTACAGTCAAGCTCTAGAATCAGGGCTGGATTAGGGTGAGATGAATGAGGTGAGCTGTGTAAGCACAAGGTCAGATTCTGCCTTTATTAGAGTGGCCCACATCGAATGACCTTAGAAGATAAGTAGAAGGGACAAAGAGGCAAAATCAGAAGAGTGTCATATGAGTATGGAGGCAGAGATGGGAGTAAGGCAGTCAAGGAATGCCAAGGATGGCTGACAAGAGTGGAAGAGACTCTCTCCTGGAGTCTTCGGGGAGAGTGTGACCCTGCTAATAAGACTGATTACAGACCTCTAGCCTCCAGAACTGAGGGAATAAGTCTGTGTTGTTTTTAGCCACCTAGTTTGTGGTGCTCTGATACGGCAGTTCTTGGAAACTAATAGACATGGCCGGTTTGAGTGTCCTGGTTGGCTAGGCTTTAATCCTCAGTCATTCAATCAAACAGTAACCTAGATGTTGTCTTGAAGGCATTTTGTAGATGTGATTAACATTTATGGTCAGTTGACTTTAAGGAAGGAGGTTGTTTAGGTGAGCATGATTTCATCAGTTCAAGCCCTGATGAGCAGAACTGAGATTGCCCTAGAAAATAAATTCTGCCTGTGGGCTGTCACAGAGTTTCAGCCCGTCCTTCCTGGTGGCCTGCCCTCTAGATTTTGAACTTGCTTGATCAGTCTCCACAACTGCATAAGCCAGTTTCTTGCAATAAATCTCAGTATATCTCTTACTGCTTTGTTTCTTGTGTGGAACTCTGACTAATATACAAAAGGATGATGTGAACTTCAAATACGTTTACCTCAAAAGCTATGGAATTGCTGAAGGCTTCATGGAGGAGGTGGCTTTTGGCAGGGCCTTGAAGGATGGGTAGGAGTTTGTTAGATGGGGAAAAGCTTTTCCAACAGAGGGAACAGCCTGTGGAAAGGCCTGGAAAACATGCCTCCTCTACCCTCAGTGATAGGCTTACAGAATTTGGAGTCACATTCTGGGGGCCTCTCCAGTCAAGCTGAGGACGTCAGCACTTGTCCTGGAGGCTAGGGAGTCTCCTTTATTTTTTGTTCTTTTTATGTATCTCTTTTATTTTTTACTTTTTAAACACCGAGATATAATTTTCATGGGTCCAGTGCATAGGTTTTAAAGAAGAACTTGGTGAATTTTTAGATATGTATATATCCATGTAATCCCCACTACAATCAAGATATAGAATCTGGGTTGGGATTAGGATGAGGTGAGTGAGGTGAGCTGTGTAAGCCCAGGGTCAGATTCTGCTTTTAAGATTTTGATATTTTGTTCATCATGGACTTTTGGCATTCGTTTTGATTTTGAAAACTATTGTTTATTTTGATTACTTAGGTTTATTTGGCCCACATTCGAATTTTCCACCTTGGAGAGAGCCCCATGCCTCACTATAGTTTCAGTCAGTCAGTTCAGTCACTCAGTCGTGTCCGACTCTTGGCGACCCCATGAATCGTAGCACGACAGGCCTCCATGTCCATCACCAACTCCCGGAGTTTACCCAAACTCATGTCCATCGAGTCAGTAATGCCATTCAGCCATCTCATCCTCTGTCGTCCCCTTCTCCTCCTGCCCCCAACCCCTCCCAGCATCAGGGTCTTTTCCAATGAGTCAACTCTTCACATGAGGTGGCCAAAGTATTGGAGTTTCAGCTTCAGCATCAGTCCTTCCAATGAACACCCAGGACTGATCTCCTTTAGGATGGACTGGTTGGATCTCCTTGCAGTCCAAGCGACTCTCAAGAGTCTTCTCCAACACCACAGTTCAAAAGCATCAATTCTTCAGCGCTCAGCTTTCTTCACAGTCCAACTCTCACATCCATACGTGACCACTGGGAAAACCATAGCCTTGACTAGATGGACCTTTTAGACCCTACTAAATATTTCCAGCAAGCCTCCCTAGGGAAACCCTGGAGCCAAAGCCCAGGGTACTTAACATGAAGGGATGGCCTGGGGGTGTGTGCAATCATGGGATGGGTGCCTATGCATGTTTTTCTCAAGGAATAGTTCATTCCTTTGATCAATTTCTTGGAGGCATCTATAAAGTGAGGAATAAGAAACAGACTAGGTATTGACTAACAGGGAGCCAGTGGAGGGTTTGTTATGCAAGATATCAAAGCAATATGTCCTAGGTCGGTATACCTGCAGGCCTCAATGGAATAGCCTGGAGTCAATTAGCCTCACTGTGCCTGGGTCTCCTCATCCGTAAAATGGAGTAGTCCAATCCTCTCTTACTGGACCTGCATTCGATCTCTGGGTTGGGAAGATCCGCTGGAGGAGGGCGTGACAACCCATTCCAGTATTCTTACGTGGAGAATCCCCAAGGATGGAGGGGCCTGGTGGGCTACAGTCCATGGGGTCGCAAAGAGTCGGACACGATGGGCGGCTAAGCGCGCAACAGCACAAGGGTCAGAGGAGATAATGGCAGTGAAGTCTGTAGCGCCCTGCACAGCGCATTCGGCCAACACTTACGGAGTCCTTAGGCCGTGCCAGGAGCTGAACTGAGCCTATCCCTTTTTAATACAGCCCACAGTTCGGCGAGAAAAGTCCGCGTCTCAGCCAGCCGGCGTGGGGACCCTGCAAACGCTCGTCGCCTCTGCAGGCGGGCGGGGCGGGAAGGGGGCGGGGCGCAGGGGGCGGGGCGGGGGCGGCGCGGCGCGGCGGTTCCGGGATCCGGGTCGCGGGCTGCGCCGCCGCCTGGGGCGCGCCGGGCGCTGGCCGCAGCTGGCGGGCGCATGTTGGGGCGTGCGGCGCGGAGACGCTGCCCGCGAGGGCTGCGGCGCGGCCGGGAGATGCTGCTGGCGCTGTTGGCGTTGCTAGCACTGGCCGGGCTGGGCTCGGTGCTGCGGGCGCGGCGCGGGGCCGGGGCGGCCGAGCCCAGACTGCAGCGCTCCGGGCGGCGCGACCCGGTCCTGCCGCGGCCGCCGGTGCCCGAGGACGCTCTGGGCGCCCACGGCGAGGCAGTGCGGCTGCAGTTGCAGGGCGAGGAGCTGCGGCTGCAGGAGGAGAGCGTGCGGCTACACCAGATCAACATCTACCTCAGCGACCGCATCTCGCTGCACCGCCGCCTGCCCGAGCGCTGGAACCCTCTGTGAGTCCGCAGGTGGCGGGAGGCGCAGCGCCCGCGGAGCCTCCGCGTCTCAGTTTCCGCGGCGGGGTGGGACCCGGCTCTCCAAAGACCTGAGGAACTCGCGTCTTGTTGAGTCACTCGCAAGTGGGCAGTAACAGTGTTCATAGGGGGTGGGAGTGAAGAAAGTTTTTAAAGTGTTGGTCGCTCAGTCGTGCCCGACTCTTTTCGACCCCATGGACCGCAGCCCACCAGGCTCCTCTGTCTATGGGATTTTCCAGGCAAGGATACTGGAGTGGTCTGCCATTTCCTTTTCCAGGGGATCTTCCCGACCCGGAGATCGAACCCGGGTCTTACGCACTGCAGACAGATTCTTTACCGACTGAGCTACCAGGAAAGTTTTAAAAAGTGACAATTAAAAAAAAAAAGTCTCGGAAAACTACAAATCTGCAGACAGGTTTAATATGAGACTGTTAGGGCGCCCTTCTTGGGTTGTAAGGGACCCCCGACCCCTAGTCTAATTCCTCCTGAAAGCTTCTGCGCTGGCTACGCTAAGGACCCATGGGTTTCAGACAGGCTTCATTCACTCATCTGTGTGTGTGCCCGTGGGCACCAGGCCCTAATGAACCAGGAGTGAAGGGAGCCTCCAGCAGGTGAGGTGAGAGGTGCCTAGAAGGGCAGGTCAGAACCAGCAAGCCTCCTTCCCCCTCTCTGGGAGCTGGATTCCTCAGCTTTACCATAAGGAAGACGGGGAGGAGCAGCTGGTGGGAAGGGCTCCTTCTGGCAGCGGTTCAGCCTAGCCTGCTCCTGTGGGTGACACAGCCCTGCGACCTGTGTGGTCAGAGGCCTCATTCCTGGTGGAGCTGTTGGCTGGAGGGGTTGTGCCCACTGCTTAGTTAGGAAGGGAACAGGCTGGTGGGTGGAGCCTGGCCTATCGCCTGTCCTCTTTTGGCAGGGGTCTTCCAGGTCCCTGCTGGAGTCCCCTCCTTAAAGACTTGGCGGGAAAGAGGGCGCAGAGAGGAGACCCTGGGAGAAGCCAGTGGGGCGGGAAAGAGGGCGCAGAGAGGAGACCCTGGGAGAAGCCAGCGGGACGGCTTCCTGTGGCCCGACACCGACACCGAGCTTCCCTGCTGCTTGCCCTTCCTGCTCACAGGTGTGGAAGCAGGCCTAGGTCAGCTGACTCACTCAGGGCCCAGAGCTGGAAAGTGACTAACTGGCCTTGGGGGACATGGCCCTCCTGGCCCCTTGGGCACTGTGCTGATTTCAGGATTTTAGGGAACTGCCCTGTGGATTCTTGGCCAGAGAGAGCATGGATGTCTGCAGGGAGAGACCCAGCTCTGCAGCCATCGGCAAAGTGCGGATGGATTGGCACCTCACTGTCTCTGCTGCTTTTCAGGATCTGCTCGTGTCTAGCCTATGCTTTTACCTTAGGCATTTTCAGTGTTTATCTTTTTGAGCAGAGCTTTCTTTGTTAGGGTTGGTAGTAGTTCCTCCCCTTCAACCAAATGGTTGAACACGTTTATCTCCTTGAAACTCCACAGTCGCTCACTGAGGCAAAGTCTAGGGGAAGTTTTCAGGTCAGACTCAGGGCTCAGACCCAGTTCCTAGGAGATAAAACCCTGGCTCTTTTGCTCATCAGCTCTGCGATGTTGGGCAAGTTACCTGGCCTCTCTGAGCCTCTGCTTCCCAATCTACAAAATAAGGGATGAGTAGAAATAACACAACCTAGGAGTTGATGAAACACCTGATACCTGGGAGCATACTGTGTACCCAGTTCTTATTTTTACTACTTCCCAGTTGCCAACAGTACCCTCAGGAGGTTGCTTTTAAGAGTCATCCAGGGATCGGTCATAAAGTTTTTCTTTTCCGGGTTCCGGCTTCCTTTATCATTCAAGGTTGTGAAATCTCTTTGAAACATTGTGGGGTTTATGGTATCCCGTCTCCATGGTGACACAGCCGCCCTGTGTCCTGTCAGGATTTGCTTATAGAGCCTGCTGTTGCTTTGACCCTGGGAAGTTAATCCAAACCCAGCGTGATAGGAATGTGAAGGCCTCTTGCCTTTTCATTCCTGCAGCAAGGCCTGTTGGATCATTCTTGCTGAGCTGGAGAGAAAGGTGAGCTCCACCTGTGTTAGTCTCAGCCCAGCCAGGCCTTCCGATATAACTGAGGTGTAGCCAGTCAGGGCCTTTCATGAAGACTCACTTGTTTACTCCATACAGGAAGGGAGGACCTGATAAGGTCTTGAGATTTTAGCCTGAGAAACTGCAGTAGCAGCTTAGGAGTTCAGTCAGGATCTTGATAGGGAGAGGGTTGGAACTATAATCAGTAACAAGCAGAGGTGTGGTTAGGATCCTTGAATGTCACAGCAGAAATGGCCCTGAGGGAGCATCCAGTCTTGCTAGAGAGGATAATCTGTGCCTCCAAAGTAACACACGGATCTGGAGCAGAGTCAATCTAGAACCAAGATCTTTTATTCCCTCCTCCCTTTCAAGATGGAAGCAATTACTTATCTATTAATTTTAATTACCAAAACAATACATGCTCACTCTAGAAAATTTTTCATATACAGGGAAGCAAAAATGAAAAAATTATTCATTAAACATACCACCCTGGGGAGAACCACTGTTAACATTTTGCTGTGTATCCTTCTAGACTTTCAGGTATACAAAATAGATTTTGAAAAAGATACACATGGGTGTGTGAGTGAGAACATATTCAGACACGAGTATATACAAGGCCCGCACAGATTTGTAACCAACAGGGGATAAACCTGTTATCATAGGCAAGGAGTTAGGAGCTACCATGGGACTATTTGGCTTGGTTCTCCTGGTGTCTGCAAGCCTTAATAGCTGCTAGAGACATTTTGAAGTATTGACTCTAATTCCTCGAGATTTGACGTGGACCCCCGCCCTTCTGCAAGGCTCATTATTCGCACGCCAGTGGATTAGCTCACAGCTTTTATTTATTTCTCTTTTAGTTACGGCACTGAGTCCAGGAGGAGGAGGATAACAGCACATCCTTGCGTGGTAGTTTAGAAAGTGTCGGGTTTGAAAAACTCTTTCACAAATACTGTCTTATGTGAGCCTAGCAAAGACAGGGGATTTTCACTCTGAGATGGTGGCAGGCCAAAGTGGGGAGTCAGGTAGCTAGGCTTGTGGCCTTGGGGAACTTTGAACAGTTTTGTAAGGGACCTTCCGCAGAACAATTAGGAAGAGTTTTGGGTCGGGCCGAGGCTGGGGCTGATGTGCAACTAGGGTTGAAAGCCTAGAGCCTGTGAATTTTTCACTCCGAAGAGGAAGGATGGGTGTTTTTGAGGGTGTGGGAGAATGCCAGGATTAGATAAAATGGGGCTTGATAACAAGTTAAATGCAGTTGAAACTAGTGGTGAAATCACATCCAATTTACAAAGTAGATGGTGGCCAATAATGTACCAACACTTGGGGGAAGTTTTCATGGATCAGTTCTTGAGGTAATCGTCTTCTTCATTCCCATTTGCATCCTTACCTGTTACTTCAGCAGGATAGAAAGTCGGGGTGACGGCGCCCTTGGGGCTGTGTGTTTCTACCGCACATATGTGGGGATGCCACGCATGCGCATGTCAGCTGTCTCTGCCATCGCTGACGAGTTGTGAACCACTGGTTAGAAAAGCGTGTAAATAAAACACACAGGTTTTTGCATTTCTTGAATGCTTTGCTCTGTTTTTAGCCTCATTAGTGCTATAGTTGCAGGTGTGTGTCTGAGTTTAAGGACCAGGACTTGGGTGGTAGGATGGCAAAGAGTTTCAGCATAGCTCCAAGCAGATAATTCAGCAAAAAGTAATGTTTGTGTCTTGCAGGGAGTTGGTTGGGATTTCTCTTTTTGCAGAGAGGTAGCCTGCTTGTCTGTTCTCTTAACATTACCTTTGGAAAAACATCACACATGGGGTGGAGTTTATTAAACTGTTGTTTCTCTGCTTTCCCAATAAAGTTGTAAACTGAGGCTGTTTTACTGGTTCTTGTTAGACCCATCTTGTGGTTGTCAGTATGGCATCCATTCTTTGAATCAGTACTTTAAGCCTATAGAACAGGCTCTTTTTAGTTAAAATTTTCATGATGCTTTCTCCTATCCTTTCACTTCTTCTGTGACCTTGGATTTTAGGCATGTCTCTAATCAACATATTGCTGGATTTTGTGTTGTCACTGAAAAGAAAAATCCAGACTGACAATCTTTAACGAAATATTTATGTCCATTTATATTTACTGTGCTTACTGAAACTTTAGTGTTTGATTATGCCCTCTTATTTATGCTTTTCTGTTTATTATGCTTTTTCTATGTTTCTTTTTCTTTTTTTTAATACTGCTTTTTTTAATTGATAGAGGTCCCCACCCCCCCGCCCTTCTGGTTCCATTTTTCTCACTCTACTGATTTGGCAGTTATCTATTTCCAATCTTTAGTGGTAAATTTGAAAGTATATATTTATATATTCAACTCAAAAAGGTATAAATTAATCAGTGAATCTTGGAATGCTTTAACATTGATCACTTACTTTCCCAGTTTGTATGTCATTTTATTCCAGTATTTTAATTCTGTCTTGCTTTTTAAATCAACACATTGAACATTTTTTAAAATGCAATATTTGTTTACATTTATCCATAAATTTGTCTTTTCTTCCCATCATTCTTTCCTGAATGGTGGTCTTTGTAGCTTGGAGATCTTTCTGGAATTCTTTTCTTCTTTCTGAAATATATCATGTATTTCTTGCTGTAGACAAAGTTATTGTTGTAAACACTCAGTTTGACTTATATGAAAATGTTTTCTTTTTTTTGTTCTTGTTCTTGAAAAAGAGTTAGGTTGGGTATTTAATTCCAGGTTGATAGTTTTGCATTTGAAGATAGTATTCCACTGTCCCCTGGCTTGCTCCATCACTGTGAGATGTTTACACTGAGTTAAATTTTCCTGTTATTTTTGTTTTTTTGTCCTTCATTTGAGGTTCTCTTATTTAATCGTAATAAGCACTTATTCATGCTCTATGTCTGCTACTTCTAATATCCAGGTATATATATTTTCTTGTTGTTCCTGGACTCTGCGGACTTTTGTTTTTTCTAAGCTGATCCATACATTTTTTTTTTGTTTGATCCATACATTTAAAAGTTTTTTTAAAGTATTTTATCAAGAATTTTTTGAGTGTCCTTTACCACATGTGAAAGTGTGAAAGTGTTAGTCGCTTAGTCATGTCTGTTTTTCGACCCCATGGACTGTAGCCCCCCAGGCTCCTCTGTCCATGGGATCCTCCAGGCAGGAATACTGGAGTGGGTTGCCATTTCCTTCTCCAGGGGATTTTCTTGGCCCAGGGATCAAATCTGGGCAGAGCCACCATCTGAGCCACCAGGAAAGCCTAATCTTTCATACTGCCATGAGTGGAAGTCCTAAGAAAGAGAAAGAATGAAAGTGAAAATCACTCAGTCATGTCCGACGCTTTGTGACCCCCTGGACTGTAGCCTACCAGGCTCCTCCGTCCATGGGATTTTCCAGGCAAGAGTACTGGAGTGGGTTGCCATTTCCTTCTCCAGGGGATCTTCCCGACCCAGGGATCAAATCCGGGTCTCCCGTACTGTAGGCAGACGCTTTACCACCTGAGCCCCAGGGAAGTCCTGGGGAGAATAAGGAGATATAATAAGGACAGCTGAGGGGTGCAGTTTCTGTTACCCTTGTTGTTCTGTCACTAAGCATGTCCAACTCTGCCACCCCATGGACTGTAGCATGCCAGGCTCCTCTGTCCTCCACCATCTCCCAGAGTTTGCTCAAATTCATGTTCATTGAGTCTCTGATGCTATCTAACCATCTCATCCTCTGCCGCCCCCTTCTCCTTTTGCCTTCAATCTTTCCCACATCAGGGTCTTTCTCAATGAGTCGGCTCTTTGTATCAAGTGGTCAAAGTATTGGAGCTTCAGCATCAGTCCTTCCAATGAATATTCAGGGTTGATTTCCTTTAGGATTGACTGGTTTGATCTCCCTGCTGTCCAAGGGACTCTCAAGAGCCTCCCTTCAGCACCACAATTCGAAAGCATCAATTCTTTGGCGCTCAGCCTTCTTTATGGTCCAACTCTCACATCCATAACATGACCTGGGGGGCCCACGGGCCGGTGGAGGCGGAGTTATATATGTATATGTGTGTGTGTATTCTTTTCCATTTTGGTTTATTATAGGATATTGAATACAGTTCCCTGTGCTATATAGTAGGACCTTGTCATTTACCTGCTTTACTTATAGTGTATATCTGCCAATCCCAAGCTCCTAATTCCTTCCTCCGTCTCCTGCATTCCCCTTTGGTAGCCATAAGTTGGTTTTCTGTGTCCGTGAGTCTGCTTCTGTTTTGTAAATAAGTTCATTTGTGTCATATTTTAGATTCCACATATAAGTGATATTTGTGTTTCTCTGCTAATAGTACCTACCTCCTGAGACTGTGGAGGCCATTAGATGACTTAATACACAGCTAGTGCTTAATCTCATCTTAGGGGAGATCAGTCCTGGGTGTTCATTGGAAGGACTGATGCTGAAGCTGAAACTCCAGTACTTTGGCCACCTCACGTGAAGAGTTGACTCGTTGGAAAAGACCCTGATGCTGGGAGGGATTGGGGGCAGGAGGAGAAGGGGACGACAGAGGATGAGATGGCTGGATGGCATCACCGACTCGATGGACATGGGTTTGAGTAAACTCCGGGAGTTGGTGATGGACAGGGAGGCCTGGCGTGCTGCGATTCATGGGGTCGAAAAGAGTCGGACACGACTGAGCGACTGAACTGAACTGAACGGAGTGCTTAATTCAGAGAAGGCAATGGCATCCCATTCCAGTACTCTCGCCTGGAAACTCCCATGGACGGAGGAGCGTGGTAGACTGCAGTCCATGGGGTCACTAAGAGTCGGACACGACTGAGCAGCTTTACTTTCACATTTCACTTTCATGCATGGGAGAAGGAAATGGCAACCCACTCCAGCATTCTTGCCTGGAGAAACCCAGGGATGGAGGAGCCTGGTAGGCTGACATTTGTGGGGTCACACAGAGTCGGACACGACTGATGCGACTTAGCAGCAGCAGCAGTGCTTAATTATGTCTGGATTTAGCATACCTCTGAGTACTAGACAGGTTGCATAGAAAAGCTGCCATAGCCCACTAGAAGCATCAGAAAGAACTAATTGCTTGTACTACATGAAAGAAATGTATTTTTCTGAAACCTAAAGTTAAAGATTTTTTTAATCTTTAAAACAAAGAAAAGCTAAAAAAACAAAAAACAAAAAACAAAGGAAAGCTAACATTTAGTTCCACATGTGCACATATCCAAAGAGAAATGGTGGAAATAATGACAGTGAGGTTTTCAAAATGAAATTTATTCAATTTAAAGAAAGGGTGAACATATTCAACAAAGACTTTAAAAATGGTCCACATCAAAAAAAGTCTTTAAAAAAAGAAATAAAGGATGCAGTCTTGGCGAAGGCCCAGTAGTGGGGTTGGAAAGGCGTGGAGAGATGGGAGAGGTGTTAGGCAGGGAGAAGTGATAGTACCCCCTCCTTTCTGAGTCTGCTGAGTTTGAATGTTGCAGAAATCTGAAAATCACTTTAAAGTTTAGAACCAGCATCCTGCAGGTCAAGCTCATTAGGTATCATTTTAGAACCTTTTAAAGAATCTGCTGGGATTCTACTGGATCATGGGGGACTCTGGAAGATCCCAGCAGGTTATTTGCCATTCCCCAGAGGAAGGCCCTGAGACCATGACCTGTGTTCCATTCACTCCATCCCCAGCACCAGCCTGGGCCTGGTATACAAGTCACCAGTGGGGTCTTAATTCCTGAAACTGTGTTGTATTTGCAGGTGCAAAGAGAAGAAGTACAATTATGATCAATTGCCCACGACGTCTGTCGTCATAGCATTTTATAATGAAGCCTGGTCCACTCTCCTTCGGACAGTGTACAGTGTCCTCGAGACCTCCCCAGACACCCTGCTGGAAGAAGTCATCCTTGTAGATGACTACAGTGATCGAGGTGAGCCCCTGACTTGGGCTCTTGGAGGAGCCTACTCTTTGGACTGTGCCTGCGAGGCGGGTGTGACGCGGGTGCATAGAACCAGCAGGGAAGGATGGGCTTCCTGCATCTCCCTGCGCCTGGCCCCTGCCCTCGGGGAGCTTGGAGCTGGGTAGGGGGATGCCGACGCCATGGCAGAGTACTCTACCGCTCAGCGCCATAGGAGGCAGAGGGGAGGTACTCACCTGCCGGGGTGCTCAGGAGCGGGTGGTTGCCCACAGTCTTGAAGGCTGGGTCGTTTGTGGACTGCAAATGAGGAGGGAGGGCGTTTCCAATGGAGGGCACAGGATATGGAAGGGCTTAGAGTAGAAGTGCTGTGTGGACTGTGCCGGATCTGCAAGTGGTTCAGGGAGGATGGGGAGCCGGCTGTCTGGGGAGGAGCAGGGGAGGAGCGGGAGGAGGGCGCAGGACTTAGACTCAAGGCTGAGGAGCTGGGGCTTTGTCCTGAGGGAGAAACCAAGGCAGCATTTCAAGCAAGAGACCCGTCTGCTCTTTGGGGAATCCCTCTGGACTGGAGTCTGGAGAATGGGGTACTGGGAAGCTCTGCAGGGAGACCAGGGGGCTGTGGAGGTGACCCAGGTTGGAGGGGTGGGGAGGGCAGGCAGGTGGGAGGAGGGATACGCAGGAGGCAGCATCTGCAGGCCTGGAGACTGGCTAAGCTGTGAGGAGGACCCTCTGGCTTCCGGCTGGGTCTCCGGGGAAGTGGTGGCGCCCTCTTTGAACTGGAAAAACCACAGGGCTTTGGCCTTGAAGATACTGACTTTGAGATGAAATAGAAAAGGGGCCGTCCAGACAGAAGAAGAACTGAAGCCAGGGCAGGACATCCATTGAAAGGATGGTCGGTGTTCCTACAGGCCTGACCAGTGACCTGGGATCCAGCAATTCACATGCAGTCTGAGGCTGGCCCTTTATTTTTCAGGAAGCTTTTTTTGAGTGTGTGCTGGGTGCTGGGGATTCCATGGGAAACAAGATAAGTCCCTGCCCTCAAAAAACTCACATTCCAGAGCTGTGGGTTGAGATGGTCAATAAACACACGAAGAACATAACACATGCATCACATAATACAACACGCTCTCTCTCTCTCTCTCTCTCTCTATATATATATATATATATATATATATATATCTCACACATACATCACATAATACAGTACACAGCATGCCATAATAGAACATGATACTATACTACAGCATGGGTAGAAAGTGCCCTGAAAGAATAATGGGAATAGGAGAACGCCTAGAGCTTGGGGACCAGGACTCTCTGGCTGATGGAGATCACGGAGGCCTCTTTAAAGCCAAAAGCTGCAAACTCTGGGACGGTGAAGGACCCGGAAGCCTGGTGTGCTGCAGTTCATGGGGTTGCAAAGAGTGAACACGACTGGAAACAACAGTAAGAAGAAGGAAGGCAGCCCGGTGAAGGTCTGGGCA
This sequence comes from Cervus canadensis, assembly GCF_019320065.1. Taxonomy (NCBI): domain Eukaryota; kingdom Metazoa; phylum Chordata; class Mammalia; order Artiodactyla; family Cervidae; genus Cervus; species Cervus canadensis. Next base: position 9,755,406 of record NC_057399.1, on the reverse strand, counting down.
GGGGGCCGGGCTGGGGGCAGCAGGTGAAGAAGCTAAAACAAGCAGCCATTCTCGGCGTCAGACCACCAGCCAGTGGGGGGTGACCTGGGGGGTGGGATTGCGGGGTGGATGGGGCCAGATCAGGTGGGGCCTTGGAGGACAATAGAAGGAATTTAGCTTAAATAGGAGCCTGTCGGGAGCCGTCTGAGGGCTGTTGGGAGAGTTGTAGGGCTGCTAGGTCTTGGGGACTCCGTGCTGCCCTGCTGAGACAGGCTGACTGATGTTGGGGCTTGGGGGGTGAGGATGGAAGGAGGACAGGTGTAGGGGCTGCTGTGGCCTTGCCTGGCTGCGGTTAGTGGTGTCAGTGAGGCAGTAGTCAGATAAGCCTAAGTGAGGGGAAGTGTCGGGCCTTCCCACGGGGAGAGCTCTGGGTGTGGCGCTGAGCCTGCTTCCCACCCAGTCCCCGGCCGCTGGGCCCCCCTTCAGGGCAGAGCCGCTGCCCGTCTGCCGCTTCAGGCCCTGAGGCTGGTCTGTCTGACCTCAGAGCCCGTGTGTCTGTCCTGACTGGTAGGTGTGCTGTTCTCACAGAAACACAAAATAACAGTGATTTACGGGAGATCAAAGCTGATTTCTCTCTCTATTGCCAATCTGGGGTAACAGGCTTGGACAGGTGTGGCAGCTCCCTGGTGTCAGGGCCCGGCTCCTCCTGCCCTGAGTTTCCCCTTTCTCGAGGACGGCATGGCCCGGGCTGGCTCTTCCCCTCCTGTTTACTCCTGGCAGTCCGCTCGGAAGTCACCCTTACATCCCCTTGAGTAGAACAGGGTCACTTGGCAACACCTACTTGTGAGGGAGACTGGGCACATCTCTGTGGTGGGTGGCCGTGTGCTCAGCTGAGAGGCATGGGGAGCGGGAGTCGGGACAGCTGGCATCCCCCTGGCAGCACACAAGCGAGGCTGGAGGCTGGGGCCTGCGGTAGTCTAAGGCGCTGAGGGACGGGGTCTGCGGCTGGACTGAGCTTTCCCGTGAAGCTCTGCCATAACCTGTCGCGGCACCCCAGGCACGTCACTTGTCTTCTGATTCTTGGTTTCTCCTCTGTGAATGGGTTTATCTACACTTAAATCAGGGCTTCCCGGATGGCACTAGTGGTCAAAAACCCGCCCGCCAGTACAGGAGACATAAGAGACTTAGGTTCGATTCCTGAGTCCGGAAGATGCCCTGGAGGAGGGCATGGCAACCCACTCCAGTACTCAGCCTGGAGAATCCCATGGACAGAGGAGCCTGGTGGGCTACAGTCCACAGAGTCACAGAGTTGGACACGACTGCAGTGACTTAGAACAGCACCTTTAAAGCAGAGATTTGTGGTGAGGAATGAATGAGGTCACGTGTGGCACGGAACCTCATGTAGCAGCCAGCATGTAGTAGGCGTGTGTCTCCATTTTCTCTCCTCCCAGGGTTGTTTTAAATATGCCTGTGTGCACTCTGGTTCTGCATCACACCGCATAGCCTAGAATCCCAGCTCCAACACTTTGCAGCCATATAGCCTTGAGCACGGAGCTTAACCAGTTTCAACCTTGGCTTCCAGTCCTGTAAAATGGTATAATAGTAGTTCTTACCTTTCAGGGTCATTGGTGAGGATTAAATGAGGAGGTGGTAGCTTGTTAGGACCTGGCCCATTGCTGGCACCTGTTCAATGATAACTTCAGTTTTTAGGAAATATTTTAAAAACTGTAAAGTGCCCGAAACGTTCGGAAATGTATTCATTCAGAAGTAGACATCAGATGATTTTCTTTTTATGGGACGAAGCCGCTGCTCAGCAGGCAGGAGTATGGTATGACCCCTTCAGCGCAATTCAGTCCTGTAAATACAAGGTTCGGTGGGGCCAAGGCTCTCGGTCCCCGTGGTGGTGATGCGTGAACCAGCAGGATTCTGCCCTCAGCCTGTATGGGGGGAAGAAGCCCTGCCCTGCGCTGTCCTCACACCCTTCCTGCAGTGTCAGCCTGAGCCGACGAGGGTGTCAGCACTTTCCAGGATGGGGTAAGACAGCTCAGGCAGACAGAAGATTGATGCCGACCAAACCCATAATGAGGACCGGAGAGCTGCAGCAGCATTTTCCTGTGTGTTCACTGGGCCCTGCTGCTAATTAGCTTTGCTTGGGAAGTCACCTCCCTTATTCCTGCTATCCACTTGTACGCGATTATACTTAGGGTTGGAAAAAAATCAGTCAATGAATGTTTGTTTTTGTTTTTTTGTTTGAGTATCAAGAATATTTAGAGAAACATTTCACCACCAACAAAGCAACTCTGGGCATTTTACAAAGTTCTCCCCTTCACTGATGGCTGAGGATGGCTTTGAGACAAAGCCCATGTATTAATAAATGTGGGGAGATGCTGTCCTTTTAATTTTCCTGAGTGGTTCCCGCCTGACCCACTGAGGGGTGTGAACTGGGGCCTCTAGTTCCAGGGCCTGTGTGTGGAGTCAGGAGTCCAGGGGCCAGTTCTAGCTGTGTCCGTCCTTTCAGCTCATAAGGACTCGTTTCCTCTTCTGCAAAATGGGGTAAGCATGTCCCCCTGACAAGTTTTGGATTTGTTTAATAAGGATGAGAAACTGTAGGAGAAAGCTCTGGAGGCAGTGTTAAGGCTGTGGACTCGAGCCTAAGTCCTTGGGTTCAAATCACAGCCACTCCGCTCTCTTGTCTGGGAACTCAGCTTGTCACTCAGCCTCTCTGGCCTCAATGTTCTCATCCATAAAATGGGTACAGTAGTAGTATTGTAGTAGTGGGGGCTTCCCAGGTGGCTGAGTGGTAAAGAACCCGCCTGCGGTGCAGGAGACACAGGAGACTCCGGTTCGATCCCTGGGTCAGGAAGATCCCCTGGAGGAGGAAATGGCAACCCACTCCAGCTTTCTTGCCTGGAAAATCCCATGGACCGAGGAGCCTGGCGGGCTACAGTCCTTAGGGTCGCAAAGTGCGGGACACGACTGCATGGCTGAACACACACATTCAGTAGCACTCACTTCATAGGGTGAGTTATGTGAATCACTTGGACAGTAGTAGTCAGCGCACTAAGCCTTCTAATGTTGGCTGCCATTATTATAATTACTGTGTCAACTGAATCATGCTTCTGAGAAAATTTCCATTAATGTAATTATAAATAAAACCTGTGTTAACATAGTTCCATGTAAATTAAAATTTTATGATGTATTACATATCAACATAAATTAACATTTATATAAGAATTTTCTGGAAAAATTGTGGATGGGTGGTTCTTGTGCTTTTATTTAAATGTTCACAAGTCAAGGTACTTTTGGTGGGGGGGATAGCTTTATTGAGATAGATCCACATGCCACATTCACCCCTTGCAGGAGTAGAGATCCACCTACCTGTGTGTTGAGGGGGAGCCCTTCAGTGGTTCTAGAATCCTCCACCCCTGCCTCCCCGCCTTCCGGGGGCTTCCAGGCTTGATTCCCGGCACAGTGAGGATATCCCTGGTGCAGAACAGAGGAGGCTCGTGTCTATTTAGGCTTCTTTGTGGGACAGGGAGGCCCGGGAAGGACGCGGCTGGGGGTGTGGGGCGGTGACCCTCGTTGTCCTGCTTGCCTCTGCAGAGCACCTGAAGGAGCGCCTGGCCACGGAGCTGGCGGGGCTGCCCAAGGTCCGCCTGGTCCGCGCCAGCAAGAGGGAGGGCCTGGTGCGAGCTCGGCTGCTCGGGGCCTCCGTGGCCCAGGGCGACGTGCTGACCTTCCTGGACTGCCACTGCGAGTGCCACGAGGGCTGGCTGGAGCCGCTGCTGCAGAGGTGCGTCTGTGGGGGCGGGGCGGGGCAGGGGGCGGGGCATATGCGTCTGTGGGGCGGGGCAGGGGCGGGAAGGGGGCGGGGCGGGGCATATGCGTCTGTGGGGGCGGGGCAGGGGCGGGGCATATGCATCTGTGGGGCGGGGCAGGGGGCGGGGGCGGGGCCCCGGCAAACGCGTGGGAGGGAGGGGGCTGGGCTCAGACGCTCCTTGGCCACAGCCTCGGGTCCCCTGGCTGGAGGGGACGTCCTGGGGCTCTGGAGGCTGTTAAGTTAGTTAGTATATATTCAGCACTTAGAACATGCCCGTAGACAGGAGGCCCCAGATGAGTGTTTCATTTTTTTACCGCTTATTTTACACATTTATTGTAGAAAACTTAGTATGATCAACCAAGAAAAAAATATTGTCAGTCACATAGAATTGTACTCCTAGAGAATGTGTTTTGATGTATTTCCTTCAAGCCAGCTGTCTTATCCGTTATACCAACAATGCCTAGGGCCCACCTGTAAAACTTAAGGGACCCTCCCCCCAAATTATGATAATTTCTTTTAAACTCAGAATGGAAAATGAATATTACAATAATGAATATAGCCTGGGTTGTCTTTATACCTATAATATAGTCATAAAATATGGGCTTCCCTTATAACTCAGTTGGTAAAGAATCTACCTGCAATGCAGCAGACGTGGATTCAATTCCTGGGTCAGGAAGATCCCCTGGAGAAGGAAATGGCAACTCACTCCAGTATTCTTGCCTGGAGAATCCCACGGACAGAGGGGCCTGGCAGGCTACAGTCCATGGGGTCGCAAGAGTCGGACACGACTTAGCGACTAAACCACCACCACCATAGTCATAAAATATTATTTTTAATATCTATTTTTATGGAGTCATGAAAGCATAAATACAGCCATGTCTTCAACGCCGTTTTTCTCCTGCTGCCCCACAGCCTCTCAGGGCTCACCCTCGGCTGACTTTTGTTCTCTTCCTTTCCCTGTTTCCCTCCCTGTCCTACTGATTCTGCATCAGGAGCTGGGCTGGCAAGCCCTGAGCTCCTCCAGGTGCGAGAGGAAGTCTAGGGAGGAGCAGGTTCTCTGCTTGGTCCCCACTGTATGGAGTGGGTAGAGGGCTGGAAGATCTGAGTTTGTGCATTTGGAGAACTACTTTCCGCTGGCCCCCAGTGCTTGGTTGCCAAGGTCTGTCTGGAAGAGCTGGGGACCCCCCTCCCCCCCGCCTCCCTTCCTGCATGAGACCAGACTCTGCCCTGACACGTCTCCCGTCCTGGTCCTTCGATGCCTCGTTCTCCCCGCTCAGCTCTAATGGGCTTCAGCAGCGGCAGGGACTCACGGTTCCTCGGGCTAGTGCAAGAGTCTGAGATCACTTAAAACGTAGTGACAGCCGGGTGCTCCCTCTGGAATCTGGCCTGGTGGGCTCACCCTGCCTCCTGCCTGCTCTGTGCCTACAGAGGGCCCCGTCCAGTCCTGTCTAACATCATGGGAGGGCGGCGCACTGTTCCCTTCAGCCGATGCGTGAATGCCATCTGGGATTCCATTTCACTCCAGGCCACCCTTTGGAGAGAGTGAGGTGGCATTCCTCATAGTCACATCCTTGTTCCATACCTGGAGTCAGAGGGATTCTCCCTTGGTTACCCATTAGAAACAGCTGGGGAATTTTAAAAAGTCCTGGTCCTTAGCAGACTATTTGGATTGGAATTTCTGGGGTGGTTCCTGGCCTTCTGGATGTTTCAAAAGCTCCCCAGGGAGTTGGGTATGCCTCAGAGTTGAGACACTGGACTGTAGACTGTGGCTCAGGTATGGTCTCAGCCAGGCACAGTAATCCCTTCCCTTTAGGGGTTTTTGAAAGTATTCTTAATTGTCATATTAACGAGGTTGTGCCCCTGGCATCTTATGAGCTGCTGTTGATATCTGGGGCAGAACCATTCTTTGCTGTGTAGGACTGGACTGTGGGATGTTTAGTATCCCTGGTCCCTGGCTCACAAGATGTCAGGAAGCTCTAGCCAGTAACCGCTGCAACTGGGCCTGCATATTCTCTAACCATGATTTAGAATCCTTTACTCCAGTACTGGCTACCACCCGTTTTCCCTTTCTTGTAGAAATTAGATGACCCCTGGTTCCAACCAGCTGGATGCAAGTCACAAGTTTATGGTTTAGAGGTCTCAGATTCTAGAGAACTGCCCCCAAAATACAATCCAGAGAAATCTAATGTTCACATATGGTCCAGTCTCAGTTCACGCTTCCTGCTGTGCTGTCAGAGGCAAAGAAACACAGTCTGGAAGCCTGCTGAAAGATGGCTGGGCTTGTAAGAATCATTGTGGAGAGAATCCCTGAAGCCTGTGCACAGGCTGATGGCTGCAACGAGAAACTGTCACATTTTCCACTGTTTGTAACGTTTAATCATAAAGAAGATTAAATGAAAAGTATAGCTATAGTTCCAGGGTCTCTGCCAGCCTCTTACAAACATTCTGTTAGGGAGTCCACATTAGCCCTCCAAGTGTGTATTATTGTTTCAGAGGCAACAGGCTCTTGCGTGGTTAAATGGCAACACTAATGTCACACAGCAAAGAAGGGGCAGGATTAAAATTTATTTGCTAGTTCCAAAGGAGACCCTTTGGTCTGGGTGCATCTCTGTTCATAAGAAGATAATTATTTCTTGACTTGAAGATGTTTCATTGTGATTACATGAAGAAATCTCTTACAGTCTTGAGAAACTGAAAGTCTGCTTTCTGTTTTAAAAGTTAGCTTGGATTTTGACATTGTGACTCTCACAGAAGGACTCAAGTTTAACCAGAATATCTCTAGACGGAATCAGAGTATTAAAGCTATGGGACTTTACACATCAGGGCTAGAATCCTTGTGCCCGCCCCGCCTCCGCCCAGCACCCCCATGGTGTTCACCTGTCGGGGCTGACCTGGCTGTAGACGCCTGGAGCAAGAGAAGCAGGCCTTTCTCACACAGGCGTCCCCCCTCTTAGCGGAAGGCTGAGGAGCTTCAATCCTCAGGTCCCCTGGTGGTCCTCCTGCTGCCCAGACCTGGCAGAACATTAGGGTGTTCTGGTTCTTTTCAGGATCCATGAGAAGGAATCTGCAGTGGTGTGCCCTGTGATTGATGTGATTGACTGGAACACTTTCGAGTACCTGGGCAATGCTGGGGAGCCCCAGATCGGCGGTTTTGACTGGAGGCTGGTGTTCACGTGGCACACGGTCCCTGAAAAGGAGAGGCTCCGCATGCGGTCCCCCATCGATGTCATCAGGTCGGGGGCTGCTACTTTGGGTGCCTCACTGCGTCTGGCCAGCTTGCCAGTGAAGGCCCTCGGGAGGGGTGGTTAGCTGTTGCCTCTCCTTTCATTTTCCAGAGTATTTGTTTATCTTTGATAAAAATCTTTGCTATACATGTGGATTTTATATTGTTATATATATTTTAATAATTTTGGTAAGTATGTATAACATAAAATTTACCCTCTTAACCGTTTTTAAATGCACAGTTCACTAGCGTCATACACATTCACAGTATTGTACAAGCATCACTTCTATATATTTCCATAACTTTGCCATCACCCTGGGTTGTTGTTGTTTAGTCGCTAAGTCATGTCTGACGCTTTGTGACCCATAGACTGTAGCCTGCCAGGCTCCTCTGTCCATGGGATTTCCCAGGAACGAATACTGGAGTGGATTACCATTTCCTTCTCTAGGGGAATCTTCCCAACCCAGGGATTGAACCTGGGTCTCCTGCTTGGCAGGTGGATTCTCTACCACTGCATCACCTGGGAAGTCCTGTATAGAAACTCTGTACCCATGAAACAATACCTCACCTTCCTCCCCTCCTCCAACCCCTAACTTCCCATCTCTGGGTTTCCCTCTTTTATGTACCTCATATAAGTAGAATCACACAATATTTATCCTCTTATGTCTTATTTCTTTTCCTTAAGAAGAATCTTTCTGAGCAGTGCCGCCCAGCCTGGCTCCTGCCATCCTCTCAGAATTCGGGCTCTCGCCTCTCATCTCTGTCTGTTGTCTGTGCTCCTAGAAGTTCAGGGGTTTCACTCACCCTTAGGCCTTTGGTCATGCTCCTGTCTTCTCGGAGAACCATTCATTCCTCTTCTGGGCTAAATCCCCTTTGTGCTGCAGGCCGTGCCTCCTCCGAGAGGCTCAGCCCTGCCTGCCTCCGTCCCCATCTCGTGGCTTCTTCTGTATTTCCGCAGGGTCCCAGGTTGACCTTAGTCACCCACAGAGTTCTGTGTTGCCTTGTGAGGTGTCCACGAGCTTCCCCAGGGCAGGGGCTATGGGGTAGGGGCTGTGGGGGACATCCAGCTGCTGGCCCAGCTTAGCTCCAGGCTAAGAGAGCGTGAACTTGGGGTGTGCTTATGTGAGTGAATGGACTCAAGGTTTCTAGTAGAAACCAACTGTGATGATTTCCTGCTGCTTACCTCGAATTATGATTCACATGCTTCTAGATCTCCAACGATGGCTGGTGGGCTGTTTGCTGTGAGTAAGAAATACTTTGAATACCTGGGGTCTTATGATATAGGAATGGAAGTTTGGGGTGGAGAAAACCTCGAATTCTCCTTTAGGGTAAGTATAGTCTTCTGTTCCCACTTGTTCTTAACCTGTTTTTGTCTCTCTCTGGGAACGGTGGCTTTGGTAGGAGAGCCTGGTGGACTGTCCCTCTATATTGGCAGTCTGTCCAACAATCCCGAAAGAATACAATGGCACAGGCATCCTGTAAATACTCTTAAAATACACATTTCGTAGATTTGGGGCTGCTAAAGGTCTTGGGAGTTACCTAGTTCTCTTACTCTACTGAGGGAGGGATGGCGGGTGGAGGGGGAAGTGACTGGCTCAAGGTCACTCAAAGAGTGCGTGACAGATCCAGCACTTAAGCACAGGCGCCTGCCTCCTGATCCCATGCTTTGGAGCCTTGATGGGCTTGACTGCTTGATAAAGTCACCTATTTATTTGGCACGTGCGTGCTAAGTCACTTCAGTTGTGTCCGACTCTTTGCGACCCCATGAACTATAGCCCACCAGGCTCCTCTGCCCATGGGATTCTCCCAGCAAGAATACTGGAGTGGGTTGCCATTTCCTTGTCCATTTATTTGGCACAGTGACTTTCAAACTTTGACACATATGAGATTTGTTAGGGAAACTTGTTAAAAAGGCAGATTCCTATGCATGGTCTCTGGAAAGTCAGATTTGATAGACTTACAGTGGGGAGTGGGTGTCTGCATTTTGTAACAAGCCCATACATTGCTTCTGCTGTGTGTGACACACAGATGCCCCTTTGGGAAAGCGTTAGCATTCTGGGGGATTTCCTAGTTAACTGAATCTTGCATTTTTAAGTATCAAAGCCTTAAGTCGATGTTCGTGCTTTTAAATGGAAAATTTTCAAATTGAGGAATATCTTATGTGGTTTGCTGCTTTAAAAGAATTAATAAATAAAACTTTGGCCCTCCACTGAGGACTCACGCCTCCTCCCCATTATAAGCACCAGATGGCAAACCCACTCCAGAACTCTTGCCTGGAAAATCCCATGGACGGAGGAGCCTGGTGGGCTGCGGTCCATGGGGTCGCTAAGAGTCGGACACGACTGAGCGACTTCACTTTCACTTTTCACTTTCATGCACTGGAGAAGGAAATGGCAACCCACTCCAGTGTTCTTGCCTGGAGAATCCCAGGGACGGGTGAGCCTGGTGGGCTGCCGTCTATGGGGTTGCACAGAGTCGGACACGACTGACGTGACTTAGCAGCAGCAGCAGTAGCTACCTTTGGTCATATGTCCATGAAAAGGCTCCAGATGACTGTGTGCTGAGTTTTAGGGTGTGCTTTTAACACTCTTTCTGCCTCTTCCCTAGGTGTCAGGCTGCTCTGCCTGCCTCTAGAAGCTCTTCCTTTCCCCCTTCCAAACCTCTCTTCTTACTTGCTGCTTTCCTATCTTCTGTGGCTAGGAGACCAGGTAATCGGCCTGTGCTTTACCTAGTAAGTAAGTGAGCTCCCAGTGAAGTCCACTGTGGGTGCTCCTAGCCTTCGTGCATGGACTTTGGGGTCTGGGTTCCGATGGCTTATTTGTCTTTGGGGCTGTTTTCTTGCTCTTTGACTGCATCCTGTGTCCTGAATATCCCGGGGACGTGGCCCCCTGCCTCATGGAGGGTGAGGTCTTGGCAGTGTTCGCCATGACCTCTGTGTGCCGAGCCTCCTTGCTGTAGGCGTTGCGGGCCAGCAGCTCGCGCCCCGCTCAGCCCCGTCACCCCGCCTCCTCCCCGCTCTGTGCGCAGATCTGGCAGTGCGGGGGGACCCTGGAGATACACCCGTGTTCGCACGTTGGCCACGTTTTCCCCAGGCAAGCTCCCTACTCCCGCAACAAGGCCCTGGCCAACAGTGTCCGCGCAGCTGAAGTGTGGATGGATGAATTTAAAGAGCTCTACTACCATCGCAATCCCCAGGCCCGCCTGGTGAGTCCCCCTGCACACCCACACTCCTTCTGGCTGCATCCAAACAAAAGCAGCTGATTCTGGCCTCCTCCTGCAGTAGATCTGGTTCGAGAAATAGAGAGGAAATCAGGTGCTCACAACCCAAGAGGAAAACTGTATTCCTTCACTTATAATAAACAACAGACAGTTGATTCTCACTCCTCACCATAATTATGCTCCATACGGTCACCGAACCACAGTCACTGAATTTGGGACTGACTACTTAGCCATTGATCATGGGGGAAATACAGGATTAGGTTCCTGCAGGCCTCTTGCAGATAGACATTTTTATCAATGGATCTATACATAACTTGGTTTTTTGTGTGCTTCTGCTTAAATAATCTATTTAACGTATACTGTTGATTGGTTGCATTGAGCTCACACCCAGGTGAATCTCATCTGACACACCTCTTTTCTCCCTCCAACACATCACGGCCTTGCCCTCGGAACACTAGACAGCCCTAACTACTCTTGGGGGCCATTTTAAACAGTGGCGTCACCAACACAGTACAGAACAGTCTGAAAACCATGGTGCTGAATAGTAAACAGGACACTTGCTTTCAGGACGAGAGCTGAGATATAACCTCAGCTGGGAATGTGCACCCTGGGGGACTCTCATATCTGAGAATGACCGTGAAAGTGTGAAGATGCCGCAAGTATTGATTTGAGTGTTAAAAATAACATTTTAACAGAGAGCCCCACTGCCACTCACAGGCCACCCTCCGCACACGCCGGGACGGGGCTCCCACTGACCTGTGTCCATGTAACTAAGGGGCCATGTGGCAAGACAGGAAAGTTGGCTCCAAGGCCTCTTTCCTGGCCACTTGATGTAAGTCTCTTCTTGTGAATCTTTACAGCGGTCCTTCAGAGTAACTTGGAGATTTTCATTTTGTGGATGAGAAAACTGAAGTTCAGAGAGAGAGTGATTTGAGGAACTTGCCCAAGGGCTCGTTGCAGATGTGGGAGAACTGGGTCCACTCCAGCGGCACGCTCTCTGCTCTGCGGAGCCCGTGGACACCCACCTTGACCTCCACTGTGGCCTTTCTCTGCCTCTGGGCTACAGGGTCACTGCTTCCTCTGTCTCGCCCAAGGCTGCAGGGTAGAAATATCTGCTCTTCCCTGTCACCCAGTCTAAAACCCGCAGATCGATCCCTCTTCCTGAGGGTTCCCAAAGAGTAATGTGTTAGAAAGAGGGGCACTCATGCACCTTTTGTCTGAATGCCCCGTGGCAGAGTGTTGAAATGGATATTTGGTTGAAGATGAGGACACAATGACTCTCATTGAAAAATGAACTTCTGGAAAGCAAGCAGAAACGAAATTTTACTCAGACTTTTTCCTTATTGTTATCATTTTGTTGAATATTTTAACTTGTCAAATTTTAATCATTTAACATCATAACACAGGGACCGTCCTATCGCTGCCTCAGCATTGCTCTCATGGTTGTCCATTTCTGTGCTAAATAGATGCTTGCTTTATTTGATTATTCAAAAATTCGTAATCCTTGGTTTTGTCCATAAAACAAGTATTTATCATTGTAGCATTTTGCTCTTACTATCGGAAGAATATATTTAGACTTGAATAGATTGAGCACATGAGAAAGTTTTCATTCATAATTACCTCTAGAATACTTACCTGTGTTTAGAAGTGAGTGCTCAGGTATCAGTGGTTAAACTATGAGAACACTGTGACCTACGTGTGCGCCTGACCTGCCGCTGACCTGTGACCACAAGGACCGGGGATGCCCGTGCAGCCCCTGGATTCAGCTCCTGACCCATCAGCAGGGGCTTTGCGTCCTTCCTCCGGCACCTCGCCACAGCCCTGCAGCGAGAGCAGCTGGGGACGTCATTGTTCGGGCAGCAGGATCTCCCACTGGGGTGCTGCCACGCTGTCTGAGACCGTTTCTCGTCCTCTCTGTCCTATGCAGGCCCCGCACACAGTCGGTGCTCAATGAAGGCTTCCTGGGTGAATGAAAGTCTTTAATAGGAAGTGCTGTGCCTTGCAGGGGCTCACCGTTTTGTCCTTTTCTCAGGAGCCCTTTGGAGACGTGACAGAGAGGAGACAGCTCCGTGCGAAGCTTGGGTGTAAGGACTTCAAGTGGTTCCTGAATACCGTGTATCCAGAGCTGCACGTGCCCGAGGACAGGCCTGGCTTCTTTGGGATGGTGAGCGAGCTGGGCCTATGCTGGGCTGTGTGCTCCCGGCCTCCAGGAGTGACCGGGCCTCCTGAGTGACCAATCCTGCAAAAGAAAGGCCCCTTTGTGGGGACAGCTGACCTCTCTCATATGCCTCCCCCTTCTCATCCGGTGTCCTTCTTTCTCCCCTTGAGTGTCTGGGCCTCAGGTCCAGAATGTCAGCACTGGAAGCATCTAAGTGTTGGTGAGTACAGCCTCCTGTTTTACACATGGAAACTGAGGATCAATTAGTGTTTCCAAGTCTTTTTTTAAACTAACTCCTTATCACATGACTTCAAACTTCAATAACTGGACCAGTTACTAATTCCCAACTCAGGGATCCACAAAAGCCATAGTAAGGAAGAGGAGTCACTTCTGTTACTTCAAAAAACCTAGAAGAAATATTGGTGGGATGAGGTCAACTAACGTGTCCAGCACCTTTGGCTCTTGCTTGGAACTCCACCAACTCAGGGAGGCCTCCTCGGCTCTGTGGTATTCATCAGAAGAGCTGGTGTTCCATTCTGCAAGTTTTGATAAATGCAAAGCAGGGTATTTTTAGTTTTCATTATAAAAATGTTCAAACATGCAGAAATGCAGAGAGTGGTATAATGAACTCTGTCCCTGAGATTCTGCAATTACCAAGAAGATGTTGCCTCTTTTGCATTCCCTTTCCTCTGCTCCACCCTCCCATTGACATTGTGACCCTGAATAAAGTTAAAGATTCCTTTGAAGCTCTATTTATTTATAGAATATATTTCACTAAGGAGGTATAGTCAAACACACTATGCTCTAAAATCATTCTTTAAGTCTATCACCAACTTGATAGATTTAGCTTAATTAATCTACTAATTAATTAATTAGTCGAATAAAGTTTTAATCTTTAGGGGTTTCTCCCTTTTCTTCTTCTTTAGTTTTTTTGTTTTTTTCTTTCTCTCCAGATTCTGTAGTAGACCAAATCTTTTGAACACAGGGACCTCATCTGAGGTTGAGATCCTTTGGTGGTCAAGAGTGCCAACTTGGCTTCATAACATTTGAGCTCTTTTAAACCTAAGATGCCCTGATTATTCACCTCTCCTGTTCCCAGGCTCCTTCACAAAGTTGAGGGACCTCAGGATCATGGAGGTCTGTGTTTTATGAGCCAGTGGATTATGGATTCCTTCTTTCTATGTGGCTGAGTCTTATTCCCAGAACCAGGCTAGACAAAGGTGGACAAGGGCCAGGGCCAGAGTGGGGTTCAGAAGAAGCCAGTGAAGGTTCTTTGAAAGTGAAAGTGTTAGTCAGTCAATCATGTCCATTCTTTGCGACCCCATGGACTGTAGCCTGCTAGGCTCCTCTGTCCATGGGATTCTCCAGGCAAGAATACTGGAGTGGGTAGCCATTCCCTTCTCCTTAGGATCTTCCTGACCCGGGATGGAACCTGGGTCTCCTGCATTGCAGGCAGATTCTTTACCAACTGAGCCACCAGGGAAGGTTCCTTAAACTCTCCAGAAAGGGATTTGGAAGGTACTTGATGCTAGGAAAACTCGAAGGTGGGAGGAGAAGGGGACGACAGAGGATGAGATGGTTGGATGGTATCACTGACTCAATGGACATGAGTCTGAGTAAACTCCAGGAGTTGGTGATGGACAGGGAGGCCTGACATGCTGCAGTCCATGGGGTCGCAGAGTCGGATACGACTGAGCAACTGAACTGAACTGAGTTTCTCTCTGGAGGCTCCTGGAAGGGAGGTTGGAGCATGGAACCTTTCGGGTCTTTTTGCTCTTAGAATGATTAAAGGGATTTAGATCCAAAAGTACCTTAGAGATGACCTTAGATTAGAGAATATTGAGTGATGGAGAGAGCGCTGGACTTGGAGTCTGAGGTCCTGGATTCAGGACTCAGGTGTCTCCACTTACATGTTGTCTGACCTGTGTGCAACCACTGGCTCTGTATTATACTGTCCTTGTGCTCCACACTGGTGGACTTCTGATCTGAGAAGTGCCAGGTCTCCTAACTGGGGTATCCTCTGAAGATAACGTAATATCAGGAGCTCTTTGGTACCCAGGGCTTCCGAGGTGGTTTTATTTATTTATTTTTTTTATTTATTTTTTTCCGAGGTGGTTTTAGTGGTGAGGAACCCACCTGCCAGTGCAAGAGATGCAAGAAATGCAGTCTGATCCCTGGGTCAGGAAGTGGGAAATGGCAACCCACGCGAGTATTCTTGCCTGTGAAATTCCATGGGCAGAGGAGACTGGTGGGCCCAGTCCTTAGGGTCACAAGAGTCGGACAGGACCGAGCACACACTTGGTACAGATGTGAGGGGACAACTCAGCTATGCTGGACTAGTAAAGAAATAAGGCTGCACTGACGAGACATGGGAGAAGGCAGTGGCAGCCCACTCCAGTGCTCTGCCTGGAGAATCCCATGGACAGAGGAGCCTGGTGGGCTGCGGTCCATGGGTTCACTAAGAGTCAGACATGACTGAGCGACTTCACTCTCTTTTCACTTTCATGCATTGGAGAAGGAAATGGCAACCCACTCCAGTGTTCTTGCCTGAAGAATCCCAGGGACGGGGGAGCCTGGTGGGCTGCCGTCTGTGGGGTCGCTAAGAGTCGGACAGGACTGAGCGACTTCACTTTCACTTCTCACTTTCATGCATTGGAGAAGGAAATGGCAACCCACTCCAGTGCTCTGCCTGGAGAATCCCAGGGACGGGGGAGCCTGGTGGGCTGCCGTCTATGGGGTCACACAGAGTCGGACACGACTGATGCGACTTAGCAGCAGCAGCAGCAATGAGACATGAAGCAGTGTGAGCTCTCAGACCATAAAGATTTCATCTCTCTGCTCCTCAAATTTATCTTCCTGAAATGTTTATGAATCATATGATATCACTTAGATATGGAATCTTTAAAAAATGATATAAATGAACCTATTTACCAAACAGAAATAGAGTCACAGATGTAGAAAACAAACTTAGGGTTACAGGTAGGGAGAGCAGGGGAAAGGATGAACCGGGAGATTGGGATCGTCGCGCAGTTACTATTGTATGTATAGAACAGATAACTAGTAGGAACCCGCCATAGAGCACAGGGAACTCTGCTCAGCGCTCTGTAGTGACCTAGACGGGAACAGAAACTGAGAAAGACTGAATAGACGTGTGTGTGTAACTGATTCACTTGGCCGTGCGGCAGAAACTCACACAATGGTGTGCGTTAACTTCACTCCAGTAAAAATTAACTTTAAGAAATGGGGGTTGTGATTCCTGCCTACGGTATAGAACGGGAAGCACGTTTAAAACTAGAAATGGGAGGGGCTCTCAGCTCAGCCTGGTTCTTCAGGCCGCCGCTCCTGTCCCTCTGTTTACCTGTCGTCACGGCCCTGGGTGGAATCTGCTGTGTGTAAACTGGACCAAATGCCGCCTTTATGTTTTGCTTAGCTCCGGAACAAAGGACTGAAAGGTTACTGCTTTGACTATAACCCTCCCAACGAGCACGAGATCACAGGACACCAGGTCATTCTGTACGGCTGTCATGGGATGGGTCAGAACCAGGTAGGGGCTGCTGCGTTAACAGCTTGACCTTCTCAGGCTGAAGGGCAGTGGACGGCGGGAGGCCCTGTGCTCAAGGGATCATCGGTGTGGGCCTTTAAAGAGGCAGATGAGGGGAAATCTGTGTGCTTTTAAAACAGTTACTATATCGCTTCTCGGCCTTTTGGCTAAGATCAAGTGTAGTATCTGTTCTTATCAGTTTAATATCTGATACGTCCTCTATCTGAGGGCAATATATTAAATGGATTTTTGGGATTAGGAGTTGGAATAGGAGCTTGCTCTGTCCACTCCACGCATCGACCTGGTATTGCAGTACTTCCAGGAACGGTGTACCCCGCTCTGGGGGGAAAAATTAAAAAAAAATGAAACAGTTAATATGTGATTTCTTGTTATAAAGGTAATATATGCTCATCATAGAACATTTAGGAAATATAAAAAGTAGAAGCAAGTAGTAAATGACAAGACCCAGAATGACCACCATTATAATTAAGATATATTTACTTCCCATCTTTTTTAATGCATGACCTTGGGATTATGTATTTTAAATAGTTGTTGTAATATCTACATGTTTATAGTCTATCATGTCCATTACTTAATCATACTTTTCGTGCCTTGTTAGACATCCTTTGAGAACATCATCCATAACAGCCTCTTGGTATTCCTTTGTTTGACTGTATTAATTACTGTTGAGGAAACCAATTCCTTCCTCCCTGTTTTTGTGATTATAAATAACCCTGCTGCTAACATCTTTGAACAGAAAGAAAAAATGAAGGAAAGCAAACAGATTTGCATTTCAGATGACTTATTCAGAATTAAATCTTACATGGAATTATAGGATTTGATATGTAGCGCCACACTGCAAAGCAGTTTTTAGGGCGGTTTCCTCAGTCAGGGCCCAGGTGGATATGTCTGGGTTAAGTGCTCAACTGCAAGCTGGGCAGGGAAGCAAGACCTGGAAGGTCTGAGAACCGGAGCAGGACCCTGGCCTGAGGAGCAGGCACACTGCGGGGGGGGCCAGGGAGGATGCAGGAGAGAGCAAAGCGTTGGTTTTAGGCATTCAAAGCCTGCTGTCCTGAGTAAAGTGTCAGATACTGGAGATGAAGGGTGGGCCTTCAGATTCTCCTCTCACCTGGAGTCACTCCAATTCCGTTTAAATATTAGGCCCCATTATGGTCAACAGTAAACTTTCATCATTCAGACCTCTACAGCCTTAAATTTTTCAGGTTCTTCTACCCCTTTTAGAAAAGCTCTCCTCAAAGCTGGTACCATCAGCATCACCTGAATTCCCAGACCCACCCCATCTAGTCTTGACTGGTTTTCGGGGGAGACTCGTCTGAGAAGCAGTGCTCCATGTGCCTCAGGAACCTGTCACCTGTGTCAGACTCTCCTGGAAGCAGGGGGTGGAGCGGGGTAGATGGGCAGCTGCGTGTCTTGTTAGAAGTATGAAAGTGCAGCTCCTTCGGCCCCATCTCAGACGGAGGGAATCCTCATTTCCTCTCTGGGACCAGGGCCCTGAGTCAGCATTTTCCCGAGGCACTGAGGGTAAGGAAACCGTTGCTCCGAAGAGCAGGTCCTCCCGTTAGCCGTCCTCTGTCTGCTGTGTCCAGCGCTTTGTGGTCTCCAAGGCATGGTTGCATCCCCTTTATTTCGTGGGAAGGAGGAGGAAAGGACTGCAGAAAAGGAGGGGAAGTGGCTGGTCAAGGCCCCAGATACCCCTCAAGGTCTGGGACCAGTCTCTTTCCTGCCGTTCTGCACCAGCCCGGGGTTAGGCACAGCAGGTGCGGGGTGACCCAGGCCATCCCCACCCTCATGCCCTTGGAAACGAGAAGGGCTCCTCTGTTCACGTTGACTCCACACTCCTCCAGAGGTGTACAGGCTGCTCCGGGGACACAGGCTGGTGTTAGGACCCCAGCACCCATGCCCCGGTAACCCCAGGTTCTCCTTCCTCTTTCTAAAGATTGCCCTCTTTGCACATCAGAGGCTAATTGGTGCATGTTGGCTACTCCATTTCTAGTTTTTCGAATACACATCCCAGAATGAAATACGGTACAACACCCACCAGCCAGAAGGCTGCGTGGCGGTGGAGGCAGGAACAGACGTCCTCATCATGCATCTGTGTGAGAACACCACCCCAGAGGACCAGAAGTTCATCCTTCGGGAGGTAGGTGGCCCTGCTCACGCCTTCCTTCTGTGGCTCCCCATCCCGAGGACTGCAGAGGGGTGCTAGAGGTAGAGTGAGTCCCTAGTGCGTCTCAGGGATGCGGCCCCTGAGGAGACCAGGCGCTTCACAGTGAGCCCGAGGGTCCTGTGGCCTCCGGCGCCAGAAGCCCTGCCCTTCTTTCCTCCCTGTCCGCCCCTCTCAGTTCTCCTGTCCCCCTTACGCCTTGAGCTGTCGCTGCCTGGAATAGGAAGAGGCACTGTCCCCGGTGTATTTGGAGATCGCTTGGGGTTCAGGGGTTCAGATGAATGAAACAAACCTCCAAGTGTAAGGACATGATATTAGACCCAAGATTACCACTCCCGTTGTCTAAGGCTCATCTTTCCCAGCTCTAAAGTGGGGATAGTAATCGAAGCCTTATCTACCTCTAGTGAAGAGTAGATGTGCGGCCAGAAAGAGTCTTTGGAAACTGTAAAGCTCTACACTGTTAACTTGCCATGCAGTAATGAAGATGGCCTCTCTGATGGAGTTGGTTCTCCATCAGTCACTGCTCCAAATCAGTCACTGCTGGTTTGGAACTGGGAGTTATTTCAGGTCTGAGAGGCACCACCTCCTCCACGTTTGTAAGAGGCTCATGGAGGGACTCATACATCAGTCATATCTAGTGACTCACTAAAACGCACTTGAGGACATAAATCCAAAGAAAATAATTCAAAAGAAAGAGTTAGTTCACTTTTATCTCCATGAAGAGCTTTCATTCCCAGCCTGGCCCCAGGGATGGAAAGATCCATCTGTACTACTTATAAATGAATTAATTCTAATTAGACATTAGAATATGTTTTATTGTAGAAAATGTTATGATCAGCAATGAAATTCTCAGGTTTCCTGGAAAAGCCAGGCACTGTAGTGCTATGTGATACAAAAAGTAATAGGGAAAATATTTCTGTTAACCCCAGAAGTTTTGCCCTTCCCTTCTTTCTTCCAACAGGAAGCCATTGTAAGACCTCAAAGAAGAGTAATGCAAGGTAGAAATCACGAAATGGGTTTGAAATGCCATTAAAATTTTATCTTAAAAATCTTAAATTTCAGTGAACGTTTAAGCAAGTTTCTTTAGAGGGGTGTGAGGAAGGATGCTTTATTTGTTTACTTTCACATTATTCTGAAGGCAACTTGTGAACACTTTTAAGGGCTTCCAGATTAATATTATTGAGCTTACAACAGAGAGAGATGGAGGGAAAAATAAACTCCGGAAACTGGGGAGAGACTTGGTAAGTTAGCTCAGCAACAGTTGGGGATAGAGGAGATGGAGAGGACTAGAGCGGGCCCCTGTCCTTTGGGGTTTGGAGGTTGGCATCGTTTGCAGGCCCTGCTTCCTCTCTGGTGCCGTCTCCTCACCCAGCTGGTCTGTGGCTGAGCTGGGACTAAAGCCAAGTCCCCTCGTTCTCCACTTAAATACGGGAGAAAGAGGGCTCCAGAGACCTAAGAGACGTGGAAGAGATTAATAAAGGACCTTTGGACCTGATTACTCTGAAGGGAAAGAACATCAGTAGGGGTGAGATAGGGTCCTGATCAGGTGGCGCCGCGATGAAGAATCACCTGTCAATGCAGGAGATGCAGGGGACACAGACTCAGTCTCTGGGCTGAGAAGATCCCCTGGAGTGGGAGATGGCAACCCGCTCCAGTATTCTGGCCTGGGAAATCCCGTAGGCAGAGAAGCCTGGTGGGCTACAGCCCACAGGGTTGCCAAGAATCTGCCCTGCCTGCACACACACGAGGGAGGAGGTGCAGGGTCTGAGCGATCCCAGAGAGCCAGCAGGTGGCACCATCGGCCCTGACGGCGGAGCCCAGGACCCCCGAGGCGCGCCCGGGACAGGCAGGCGTGACTCACTCTCCGCGCGCCGCCTCTGTGTGCGCAGACGGTCGTGGGCTGCCTTCGTACCGGCAGACACTTACTGCTCAATAAGTATTTCTGAAGTGATAAAAATCACCCTGAGCACTTAACACATTTTAAGGAAAAGGTACTTTCTCAGGAATTGCTTGTAATGCTCTTGAACACACAATGTCTATCATCTTTTGTAGGATGGTTCTTTATTTCATGTACAGTCCAAGAAGTGTGTTCAGGCCGAGAGGAAAGACGTGAGTGACAGTTTTGTACCACTCTTACGAGACTGCACCAACTCGGATCATCAGAGATGGTTCTTCCAGGAACACATGGTGTGAAGTGTCACCGTACGACCGAGCCCATCAGGGTAGACGGGGGAGCCGCTGGACTGTGTTTAACAGACACTTAGAAGCACAGAGACAGACCCACCACACGCTTGGCTGCTCTTCGTTTTATAAGGAAATCGTTTTGTGATTCATGAAACGAATGTTGGCTTTAGTAAAAATGTGAATAACAACTCGTATTGATTTTGAAAACTAAAATTGTTCCCAAATACCCTGTTTTCAAAGGGTAGTCATAAAATGTTAACTCTTGGTACTTAGAGAATTAAAAACTTTACCTATTTTTCTATCAAGATGTATTTTCTACTGTCATGTCTTTTTATTCCCCTTAGCAAAAAGGTAAATGTTTTATTTTGGTATTTGAAAGGATCCCCAGATATGAAGACGTCTGCTTGGAGAATCGACTCATGTAATGTACTTTGCATAAACTGACAATACCTTAAACATTGGGTTAGATTTTTCTCAGTATAGGTGTGTGGACACTGGGAAGATACTGATTCCTTCAGGTCCTTGAGATAATCTAGATTTACTTAATTAAGAATGCTCCTTGGTTATGTGTTGCTGCCGTGGTCAAAACTGCTGTTAAAGTTTATGTTAGCCAAAGAGGACTAACCAAAGCTGAAATTTCAAGGGAACAGTTTGACATAGTGGGGTAATATAAACTTCCACCACACAGAGTGGGCTTCTGACAGTGCCTAACCGTGGTATGGATGGCGACTTTAGCAGCCACCAGGATGACTTTAAAACATGTTCATATCATTTTCAATTTTCATTACACGTTAGTGTCAGGGAGAAATTTAATGCTCTTTGTGAAATTCAGTTTTCAAATTTGTTCATTAATAATAATTGGTCACTGAAATCCATATTGGATTTTGTGCTGCAGCAACTGCCACAGTTTCTCTTCATAATTACGATTTGTGAACAATTCCAGATCTATTGATATTCTGAGATCTTGTCATCTTGATGAAGTCAAGAGGAGTGATTAAAAAAAAAAGCAAGAGCATTGCTAAACTTTGTTTTTGCAATCAGTCAGATGTGAGAGATGAAGACACATGTCTTCAACTGATGAAAAAGCATCAACTTTCAACTTTTGTCTCAGGCTCTTTTTTACATGTTTCCCTCTGAGAGATCCAGTTTAACAGTTACCCAGGAACAAATCCAGTTGACCTGGCTTGGATCAACCTGATGCATCTTAACCACTCTGAACTTCACTTCATCTGTGAAATGAGAATAATGAAAGCAAGCTTGTGGGGTAGTTGCAAGGACTAAGTAAATAGAGCAGGCTGGGACTTAGCTTAGTCCCTGGCATGCAGTACGAGTTTATTAAATTTCCATTTTCATAAATGCACTTTATAAAATGTGAAGCACAATAAATATCAATAGGAGTTTATTCAAAAATATTAAATAATTTAGTTGTCTTATCTTTACAGGATTAAGTAGCTCCTCCGCAGGCAGGAATGCAGTATGAACTCCTTCCAACACAGCTTACTTCTCCTGTGAATGTAATATGCTGTGGGGCCAAAGCATCCCTCCTCCATTGGGGTAACTTATGAAATGGGAGATGCACTCCCAGCCTGCAGTGGAGGTGAGATGTCTTAGCTTGCACCTTCTCCCCCGCTTCCTGCAGTGTCCGTCCCAGCTCCACTGAAGGGGAGCCGGCCCCTCCCAAGGTATAGGAAGACAGTTCAGGCAGCCAGAAAATGAATGCCAGTCAAACGCATCGTGAGTGCTGGGAGGCTACACAAGTATTTTTGTGTGTGTTCACTGGGCACTGATGGTAATTAGCTTTGCTTGAAAAGTCATCCCTCTTACTCTCGCCAGTGGCTTCTACTTGGTAATTTTTAGGGTGGAAGAACTAATAAAAATATTCAGGGTGTCAAGGAAACTATTTTCACAGACCGGAAGACAGTTTTCAATATTTTTAGGGCGGTTGCCTTGTCTGGCGGATGAGGAGTCTCGGCCTGGGTGGGTCTCCACCCGCCCCGCTGCAAGTGTGGGCCGGCCTCCAGTCCTGGTGTGTGGAGTCGGGTCCTGGGTCCAGCCCCAGGGCGGGTCGGTTGTTTCACCTGCCAGCACTGGTTTCCTCATTTGCACAATAGGGATAACCATGTCCTCTGTTATGTTCTTAGTTATATTTTTAAGTTACATTTTTTAGTGGTTGCCCTAAGGGATTACATTATGCTTCCTGGATTTATTGCAGTCTTCTTCACTCTTAATATTGTGTTAATTCCCATAAAATTTAGCAAATTTGTAGCAGTATAGCCCCTATCTCCTCCCTTGTGCTATTATGGACATATATGTGATAAACTCAGTAACAGAGTGGTTTGCCTATTGTTTTAGTAAGACAAAAAAAGAAAAACTATGTATGTACAAAATACAGTCTTTTATGTTTACCCACGTGATGTGCCGCACTCCATGCTCTTCATTTCTTCCTATAAATCTGAGTAACCTTCTGGGATGATTTTCTTTCAGTATAAGGCCTCTCTTTGGAATTTCATCTAGGATAGGTATGTTAGCAATAAATTCTCTGTTTTTGTTTATTTGGGAATGATTTTATTCTGATTTCCAATTTTGAAAGATAGTTTACCTGGACACAGAATGCTAGCCGACAGGTTTTTTTCTTTCAGCGCTATGAATTTGGGGTTACACCACTCTAATGTCACCATTGTTTTGGATGAGAGCGCATCCATTAATCATTTTGCTATCTGTATGTGATGAGTCGTTTTTCTCTTGCTGCTTTTAAGATTTTCTGTTTGTCTTTCAACAGTTTAAGATATGTCTAAATGTGGTTTGTATTTATTGTACTTAGAGTTCATTGAGCTTGGAATGTAATTTAACATTTTAAAAAATAAATTTGGGAAGTTTTTAGCCATTATTTCTTCAAACATTTTTTCTGCCTGTCTATTCTTCACATTGGGTAATTTCTGTCTTTAAATTCATTGATTTCTTCTCCCAACTCGAAACTGCTCTTGAGCTTATGTAGTTATTTTATTTCAATTATTTTTCAAATCTGAATATCCATGTGGTTCTTTTTGGTAGTGTCTGTTACTGCGTTGAGATTTCCTAAATATTGACTTATTGTTAGCATGTTTTCCTTTAGTTCTTTGATTTTAGTTTTTTTAATTATTTGAACATGCTTTTAATAGTTGCTTTGATACCTTTGTCACTTAGCAACTTAAAACATTAAATGTGTTACCATACAGTTTTAGCAATTCATGTTGTCCCCAATAATTCACATCCCTTCTACATGCAAAGTACATTCATTCCCTCCCAGGGTTTCCAGGAGTCTCATCTTATTTCAGTGTGAGTTCAAAGTCCATATTTCTATCATCTAAATCTAAATCTCATCAGAAAAAGGCTAAAGTCTAAATCAGGTTCGGGTCCTGCTGTGGCTCCTGGGCATCATCTCAGCGGGCGCAGCTGCTGGGACGCAATTGCTCTGGAGACTCGTTACACTGAAGAGGCCGTTTATCCAACCCAACACTCCCGACATACAGCGGTGGGAAGGAATAGGGTAATGTTTATATCCTGGCTCAAAATAGAGGAAAGTCAAAAGGAAACACAGGTCCATAATGGTTTTGAAATCAGGTAAGTGTTTGACTTCTTGATTCAGTTTCAAGACCTGGGAATAATCCTCAGGGGCTCTTGGCTCGCTCTTCTGGGGATGTGGTTCCACCTTCTTGTCATCCTTCCTATTTTATGACAAGTAACACATCTGCCGTGGAGTAGTTTTCTGAGCCTGTTTCTTGCCAGTAGAATTTTGGGTGTCCAGCCATCTCTTCCTATATTCTTCTTTTTCTCTGCTCCATTTAGTCCAAGCTGGCAGTATTTCTGCTGAGATAATCCTCAAGAACTTGGTGAGTCTTGCATGGATTCACTGCTTTTCACTCCACTCGACAGAAGCCACACCCACAGATTGTTTCAAATAAATCCCCTTTTTCTCTTGGCCTCCTATGTAGATGGCTGGGCGATAATGACCTTAGGCTTCCTGGGTGCCCCCGGTTTAGTCGAGAAGATCCATGACGTGCACACGCTCTTAATCTCTTAGAAAGGTCCTTTGTGTGACTGTGACCTTTTGATCTTTCTGAGGTCTTAACGAAAGATTGAACAGTCACATACTCAGCCTTTTCTCTGTGACACATTTTCAGCGGTCATTCTGACTTTTAGCATCTTTTGCCAACTGGAGAGGCTGAAAATTTTCCTAAATAAATTAAGTCCTGCTTAATTTTTGTGTTATGACTTCCTGTCAATCTCTCTTCTCTTGCACTTTACCATAAGCAGCAGGAAGAAACCAGACAGGATCTTCAGCACTTCTTGGAGATCTCCTTCGCTGTAGAACTAGGTTCCCTTAGCTATCTAATTAGGTTCATCTCTTAAACATTCTTCATAACTGCCAGAGACAATCTGCCAAACTTTCTGCCACTATATAATATGGCTCTTTCCGCACTTTCTAATAACATGCTTCTCACTTCCTTCGTAACCTTCAGCAGCAATGTCCTCAACATTTATATTTCTACTAACAGTCTGATCAAGGAAATTTAAGCTTTCTGTATCCTGGCCTGCAGAATTCCTCCAGCTTCCTCTTCCTGCCCAGTTCTAAAGCTGCTCCTACATTTTAGGTGTTTGTTATAGCACATCTCACTCACAGGTACCAAAATCTGTGTTAGTTTTCTATTGCTGTGTAATGGACTGCCCCAAGCAGAGTGGCTTAAAACAGCGCAATCTATTGTCTCCTGGTTCCCGTAGGTTATAGTCTGGGCATGGCTTAGCTGAGTTCTCTGCTCTGGGTCTCACTGGGTGAAATAAAGATGTTGACCAGGGCTGCTGTCTCAGCTGGGACTTGGGCTCTTCTTCCAAACCCACTGTTTGTTGGCAGAATTCAAGCCCTCGAGGTTAGGACTGAGAACCTCAGTCTCTAGAGGTCACCTGCTGAGAGACTGTCCTGCTGGCTTTGAAGAAATCAGCTGTCATGTCATGATGGGCCATGTGGTTAGGACCTGAGACGGCCTCTGGGAGCTCAGAATGGTTAAATTCATTTTGAATTTGAATTCTGGAAGCAGAGACTCATCAGTATGATTATTCCACTAGTAACGATGTAGACAGTGCAAGTGCATTTGAAACTCTGGTTCAGGGATGCCCGTATCAGATGCCTACTTACCATTCCAGGAGCTTCGTTTTTGAAAACGTGTAAAAATTCCCAAGAACCTAACCCTTCATTGCATGATAGTCTTCTTAAGTGTCAGTGGGGAAGGATTTGTTTTATTTATATGGGTCAATTCTGAATGTATATTAAAGTTCAATTTTCTGTCCTGACTAGCTTCCCTTTTCTCCTCCTATTAAAGCAGTGCTTTTCAAAATTTAATGTTTCTGAGAATCACTTGGCATCTTGTCAAAAGGTAGATTCAGATTCAGCAGGTCTGGGATGGACCTTGAGAGTCTGCATTTCTCACCAGCGCCCAGATGGTGTCAGCGCTGTTGGTCTATGGGTCCCATTTTGAGTAGCAGGTTATTCAAGAGAATAGGAAGGTCCTGGCTGGCTGGTCACTGGTGTCTCTTCTCGGGCTCACACTAGGTGGGGGTGTCAGCTCAGGAGATACTGCAATGCCTTAGCTGTGGCCATGTCTGTTGGTCTAAAAAAATCCTCCTATCTTGGGTCCCTGGGGTGCAGACCTGGATGGCACCCAGAGATCATTCTGCGCCCTGTGTAGCTGACGGAGTGGGGATCGAGGCCCATGAGGGGGAGGGCTTTGCCTGAGATCACACAGCAAGTTAGGGACAGCATTTTCTCTGTCAGTACTTTTCATTCTATATAGCAATCAGTGTTCTAAATTTGGGCTGGGTGTGTTTTCTTAAAGTGTTAAATTGATACTCTTAAAGATCGTATCTTCAAATATTGGCTTTGCTATATTAAATTATAAAGGAAAGTTAGTTTCCTATCTCGATAAAAAGTTCTAAAGACGTTTCTGCGTGGTTTGTTGTATCATAGCCACAATGTTTGTTTAGCAAGTAGAGTTGGAAATGCTAAGCCTCTTACAGTCTCCTAATGTTTGTGAGAGTCAATGCACTGCACATCAAATTTCTCACTTATATATAACTTCAGAGTTTCGTTTTCAAGAGTTTTATTTTGTTCAATCCTGTAAAGTCAACTGAATGAGCATTGCTGTCTCCTTTTCATCATCAGTAGCTGCTGCTGAAAATAATAATACCATGAGTTGGGCAGTGTTCTAAGCACTTCATGAAATGAGCTAATTTAATGCTGTAAACACCCAATGAGGTAGGTGTTGGTCCTCCCCTTCACTCTTCCCAGCACCACCCTCGCCCCCAATTTAAAAGTGAGGACACAGGCTCAGAGAGTGTGGGAAACTTGTCTAAGGTCACACGGCTAATCAGTGGCAGTGCTAGAATTGAACCCAGAGAGTCTTACTCCAAAAGTTCAGTTGTAACTGCTGTGACCTGCTGCCTCCTGAAAGGGAGGGGAGGCGACTTGCCCAAGCCAGGCGGCTCGTAGGCCCTGGCCACAGCGCTCCCCTCACTCTTAGTCCTGTTACTGCCGGTCATGGCCCGAGAATGAATGAAAGTCTGTCCTGCTTGGAAAGTACAGAGGTCACGGAAGAGCCATGTCTCTGGGCAAGCGCCAAGTCGGGCACAGAACCAGGGACAGAGCCCCAGGCCCAGGCCGGTTCCTCCAGGGGCCGTTGTCCAGGGGGAGCTCCGTTTGGCCCACACTCACACTCTGCCCTCTTTCTCTTTAAAACAAGGCAAGAATGGGAAGGCGGGACTTGGGGAGGTGGGGGGGAGCATTTCTTCAAGTTTCCCCTTTGAGATTCTTGCTGCAGAGCCAGGAGGCCCGAAGTACATGGCCAGATCCACACGCTGCCCCCTCCAGCACTTCGCCGTTTTGGAGGGTTTAACGCCTGTCGGACTGAGAGTTGGGTCCCATCTGCCACGTCACGATTGCCCTGTGAATCAGCTCGAACCTTCTCTTACAAGGCAAAAGTCAGTGGAACTGATTGCTCATCAGACTGTCAGGATGGTTATTTCAGTGTCCTAAAAGGAAATTGCAGATGGGTGTGACTATTGGGCAGCTCTGGTTATTAATTCAAGAGTGATTGTAGAGCACCACTGGCCTCAGATCGCAAGCTGTTAGAAAAGGAAGCAAGTTACTGGGTTATAGAACTTGCAGGGACGTTATAAGTCATGTATTCAACTCCCTCCCAAGCAGGATTTCCTTTTCTTCCCCAGACAGCCCTAGCTTGTCCACGGCCAGTGGGGGCATGTGCCCGCCTTCACAGGCCATCCGTTGTGTTCTTGGATGACTCCTTAGGAAGCTGAATCTGTCTCTGTAGCTTCCTTCTGACTCTGGACCCCCCTCGGAGGCCACCCAGTGTGTGCTCTCCCTGTCCCTCAGAGATTCAAGGAGAGAGGTTATGTGTCTAAGTCTTCTCTGCTCCAGGCTGTCTGCCCTCCCTTCCCCAAACCATCGTTATGGGATGTGGTTTATACTGGAGTTCTGGGAGGGAGTAAAGATAGACGTTTGCATTAAACCTGCTGCATTTGACTGGAGGTCGAGGCTCCATTCCCTGGACTTCCCTGGTGGTCCAGTGGTTAAGCATCTGCCTCGCAGTGCAGGGGACGTGGGTCCCACCCCGGTCGTGTAACTAAGATCCCACGTGGTCCAGAGAAACCAAGCCCACACACAACCAGAGAGCCTGGGCCCCGCAGTGAGAGGTCCCACACGACACAGTGAAGATCCGATGTGCTGCAACTCAGACCTGGAATAGCCAAGTAAATAAATTACTAAAAATTCAAAAAAAAATAAAGGACTCCATCCCCCATCCCTTCAGAGAGGTCTAGTCTAGCTCAGGCTCCCCCAGACCCTTTGAGGACAGGAAAATGAAATCAGTGGGACAGCAAGAGGGAGAGAAATGGAGTAAGAGAAGCTCCATTTTCCATGACAGGAAGTCAGTAATAACGGTCTGAAAACCATGAGAAAGCAGAGCTAACGTGTTATTTGAAATTCAGAGGCAAATACTGGAAGAAATTGCTGGAAATGTTGAGAGGAGGGACTGTCTTGAGAACCAGATCTGGGTGGGGTTGGGGAGGAGCAGAACTGGGGACTGCTGATTTTATTATAAACCTTGAGTACAATTAGGCTTTTTAAGCTAAGTACATGTACTTAAGCTAAGTATATTTATTGAAAATGATCTTTAAAAATTCTCCCAAATGGAGTCTGACCCCAAAGTCTTTGTTAGTAGGGAAACAATTAGGGACCTAGGTTTGTCTTTATTTAGCAGCATTTGTGTGCGCGTGTGTGTGTGTGTGTGTGTGTGTGTGTGTTCAGCGGTAGACACTTATCCACAAAAGAGGTCAGGATATGTAGAAACATAGACCTGGATATAAATTCAGTCTGGTGAACTTGCCAGCTTTGTGACAAGTTACTTAACCTCTCTGAACCACAGTTCCTCGTCTATAAGTAGAAGCAGGGCTAGGACCTGACTCCAGGGGGGCATGAGGATTAAGTGAGATGAGGCAGGCTGAGGACACTCTGAAGAACAGCGGCTTCAGGGACCATTTCCTGGCCAAAGATTTTTTGTTGCTCAAGCCCAGAGATATCCCTAGGACCAGAGAAGCTGTCAGAAAAGCACATATCTCAGCTCCCACTGGCAGAATGTTTGTTCTTCATGAAAGTCCTGGATTCAGTGCCTTGTGGCAGAACAAGCAGGAGCCCTTAGTGGTCCCCAGACCTCCTTCCCTCTCCATCCTCAAGGATTTTAACTTTTTAACCCTTCTGTTGTAACAAGTTTATCTCCAG
This sequence comes from Cervus canadensis, assembly GCF_019320065.1. Taxonomy (NCBI): domain Eukaryota; kingdom Metazoa; phylum Chordata; class Mammalia; order Artiodactyla; family Cervidae; genus Cervus; species Cervus canadensis. The sequence goes on along the minus strand of NC_057399.1, from coordinate 9,726,273 downwards.
GATAACATTGAATCCAAAGCAGCAGGGGGTTGGGGATTACTTTAGTCCAATCTCTTTGCCATAGAGTGGGGGCAGTGGTCCTCAAGAGGGGTCAGGGAGGGGCCAGGAATGGGCCCCCAGGCCAGTTCATCCTCTGTGCCTGCGAGTAGGGGACAGAAGCATGAGCCTTGGCTGCTCTGCAAAACCCTAGCAGGCCACGGGCTTCAGAAGACTCGAGAGCTTGTCCCGAGATGGACTGGGCTCAGCTCACTCCTTTTGGAACCAGAAACTGAAGCGAAATAAAACTGGTTTTTCTGGGTCGGATTCTGGACTGTTCTGGGAACTGGTCTGCAGAACAAATTGATTTATGGGGATCCAGCTGTGAGGAGTTGAACAAAACAGGGCTCGGAGGAGATACACTCCAGATGTGGCTTCATTAAGGGCAAGGGTGGAACAATGGGGTTGAAAGACTTCTGAGGTCCACTGGGCCATGGAGACTTCAAGAAAGCATGGCCAAAGGCCTGTGGCTTCCAGCTGCTGATTTCAAGCTGAAAAACAGCTTACAACTCGTTCTGTCCAACCTCTTGAAACTACAGATGGGGACCCCGGGGCCCAGAGAGGGAAGGGGCTCACCCAGCATCACACAGTGAGGAGAGACAAGGCTGGGACCAGACCCCACATCTGCTGCTGCCGGTTCCAACATCCGTCTCATCACCCGCCCCTTCCTTTTAGAATCCAGCCCAAGGTTGCTTTCTTAGTCAAAAGTTGAGGGAAAGCTTAGTTCTGCCACACTCTGATGGTGAGTTGCCCCGAGAGGAGACCAGGCTGACACTAACGCTGGCGGGGAGGAAGCTCCCTCCCCACCTCACTGGCTGCTGAGACCCCGGCAACACCTTCTGCTGGAGCAATTGGTCCCTGCGCTCCTGGAGCGGGCCTCAGCGGTGCGTAGTCAGGTGCCCATTCCGCTGTCAGATGTCAGGTCCCTCAGGGTGAGGATGGGACACCTTCCTGCTGCATTGTCTGTATTGGGAATGGATTTCAGTTTTTTGAAACTTGGAAATGAGATTCACATTTGCAGAATCTCAGGTCAGTCTGATCTCCTGTTGTCCTACAGCATTCCTGACATATCTCTTCTTTTTTATGAAACACTTTATTTTTTCCAGAATCAGTTCAGTTCAGTTCAGTCACTCAGTCGTGTCCGACTCTTTGCGACCCCATGAACTGTTGCACTCCAGGCCTCCCTGTCCATCACCAACTCCTGGAGTCCACCCAAACCCATGTCCATTGAGTCAGTGATGCCATCCAACCATCTCATCCTCTGACGTCCCCTTCTCCTCCTGCCCTCAATCCCTCCCAGCATCAGGGTCTTTTCCAATGAGTCAGCTCTCCACATCAGGTGGCTAAAGTATTGGAGTTTCAGCTTCAACATCAGTCCTTCCAGTGAACACCCAGGACTGATCTTTAGGATGGACTGGTTGGATCTCCTTGCAGTCCAAGGGACTCTCAAGAGCCTTCTCCAACACACAGTTCAAAAGTATCAATTCTTTGGCGCTCAACTTTCTTCACAGTCCAACTCTCACATCCATACATGACCACTGGAAAAACCATAGCCTTGACTAGATGGACTTTTGTTGTCAAAGTAATGTCTCTGCTTCTTAATGTGTTGTCTAGGGTGGTCATAGCTTTCTTCCAAGGAGTAAGGGTCTTTTAATTTCATGGCTGCAGTCACCATCTGCAGTGATTTTGGAGCCCAGAAAAATAAAGTCAGCCACTGTTTCCATTGTTTCCCCATCTATTTGCCATGAAGTGATGGGACCAGATGCCATGATCTTAGTTTTCTGAATGTTGTTTTAAGCCAACTTTTTCACTCTTTTCTTTCACTTTTATCAAGAGGCTCTTTAGTTCTTCACTTTCTGCCATAAGGGTGGTGTCATCTGCATATCTGAGATTATTGATATTTCTCCTGGCAATCTTGATTCCAGCTTGTGCTTCTTCCAGCCCAGCGTTTCTCATGATGTTCTCTGCATATAAGTTAAATAAGCAGGGTGACAATATACAGCTTTGACGTACTCCTTTTCCTATTTATCAAAATATATATGCTCAGCTGAAAATTTGGAAACTGCACAAGAATATAAAATCATTTAAGTCCTCACAACCTGAAGACAGCACCATTTGGAAGTTTTTCCTTCTAGCCCTTTTTCATTATTGCAATTCCTTTGATTTGGCTGAAATTGGCTCGGTATCAGCTTTTGCCAGATGAATGCAGTTCTGTACTTTGGGGAAATGTAGAACTAGTCTCCTTCCTCTGCCTATAACAAGAGGGCAGATCAGTCAGTTCAGTTCAATTGCTTAGTCGTGTCCGACTCTTTGCAACCCCATGAATTGCAGCACGCCAGGCCTCCCTGTCTATCACTAATTCCCGGAGTTTACCCAAACTCATGTCCATCGAGTCAGTGATGCCATCCAGCCATCTCATCCTCTGTCGTCCCCTTCTCCTCCTGCCCCCAATCCCTCCCAGCATCAGGGTCTTTTCCAATGAGTCAACTCTTCACGTGAGGTGGCCAAAGTACTGGAGTTTCAGCTTCAGCATCAGTCCTTCCAATGAACACCCAGGACTGATCTCCTTTAGGATGGACTGGTTGGATCTCCTTGCAGTCCAAGCGACTCTCAAGAGTCTCCTCCAACACCACAGTTCAAAAGCATCAATTCTTCGGCGCTCAGCTTTCTTCACAGTCCAACTCTCACATCCATACATGACCACTGGAACAACCATAGCCTTGACTAGACAGACCTTTGTTGGCAAAGTAATGTCTCTGCTTTTTAATATGCTGTCTAGGTTGGTCATAACTTTCCTTCCAAGGAGTAAGCTAGGTGATGACAATACACATCCCCAGATTCTTCCCTCCTCTAGGAGAAAACCACAACTCCATTTTATTTTATTTTATTTTTTATTTTTTCAATTATTTTTATTAGTTGGAGGCTAATTACTTCGCAACATTGCAGTGGGTTTTGTCATACATTGACATGAATCAGCCATGGAGTTACATGTACTCCCCATCCCGATCCCCCCTCCCACCTCCCCCCCCCGACCCGATTCCCCTGGGTCCTCCCAGTGCACTTGGCCCGAGCACCTGTCTCATGCATCCCACCTGGGCTGGTGGTCTGTTTCACCATAGATAATATACATGCTGTTCTCTCGAAACATCCCACCCTCGCCTTCTCCCACAGAGTCCAAAAGTCTGTTACAACTCCATTTTAAATGCCAAGGTTTTTAACAGTATGATCCTTGCCATTTATTAAGAGTGCACTACTTAAAAGGCACTATAGTGACTGATTTTCATACATTGTTTAATCTTCACAACAACATTACAAAAGAGGTATTTTCTAGCTCAAATTTACAGGGGAAGAAACTGAGACTCAGAGAGAATGGGTCCGCTCTGAACTAAGGGGAATCAAGTTCAGAGAGATTACCACCTCCTTTAATCTGGTCTTTTTATCTTTATTAATATGACCTTACTAAAACTGCCCATCTTGAATGCCAGACCTGCAAAGCAAGCCTTTACATTTGTTTCTGATAAATTTAGCTCCTTCATTCTGGCCCGCAAAGACCGTTTTTTTTCCCCCCCTCGTGACAGTTTCTCTGATGCAACATGACTCATGTAAAATTCCTAGCAATAATTTAAAAAACAAAAGAAAAGAAAGCCCGCCTAGCACAGAGCATTCACCCAGTACCTGTTGCTATTATTATTACACAGGATGGGGACACTGTTTGTTCGGTTCCCTGGGTTTCTCTCTTGCCCACAAAACACAGAACAATGTACTAAAAGTAGCATCGTGCTAAGGAGGGGCCCATCCACCAAGGTTGTCTCTGAGGAGGCTTCAGAAGCATCCTTCCTTTCCAGCTGTTGGCAGAAACAAGAAGCCCAGAAGATGCTCCCTTGAATGTGGGCCCCTCCACCCCACACCTGACCCCACCCTTCGCCTGGAGTCTCAGCATCCCACCCGTCAGCTGGTGCGGTAGGTCTATCCTTGGTGGGAAGACCCCCTCCCTGCCACCAGCCCCCTCATCCAGACACGGCAGCCTGCCTTGCTGCTACTCCTCCTTCTGGTCCCTCTGCAGAGACATTCCTTTCAGAGGGGTGGAGCTGTCAAAATGGATTTTAAAATATGGGTTGTATTTTAATTTTTGGTTGTTTTCTAAATTTGGTCACAATCATGTCGTCTTGTTCTAAATAGAGAGAAAGGAAGCAGCTGCCCTCTGGAAATGCTCCAAAGAGGAGAAGGGAAGAAAGTCCTCACGCTCCTGCTGATTGTTCAGCTTCCTTCCCGAGCTCTTGAAAGCCCCCTCTGGGGGAGTAGAAGGGACAGGAGTGGTCTCTCTGACCTGGGGACTTCATGGAGGGCAGACCGCCTGTCACCCGCCCCTGACGGCATTCACTAAGGCGAGTGGCCCCCTGCAAGTGCCAGGCTGCACAGACCCAGTCCCCACCTGGACCCAGGCAGTATGATGCAAGGTAGATACAGGGAGATGGGAAGAGCCCGGGGATAGAGCTGGCCTGGTCTTCTTTTGAGAGCACTGGCAGCTGGGCCATCTTGAAAGGCTGCAGGCAGGGGCTAGGCAGGGGGCTGATGGTCCAAGGGGGAAGGCAGCCAAGCCAGGAATGGCGGGCGGTGGTGCTGCCTGGATGTGGAGAGCGTCCCTCCCAAGAGCTGCAGGTTCTATCACCCTCTGTGGTTTGGCTTCTCCCCACAACCCGGCATGACCCTCCCCGGCCAAGGCCCAGGACCTCTCGCTTGCTAAACCCACTGATGAGTTTTCGTCCTCGTGTTCCTGCATCTCACTGCCGCGTCTGGCCTGGCCCACGCCTGTCTCCTGGCCTTCTCTCCTCTGGTGCCAGTTCAGTTCTCCACTCACCCCAGACTTTTGTGGGCTTCTCTACAACATCCTTGAGCCACATTCCCCAGGATTCCAAGGGACCCTCTATGTTCTCTCTCTGCCCAAGATCTCTAACACAAGTGTGGCTTCAATGCCGATGATTACCATCAGTTAGGAACTGTAATCAGCTGCAAGTAGCAGAAACCTGAAAAGCAGTGGCAAAATCAACTTCAAGGGGATTCCTAAGTGACTCAGTGATCAAGTATCTGCCTACCAATTCAGGAGACGCCTGTTTGATCCCTGGGCCGGAAAGAGCCCCTGGGGAAGGAAATGGCAACCCATTCCAGTATTCTTGCCTGGAGAATTCCACAGACAGAGGAGTCTGGCAGCCTACAGTCCATGGGGTTGCAAAGAGTCAGACATGACTTAGCAACTCAGCAACAGAAACAATTAACTTCGAGGCTTCCTTTTCCTTACATGAGAGGATGTCCAGAGTTAGACGTTTCAGGGCTGATCTGCTGGCTTATGGTGCTGCTAGAGATGGTGCTCATTGTCTTCCCAATCAGCCATGCTTAGCTTGTGTCTATCCCCCTGTGGTTGTAACATGCCTGCCCCTGACCCCGCTCTCGCCAAACATCTAGTTTGTCTTCATTCAAGGAGAAGGGTAAAGAGCAAAAAGCCTGCTAAGTCTGTTATCCATTAAAGAGTTTTCCCAGAAGACTTTTCCCATTTCTATACTAGTCAGTTATGGCCACAATTGTAACAACCGCTCCCAAACTCAGTGGAACAAGTTGATTCTGGCCAGGCTCAGCTGGGGAGCACTCCAGACTTGCACCAGCCAGTCTTGATCTAGGTTAGCCCCTAGTGCACTAGCTCTGGATCCTAGGCTGAACAAGCAGAGATGACCCAGGGCAAACTCTTCTCATGGAGAGTAACCAGAACAAAAAGCAAGCCAAGCCGTGCAAGTAGAGTTAAGACCTCTGCTTATTCCTTCTGCTAATGTTTCAGAGGAAGCCATGGAACTAACGCCATCAACAGCGGGTGAGCACTCCACCTCCATGCACAAGGGGAGAGGAGAGGGGTGTCTGTGGAGTAACACCACGTGCGGACAGTCTCCACCCAGTCTTGTGTCCCGGCATCCCTCCTCCGAACAGGAGGCTGACAAGTGTGGTCTTTCTGGCTGGTGTTTCGCCATCTTCAACAAACTCGAGGTTTCGATGATGAGGAAGTAGGGAAGAGCAGAAATCCAGTAGGCACACTTCGGCAGGACTTCTTTCAGTAGCTGCAATCCAGGAACTACCAGGTAAAACCAATGAAGTGAGGGACCACTCTGTCTGGCAGAGACCCTGGTGATTAGCCTTCATGTGCGGTTCCTGAGGCAGGTAGCCCCACATGGCTTCCAAAGCCCGAGGCGTCACTTGCCCTCCTAAGCTTCTCTCTCGTCACATACACAGCAGCGACTCCCGGATCTCCCCCCAGCCTGGGTCTCGCCCAACCTGCTGCCTGCTTTCTCTGGCTGTCCCATCCACCCTGCAAACCCAACACATTCCAGCCTGGTCTCATCATCTTTTCTTTCCCTAACCTGCTATTCCTCCGCCCTTGCCGTTCACAGAGCTGGAAAGATGTGGTTTATCTCCCTGACCTCCACTTCCCTCTGCTCTGGCAGGAGCCCCAGTGTGTCTTCAGGATCCACCCCTTCCCCTCTTAGTTCTCTGCAGTCTGTATGACTCCAGCAAAACTCACGGATGAGGTCCAAGTCAATGATCATAATCGTAACTGGTTCGGAGGTGAGCCTGTGACCTAAGCTTACGAGTCTCAGGACATTCGTGCAAATGCTAGGACACAAGCTCTTTGTTTCTGTTGGAATTAAACTTGGAGGACAGAGCTCTGAGTGAGGCAGATGAAGCCAGAGCCTGTTACACAGAGTGAAGTAAGTCAGAAAGAGAAAAACAAACATCGTATGCTAATGCATATATGTAGAATATAGAAAGACAGTACTGATGAACCTATTCGCAGGGCGGGAATAGAGAAGCAGCCGCAGAGAACAGACTTGTTGACACCGCAGGGGGAGCAGAGAGTAGGATAAAACATATACATTAGCATATGTAAAACAGACAGCTGGTGGGAGGTTGCTATGTAACACAGGGTGCTCTGTGACAACCTAGGGGGTGGGGTGGGGGAGGGGTGGGGGTGGGCGGCGGGGGAGGGGACACATGTACACCTGTGGCTGATTCATGTTGCCGTTTGGCAGAAACCAACACAACATCATAAAGCAATTATCCTCCAGAAATTTTTTAAAAAATCACCTTGGAAAAATCAGAGTCTATTAGTTTCTAGGGCTGCCGTATAAAGTATCCCAATCGGAGTGGCTTAAACAGCAGAAATGGTCTCACAGGTCTGGAGGCTGAAAGTCTGAGATCCATCTGTCAGTAGGGTTGATTTCTTCCGATGCCTCTCTCCTTGTCTTGTAAGTGGTCGTCTTCTGTTTCATATGATCTTCTCTCTGTGCTTCTCAGCCTCATCTCTCTTTTTCCTCCAATTTTATGGAGAGATATTTTACATATAAGCTGATGAGGATGTGGACAACAAGAATCCTTATACACGATGGGAATGTCCATTGGTGCAGCTATTATGAAAAGCAATATGGAAGTTCCTCAGAAATTTAATGATAAAATTATCATATGTTCCCAGAATTCTGCTTCTGGGTATTTATCCAAAGGGAATTAATTCGCTATCTTGGAGAGAGAATTCTACCATCATGTTCATTGCATCATTATTTACAACAGCCAAGACATAGAAACAATGTCAAGTGTCCATGGACAGCTGAATGGATAAAGAAAGTATGGCATATATATATACACGATAGAATGTTGTCCTCGTCTCTTTTTATAAAGACACCAGTTATATTGGATTAGGACCCACCCCCGTGAACTCAGTCAACATTAACTATCTGCTAAAGACCTTATCTCCAAATACAGTCACGTTCCAAGGTACTGGGGCTTAGAACTTCAACATATAAACTGCCCGAAATTTGAGCCCAGAAGACAGGGTGTGCATGGGAGGTGCAGGGAGCTGGAACCGTCAGCATCTTCTCTACGCTAGACTTGGAGCAAAGCAGTCTAGGCCTGTTTTCTCGCCAAATCCCCGAACAGCCCCGAGAGGTACGACAGTCACCGTCGAGATCCTTCCTCGCAGTAACCTTGGGCCAGGCATGTTTTTAAGCGACCCCACTGAGTCCCCACAGACACTCCTTCTCACCGTCACAGGTGTGGAAACTGAGACCCAGAGAGGAGAGGGGACATGCTCAAGGTCATTCAGGGCATTGGCGCCAGAGCTGGGTTCAAGACTCGGGTGACTGTTCCCCCTGCTCACTTCTCCCTCTCCACATCCCTGCCCCGCTCCTCAGGAAGCCACATTAGAGGTCCATTTACACTGACATCATATAAAGCTGGGAGGGTCTCTCATTGTGAAAGACAAAAAACAGTGACTTTTTTCCACAGGGACTTTCCAGGTGTTCCAGCAGTTGAGACTCTGCACTCTCAACGCAGGAGCCCAGGTTCAATCCCTGATCAGGGAGACGGATCCTCCCCGCTGCAACCAAGACCCAGTACAGCCAAATAAATTAATTTATTTTTTAAAAATATCTATGGTATTAATGTTCTGCGTTGTTCCTAAACTGATTCAACACAACTTAAAACAAAATAGCAGCTAGTATGACTTACAGAGATACATTGATTTAAAAGGTATGTTCTATAGCCAGAAAGAGCTGGACTGGATACAGGAATAGAATATGAACCCCAGGAGTGTGCCCAAATAAATACAGTAATTTCATATGTAAAAAATGTAAAACTAAGAGCCTGCATGCTATAACTAAAGATCCCATATGCCACAACTATAATCCAGGGCAGCCAAAAAAAAAAAAAAAAAAGGTAATGGTAATATTTGAAAAAAGAAGAGGTGACCCATAAAAAGAAATCTGCTGGCAATATCCCAAGTGCTGGGTGGGTCTGGTGTGTGACAAATGTGGGATGCCAGGACCCTTTGCAGGTGAGGGGCTGGGTTACTCCAGCCTCAGGAAGGAGGCACCTACTCTGCTAAGTGGGAGGTTTGTGTAGCTGGACTTTACAACAAACCCTGGGTGGGGGCACTCACAGTGGCTTCCTCAGTCCTAAGAGCCCCTGTTTCCTTCTGCCACTGGACTGCCCTTCCATATCCGTCATCCCTGGGGATGTTTGTGCATCTACACTGGGGCCATGGGATCCTAGAGTGGACAGAAGTGCCCTGGAGGTGCCAGTGACCAGCCCACTGAATCTTGTGTGGATCACAGACTTCCTCTGAGAATCTCGAGGAAGCTATGGGCCCCATCTCTAGGAGAACATGCATGGGAGTGTGTGTGTGGCTGCCTGGAACACAATTGCCGCTGACTGCACACACCCACAGGAGCCTCCAGGGAAAAGCTTCTGCCTTAGAAGAATCCTTCTTTCAGCATCTCCAGCCTTGTTGAGAGCCCTCCAGGCTCTCACCACCTTCCACACCTGCCACACCTGCATTCCACTTTGTTGCTGCCTGTTCCTGGAGCTACTTATGCTTCCCAGTGACTTCTCCCCACTGGTCCTTGTCTTGCTCCTCAAGGTCACTTAGTCCTCCCGGGACAGAGATGAGAAGATAAGGAATTACATCTCCCAGAATCTGCCCTTCTCCATGAGGTTCGGCTGCTGTTCTTTCCTCATGGGACGAGACATCCAGACCTTTCTCTGCCCGTCTTGGTCCCAGACACCCTCTGTTTCTCATTGTTCCCATGAAAGGCTGGTCCCAGGACACGGCATTCTAGGTGCAGCCTGCCCATTCTGGGGAAAGCTGACCACTCACCCATTTGTTCTGAACACTATAGCTCTGGGGACAGACATACAACAGCAGATACACTGAGCTAGAGTTCAACTCAGACCACCTCAGATTTTCTCCCGTAAACAGCTGTTTGGTCATAACTTACTTTTGTTGTAGGATAAAATGGGGCACAAGAGGAGGGTCATGTCCCAGGTCTCGAGTGAGTCCCTGGGGTGGGCTGCCAAGTGAGGGTCCTTGGCTTCCAGCAGAAAGAGTTCAAGAGCAAGTGATAGTGGTGTGAAAGCAGGTTTACTTGGGGAAATATACACTCCATTGATGGAGCGCACCATCTCAGAAGGTGAGAGCTGCACTGGGAGATACACATCACCAACTTTCGGACCTTTTATGGCCAGCTATCTGCCTGCCTGTGCCAGAGATGCAGGAGACACGGGTTCGATCCTTGTGTTGCAGCCACGTGTCCCAGGAAGCAAACTCACTCAGAAGGACAGTGCAGGTGGTGGAGTGCAGTTTATTACACCGGCGGGCCCAAGGCAGAGTCTCCTCTTAGCCAAGGACCCCGACCAGTTTTTGTGAAAACCTTATACACCCTAAGCATACGTGCCCAAACCCGCCTCCCCAAATTCCCTGAAACTAGTCTGAACAAAGGAAAAAGAAAGATACAAAGTTAACCTGTGATTCACATGCCTTAAGCCTAGGTAGTTCTTGTGGCCATACCCCAATAAGCATAATAGAATGTATGACTCTATTTGGTTACACAGATAATTAGGGTATTCTTTTAGGTGGTGGAGAGCCCTGGGGCTCTTCCTTCCGGCGGCCTGGTTTTCCAGTTGGTACGTCGTGTCCATAGATACTGGGCGTAGAGCTCCAAGTCCACAGTCCGGCCGAAGATGGAGTCCTGCTTTCGAGATACAGCCTGTTTTGTTTCGTCCTTCACTTGGGCTAGGAGGGTCCCCTGGAGGAGGAACTGGCAAACCACTCCAGTATTCTTGTTTGGAGAATTCCAGGGACAGAGGCGTCCTCGGTGCTGCGAGGCGTCTGAGAGGACTGAGCCCGCGCACACTTACAGGAGGAAGCGTCAGGGCGGCTGTGGGCGTGTCGCTTAGCGTGTATGCTAATACAGTGCAATGGCCGCAGAGTGAGGCGCAAGGCCTGCTGGGAGCTGGCGTTTCTGCCATCTTGGGACGAGTAGGTTCTGACTGGGTTCTGTGGTATCTATTCTTCCTAATGCTTGTGTCATTCTTTTAATAGCTGTTCCCTGCCCTCTTCCTTCCTGTCTCACTTTCCCCTTTTCTAGGATTTGGGAGATCCTAAACTGAAATCTCAGGTTAGACCACATTCAGGTTTCTGGCCCGTTCCCTAACTTTGCATAGTGCCCTCACCCAAAGACATTTCCACCCCTTCCCTACCCAGCCTCCGTTTCCTCACAGGTTTGTGGACTGGTCAAATATATAATGAAAATATTGGGGCTTTGAAATATGTTTAGAATGTTTTCTGTTACTTGTTATTTCGGAAAAGATTTCTGGTCACTTTTGTTGACTAGAAAAACCACACACAACGTTAAAGTTGAGAGTTGGGTTTTATTCAGTGGGAATGTTAGGACTCCAGGAGGCAGTATCTCAGGCCACCAGGAGAGAACCGACTCCAGGGAGGCAGAGGAGGAGCCAGGTTATGTACAACTTTGCAGCAAGGGGCAGGTAATCTGAATATTAAAAGATTACTGTTAATTAAGAGAAAACTAAATCTCTCACATGAAGAGATTTAGTGATCTTCTATGTACGGGAAGATGCAAGCATCTGAGCATCTGGGCTTGCTGAAATAATTTCTTTCATATGCATCTAGCTATTTGGGGCCAATCCTGCTTTCTTTATTGCTCATTCACTAATTCCTTGCTTACCGAGAGAGATGGCGGAAGTGGCTGATGGCCGCCTCAGAGTTTACTGGGGAGGAAGTAGCTGATGGCTTCCAAATAGATGGCTTTGTTTCACCTGAGCTCAGAAATTTGCATTTGGAAAGGCTTGTTCACTGGTAGAGTGTAGAGCACAAAGTACTTCGTTTCACATTTCCAAAATACATTTCCCCTCCCTTTCATAAGAATAGAAATTTAGCACACAGATACTCAGCTTAAGATCATAAATCCTAGCCTGACTTGTGTTAAATGTGGCCCTGGGAAACGAGAGGAGTGAAGTGGAAGTTGCTCGGTTGTGTCCGACTTTTTGTGACCCCCATGGATATACAGTCCATGGGATTCTCCAGGCCAGAAGAGTGGAGTGGGTAGCCGTTCCCTTCTGCAGGGGATCTTCCCAACCCAGGGATCAAACCTAGGTCTCCTGCATTGCAGGAAGATGCTTCACCAGCTGAGGCACCGGGGAAGTAAGAGGAATGGAGCGCTCACTGTGGGGTCATGCCTTCAAGGGAGAGCGCGCGTTTCCTGCCTCTGCCCCTCCTGTGGCTGTGGGCCTGGCAGCGTGCCATTGTGAACCACAAGTCTGAGCACAACAACCCGGCAACGGCCGAGCAACAAGACACGGAACAAGGAAGGTCTGTGGGCCTGTGATGACTTCGAAGAGCAGCCTCCTCACACCCGGGACAACGTTCATGTGAGTGAGAAAGAGCTCCTGCGTCCTTGAAGCCTCTGTCATTTGTGACGCTCTGTGTGTGTGCTCCGCTCACTTACTTCGCTTATGTCCGTCTCTTTGCGATGCCATGGACTGTAGCCCACCAGAGCTCCTCTATCCTGGGGATTTTCCAGGCAAGAATACTGGAGTGGGTTGCCATTTCCTTCTCCAGGGGCTCTTCCTGACCCAGGGATCGAGTCTGCATCTTCGTCTCCTGCGTTGGCAGGCAGATTCTTCACCACTAGTACCACCCAACATCCTTTAAGCCACTGTGCTGCTCAGCTCTGTTTGACCCCAGCCTAATGACTGAATTTTTTTGAGGCATGTTAGTTTTAAGAGGAAAGTGTTGGTTTAAATCAATAGGGAAGAGTTAGGGACCTGCAAATACCCTGAAAAAACCTATATTTCCCTCTTTCTTTCTACTTCTTTCCTTTCTTTCTTCCATTTGTCTCTCCTCCATCCAGTTCACCAGAATTTATTGGGCTCTTCTTCTGTATCAGGCCCTCTTCTTGGCACTGTGGATGTGAGATGATTAAGGCACAGTGCCTGCTGAAGGCTAGCAGGGGAGACAGATATAATGACTAATTGTCCTCAAGTCACAAGATCACTGTGGAGGTGTGTACAGGGTGACGGGTGAACCCAGCCACGACTTTGGCTTGGGCAGGCGGGAAGCAGGGACCTGAGTTGGTCCATGAGAGTTGAGTCAAGGTTCTCTAGAAGGACTTGCTTTGCTGTGACTGCTTTGTGAGAGATCAACTTCCTTCTGACAAGCCCTGAGCAAGGAAGAAACAACTGCTTTGCAAACAAACACCTCATGTATTATTTCCTCCATTCTCCTCGCATATCTCATCTCCTCCCCTGAATAATATGCCTCCCTGTGTCACTTAATTTCCACAGGAAGCTGGAAAGAGCAACATCTGTCTAAATTTCCCGTAACTCGCTCCAGATTTCCAGGGTCAGAACGTGGACCCTGGGAGATGGAGACCCAGTCTCCGTGGGATCAGAGATGACAGCGCCAGGACTGGTGGCCTCCCACACAGCTCCTGTGGCGGCCAGGCTGCCCCGGCGCCAGTGCTCTGCACAATACAGATGTTCTGCTCAACGAGACTTTCACCAGGAGCATGATCAGCGGCTGAGGCGGCCCCTGGAGAGGCGGTGCAGGCCTTGTTCCCACGGGTTCCTGCCCAACGTGGCTCCTGGGTTTGCTGTTCCTAGGAGAGGGGGTGGCCAGCAAACACTCCAGCTCCCACACCAGCTGCTCCGGGAAAGCAACTTCCTCAGATGGCCTGGGGCCGCTCCCAGCCATGGGGACATAGTTTCATTCACAGCCTAGTGCTAAGGGCATTTTTTAGGGGACACTTTCCCTTCTGCTACCTAAAAGGAATCAGCTTGGAGCAGGGCAAGGAGCAGAGATCCGCCTTTAGGGGTCGGGTTCTAGCCCTTGGAAAGCTGCCTGCTCTCCCCGAGTCTCAGTCTCCTCACCTATAAAAGAAAATGGCAAAAAACAACAAAAAAAAAAAAAAGAAAGAAAATGGGTCGGTCCAGGTGGCATCCAAGGGCAATGCATGCTCAAGGTGTGATTTTTGGAGACCAGCAGACGAGGTCTGAATCCCCCCTGTGCTGACCTCATGGTCCTATCTCGGAGGCCCTGAACCTCACCAGCCTTGGTTTCCTCATCTGTGAATTGAGGGAGGTGGGACCCAGTCACCCCCAAGAGCCCTGAGGGCTCTGTAATGATGGGAGCGTCTGCCTTCCATAAGGCGACTGAGGAAAAGCGTTTTACTCTCTCCTCGTGGTCAATCTTTCTAATCTGCCTGGTAAGGATAAGCAGGGTCAGCATGAAAGAACTGGCCTCCACCAGTTACCCTTTTGCCTTCTGCCCCCACACGGCTGAGTCTCTGCAGATAAAAACACCATTTTTCTAAAGCAAGAATCTTCTAACTCCTGAGGGCATCCTCCCAGATCCTGTAGGATCCAGCCGCTCCTGATACCCCCAACACTTCTCTGCCCTTTCACTTGCCCTGGCCCATTTCAGGCCCCAAAATGGTCTATGATAGACCCTCAGTGGTGGTGCCAAGGGGTGGCTGTGGGTGGGGGCGGTGGATTAGCTCTTCCACATAGAAGTGGACCTGTGAAGCTCAAACCCATGTTACGAAGGGGTCAACTGTATTCCCATGGCCTGGTATGTGTGTGTGTGTTAGTCGTGGCCAACTCTTTGCAACTCCATGGACTGCAGCCCACCAGGCTTCTCTGTCCATGAGATTTTCCAGACAAGGATGCTGGAGTGGGTTGCCATTTCTTTCTCCAGGGGGTCTTCCCTACCCAGGAATCGAACCCGGGTCTCCTGCACTGCAAGCAGCTTCTTTACCAACTGAGCTACAAGAGAAACCTAGTATAGTATAGATGACTCTCAATAAATAATTGATGAATGAGTGAGTGAATGAATGACTCACCCAGAAAATCTAGAATTTGGTGGTAAAATGATGACAGTGGAAAGAGTCTTCATCTGCTCCTCCAAAGCCACTCCCAAATCCTTGGTCTAAGTAAAAGCAGGGTGCTGTTGGTACAGGACAAGGCCATGTTCCCGGATCGCCCTTTCAAAATGCAGCACCACCACCCCCACCCCCCCCAGCCACGCCAGGCCCCACAATGGCATTTCCTCTGCCTGGACCTCTCCTCCCCCACTCTCAGATCTTCCTGCCACCATCCTTCTTCCAAACGGCATTTTCGCACATCCTGCCGGTCCCCCTGCGCTCTCTTCTCTCAGAGCGTCTGGTCCTTTTCTTCAGAGAACTCGTCACATTGGTAATCACACTGTTGCAGCCACGCGTTCCGGGAAACAAACTCACTCAGAAGGACACTGCAGATAGTGGAGTGCAGTTTATTGCACCGGCGGGCCCAAGGCAGAGTCTCCTCTTAGCCAAGGACCCCGACCAGCATTTGTGAAAATCTTCTATACCCCATGTGTACGTGTCTGAACCTACCACCCCAAATTCCTTGAGACTTACATAAACTAAGGAAGGGTAAATACAATCCCAGTAACCCCATCACCCATGTGCCATGGGCTCAGACAGTTAAACAATTAGCCGATAATCAATAAGCATGAGGTTACACTCCGATAGGTACAGAAAAATTGATGGCCTGTCTGGAGTTAGGGGTGATTAGTGTGTGTGTTCTCTTAGGCGATGAGTAACCTGGGTACGATCTTCAAGATTCCCCTGTCTGGAGGGAGACTTATCCTTCTGTTGTCGTTTCCATAGACACTAAACACAGAGTGCAGAGTTCATTGGCGAGGCGGCCGAGCACGATCAGCATGGACAGGCCTGAGACGGAGTCCAGGCCCAATGAATTCCTTCCCAACACCTGTATCTTGTACTTACTTCCTTAGTGCCTGACTCTTGTCTTGCTATACAGCTGACCCTTGAACATGAGGTCGGGGGCAGTTATGGGAGCCCGTTCCCTCTGGGGTCGAACATCAGTGTGTAACTTTACTGTCAGCTCTCGCGTTCCATATCCTCGGATTCAGCTGACCATTGGTTGTGTAGTTGTGTAGTGTTTATAGAAAAAGATTCACATAGACGTGGACTTGTGAAGCTCAAACCCGTGTTATGCAGGGGTAAACTGTATTCCCATGGCCTAGTATAGTGCCAGTAAATAGCAGACTCTTGATAAATAACTGGTGAATGAGTGAATGAATGAGTGACTTGCCCAGAGAATCTAGAATTTAGCAGTGAAATGATGACAATGGGAAGGCAGATGGCTGCAGGCGATGCTGCGGCACAAGGCTTTGGCGCCAGCACTGGGTACAAATCCTGCCCTGGAAACATGGGTCTCTGGGAGGGCAAAGTCATTTTTCCTCTGAGCCCCAGGAGAATAGTATCTCAAGAAAGATAGGAAAGTCCCCTGTGTTGAAATGTTTCTGGGAGGTGCAGGGAGGAAGTAAAGGTCTGAGACATGTCTGTTGGTTCTGCCAGGGGAGGTTATGGTGACCTTGAGAAGAACAGTTTCAAAGGGTTGAGGAGTCGGAAACTAGACTGCAGGGGAGTTAGCGGGAGGTGAGGAAGTGGAGGCTGTGACTTCATGACTATTTCTAGACCCTAGAACAGGACTGGCAAAAGAGCTGGTATTAGCTATTTCTTGCCATACAGGATCACATCAAAAAAAATTTCTGAATAATAAAAATGTTTCATCTACTGGATGGCTAGCAAAATATGATGCCTCAGCTCCTTTCTCTCAGAAAAGTACTATGTCAGAGTCGAAGGGATCTCAAAGGACAGAGGTTCCAACACAACCCTCTCATTTGGTAGACGAAGTTTCTGAGACCTAGAGAGGGGCAGCCACTTGCTCAGGGTCACAGAGCAGATGAGGAACACAGCCAGATTTTAAACCCAGGCTTCTGTAGGCTCAGCTTGAGGTTCGTTTTCATATTTCATGTCTTTCTTTCGTCTGTCCTTTCCAAACAAGCTTTATTGGCTCCAGGAAATGGGGAAGATAGTTATTTTTAGTTTATTCAAAGTGAATAAAATGGGTAATTTTTTTCCCCATATATCAGATCCAAAGTATGTCTTATGTAAGAGCTAAATGGGATGAGAAATGGTTCCACAGCAAGAACAAAGATTCCTTTGAATATTTAAAGTTCCAGAGTGAACTCCAAATGGGCCCAAGTGACTGGGACCAGCTTCCCTAGCCTAGCTGACTGCAGAAAGCTTGTGTGTGTGTATGTGTGTGTGTGCAGGTGAGGGAGCAGGTAACAGACTCCATCTGTGGGGTGTGATTGCCGGAGCACCAGGACAAGCACCACAAACCTCCTCAATACTTCTTTATTATGATAATTATTTTAAAATATTTTTAGAGCAATTTTAGATTCACAGCATAGTTGAGGGGCAGGTACAGAGATATTTCCCACATACCCCTGCCGCTACACACGCACAGCCTCCCTCACCGTGAGCACCTAGCCCCAGAGTTAAGCAGTTGGCCTTGAACAACATAGGTTTGAACCACACGGGTCCACTTACATGTGGATATTTTTCAATAGTAAATACTATAGTACTATAGGATTGCCAGATGTAGAACCACCACAACAGAGGAATCTCGGTCAGATATGGAGAGCTGACCATAAGTTATACTCTGATTTTCAACCGTGCAGAGATCAGCGCCCTTAAACCTGGTGTTGTTTAAGGGTCGTTTGTATATTTGTTGCAATGGAAGAACCTTCCCTGATGCATCACTATCACCGAGTCCATAGGTTACATCAGGGTTCATGGTATTGTCCATTCTAAGGGTTTTGACGAATGTATAATGATGTGACCCTGAACCTCCTCAATGTTTCTTTATTATTATTATTATGGTAAAATACACATAACATTTGCCATCCTGACTAACCATTTTTAAGCATTATTCACACTGTTGTGCAAACATCAATATCATTCATCCCCAAAACTCTTCTCGTCTTGCAAAACTGAAACTCTGTACCCATCAAATGCTTGCCCTCCATCACCCCCAGCCCCTGGCAACCCCTTCTGCTTTCTGTCTCTGTGACTTCCGCACTCAACCTCGATCACAGAAGTGGAATCCTGCAGTATCTGACCCTCTGTGACTGGCTTCTTTCACTTTTAGTCCCTCTCTGCGTGTGCCCCGATTCCACCACTAGGAAGCCCCACCTCTGGCAGACGATTTGATTCTCTGCTGAGGGGCACATGCCCTGAGAATAAAATACTTCAGGTGTTACTGGCAGTTTTTCTTTAATGAGCATCAGTGGATGATTTCTTGAGAGCAGATTTTGAAGGGGGTGGGGTGACCCTGGTTGAAAGCACTGGGTGAGTAAGAGAGAGAGGGAGAGACATTAACGACAGGAAAAAAATTCCTGTCTGAAAAAAAATGTTGTTGTGATGATAAGTGAAGTTGTGTGATTGGTTTTATATCGTAGCCACCCCCCAAATTTATGTCTCTGGGTCTGTTGACGTTCTGTCCTTTTCTGACTTAACTCCTTGGGGCATCATGGCTGAGTCACCCCCGAACGACTGCTATAGTGATAATCACGAATAGCTTTGTGTTTGCCTTGCAGTCTACGATTTAATTTAGCGCATGTTTTAAAATTACAGTTGATTTACAATGTTGTATTAGTTTCAGGTGTACGGCAAAGTGATTCAGTTACATACATACATACATACATATATATATATATATATTCTTTTTCAGATTCTTTTCCACTGTTATTAGAAGATATTGACTATATTTCCCTGTGCGCTATAGTGCGTGCGCGCATGCTCAGTCGCTTCAGTCATATCCGACTCTTTGCAACCCTCTGGACTGAAGCCTGCCAGGCTCCTCTGTTCATAGGATTCCCCAGGGAAGAATACTGGAGTGTGTTGCCAGGCCCTCCTCCAGGGAATCTTTCCAATCCAGGGATCAAACCTGCGTTTCCTGCGTCTCCTGTGTTGCAGGTAGATTTCGTTACTGCTGAGGCCCCTGGGAAGCCTGTGCTACACAGCAGGTCCTTGCTGTTTATCTGGTTTTTTATTTCTATCCATTTAGTTGATCAGAATGACAACGGTGTGAAGTATTTAGAATAGGACTTATTATCTTTATTTTTCAGGGCTGTTTTGACCTTCTCTACTTGTTAGTAGAACTGGATCAAGAACCCAAGTCTTTAGTCCAGGGCTCTTTTCAGGGCTCCAAATTTCACTGGCATTTATTAACTTAAAATATCTAAGGATAACATTTATTTGCAGATGTATGGTGCTCTCCTCACCCCTCATACTCAGCCTTCCACTTGATCTCAGACCCAGTCCTTCTCCAAGAATGACGCACCACCATCCAGATGCTCAGATTAGAAATCCAGGAGCTGTCCTTGACATTTCCCTCTCTCTTGCTCTGTAATCAATCTTCAATTAAGTCCTGTGGTTTTCAGTTCCTAAATATATTTTCAGTATACCTATTTCTCTGCCTGTATCTAGGCCTCTGTTTCTCACTTGGGAGTTGACCCTTTGTGTGGTTAGGCTGTTCTTTCTACTCATCTGTTCCTCTGTGATTTCTTGAGAAATGTGGATTTGAACAATGTTAATCGGGTTTCTGTGTGACAGGATTTCTCTTCGGTATGCTAATCATGGTCACAGCGACTCTTCAAGATGAGGGATCAAGTATTTTGCAAGCCCCAAACCTAGTCATCCTGGACTCTCGCAGTCCATTCTCCAAACCAAAGCCAAAGTGACCTCTAACTGCCAACTTGACCATGTCTCCTGCCCTCCCCACACTTCTCCTGCCCCCCTGGCCTTTCTGCTTCTCTGCCACGGGTAGGACACAAAACCGTGCCAACGATGACACCTCCTCCAGGCTCCTGCCTCCATCTCCAGCTGCAGCAGCCCTCACTGCTGACACCCACAGCTGCCTCTTCCGGGAAGCCACCTACCGAGGAGGCCACATACCCCCACCCTCCCCAAGCATCTCCTAGCCATGATCTGACGGGGTGATGGGTCCACAAAGGGCCTCACACACGTCCTTCACTCTCCTTCCTCACTCTCTCATAAAGCAGGTCTGTCTCCCCCACAGGGCTGCCAATTTCAGCAGAGACCATGTGTTTCTGTCCACAACTCCATCCCTGATGCCTGGGGTGTTCTCAGGATTTGCTAGATGAAGTTAGAAACCACCGTAGATACCCAGAATGCAAATGAAAAATATTCATAAAATATGGCAGGCAGCAAGGTAACAATCTAGAGCATATTAAAAGCTTTTGCCAACAAGAAGAGGCAAATGTCTTAATACAAAAAGGAACATGACCAAACTACGCACACAAATGGAGATGATTGTTACATCTATGGGAAAGTACCTTAATCAGAGAATAGCAAATTAAAACAATGGTTGACAGGACAATTTTTTGACTATTGGGTTACCCAAGGTTGATTCTTAGAAAAGTATCATGCTGTTGAGGGGAGGAGAAGCCAGGCATTCTCATATATGCTGGTGGGAAGATAAGCCATGTTACAGCATAGCTTCCCAGGGCAGAAAGTTTGTCTTATTCTCTGTTGTATTTCCAGGGGCCCAGAACCATGCTTGGCATTGGGCACCAAATTAATATTTGTTGAACAAACAGAGGCAATTTGGCAGTATCTATCAAGAATCTTAAGTTTTTCATACCCCTTGCTTTATTAATTTTACTTCAAAAAGAGACCTTTGAAGAGTAGGACAAAGATATAAGTCCCCTACATACAAACAAGTTCCATTCTGAGCGTGTGTTTGTAAGTCCAATTTGTTCAAAAGTTAACCTAGGTACTCAGCTAACACAGTCAGTTATATGGTACTATACTGTACTGTACTGTAGTAGGTTTACAATAGTTTCCACCCAATACAAAACAAAAAACCAAACATAAAAAAATAAAGAAAACATTTAAATCTTATCATACAGTATCTTGAGATATGGTACAGTATCCCAGTACAGCAACTGGGCATGGTTGCAACTTTGAAAATTTGCAATTTGAAGGTTCTTATGTAAGGGACTGGTTTCCCAGGTGGCACTATTGATAAAGAATCCGTCTGCCATCGCAGGAGATGCCAGAGCTGCGAGTTTGATCCCGGGATCAGGAAGATCCCCTGGAATAGCAAATGGCAACCCACTCGAGTATTCTTGCCTGGAAAATCCCATGGACAGAGGAGCCTGGTGGGCTATAGTCCATGTGGTTGCAAAGAGTCGGACATGATTGAGCTCGCACCCACAAGTAAGGGACTTACTGTATTTGTATCAGGACATTTTGCACATTCATTTATAGAATCAGAAGACTGGAAACAGCCTGATTGTTCACAGGCAGATGACTAGTTAAATTACTTATGGCACATTCACACTGATCAATCTGATATAAATGATAAAAATGACATATTTGAAGGATATTATGTATATAGGATTAAGCTACTGATAAATGCTAAGTGAAAAAGAAAATAAAATTCATAGAGTGTCGCTTCAATTTTTGTAAGGAAAAAAAACGAGTTATTAATCGTGGGTTACAGTGATTTTTATTTCTTTGTTTTTCTCCTTATTTTCCAAAATTTTAACAATGAATATGTACTGCTTTTATAGTCAGAAAAAAAAAAAACAACTTTAAAAAAAAATCGTGGTTAATAATAAAACTGTGGGCAGCCAGGAAAAGTAGGAGTGAGTGGTAATCTTATTTTTCCCATTAATACTTCATAACAGATCATTTTATGGTGGGTTAGGGAACATAGTCCCTGATTGAATTAGTTTGGTTTTATTTAGACAACAATGAGAAGTAAATTTTGTGCTGTTGGAGTCACTTGTATTGTTTTCATGTTCTTAGTGTATATTTTTCCATGACCTAGAGAATCTTAAAATATTGGCTCTACTTTTTAAAAGGATTTCACAACTCATTTGACTGGAATTGATTTCTCCTGTGGCTCCTGGGTCTGTAAAAGGCATCAGGATGCGACAGGTCGTTGACCTTTATTCTTTGCCTTGGCCAGAGAATTTCCCTATGGCTGGCTCAAGGTTTTCAAGAGGAAGGCAATTAAATGACCTAGCACAATTGCCTGGATTCTCAATGCAAACCTTATCTTGATTAGGAGGAAGTGGATAGCTAGTTGTTCCAAATTTAGAGCACAGAAAAGAGCCAGATGTTTGAGACTCTCAGTGGAGGAAGAATTAACCCCTTAGGGCATCTGATTTACTCACCAATCCTCAGATTATCTGCTCCCGCCCATCTTGACACAAAGCAAACGAGTTTTAACTTCCATTTTCCCTTTCCCAGGAAGTCTTTCCTGGATTCTAAATTCATAGCACGGCTTGTGGGCTCTTAGTTTCTTGATCAGGGATTGAGCCTGCACTTCCACAATGAAAGGGCTTTCCTGGCGGCTCAGAAAAAGCTGCCTGCCAATGCAGGCGATGTGGGTTTGGTACCTGGGTCAAGAAGATCCCTTGGAGAAGGAATTGGCAACACACTCCAGTATTCTTGCCTGGGAAATCCCATGGACAGAGAAGCCTGGTGGACTACTGTCCATGGAGTCGCAGAGTCGAATGCAACTTAGCAACTGAACAACAACATCAAAGCGCAGAGTCTAGACACTGGGCTGCCAGGGAATGCCCCTGTCGGCTGATGTTAAACCTTCATCGAGTCCTGAATTCAGAGCCTGGTAGTCAAGGTTCTTTACTACCCGGCTCCTGCCTCCATCTCCTACCATTCATCCTCGCTACAGTGAGAGCGCAGCGTTTAAGAGAACAAATTTCAGGCACTGGACACAGATTTGGCCCGTAGGGTAGAGGGGAGACAGATGTGAAGCAGAGAGTACATTCTTCTGACAGAGGACCTAGGTTTGAAGACCAAGTACGCCTCTTACTAGCTGTGTGATCTTGGGCAAGTTATTTCACCCCTCTTTGCCTTAGTCATTTCCTCTGTTAAAGGGGAATAACAATAATAATAGTAATTATCATGGCTTCGTGCCTTTGCTCACTTGTTCCTTTTGTCAGTAAATCTTCCCCCATTCTCTGCCATTTGAAGCCTTTCAAGATGCATCTTAAACGGCATCAACATCGTGAAGCCGTCCTGACCCCCAGATTATGACCTCACCGTTGTCTCTAGTGTTCTGACTCACGCCTTCCCACTTCCATCAGCGCTGAGCAGATAGAAACGTCTCCCAGTGGACTGCAAGCCCCTTGAAGGCAAGTGACTGCCTGACTCATTTCCATGTCTCTGTGACAGCACGGGGCCAGGTGCTGCAGATGTTTAAGAAGTGTTTGTGCTTGAACGAATGAATGAATGAACGGGCACCTGACGTCATAGGAGAAACTGCTGCATTGACGGGGATACGAAGAAGAAGGATGCTTCCCTCCTGTAACAGTATTTTATCTGCTCTGCAGATAGTGGGATCCCTCCTACTAATTCCATTTATGGACAAGGATAAGTTTACATAATCATTGGAAACTTGGAGAAAGTGCATGTTCGCAGCAGTATCTGCCTGAGAAAGCTCTCCTGAGTGTGGCTTTCAAGTTGCTAACATTATCAGGAGCATCTTCAAAGGGTTAAGACCCTTGTCCCGGTGCTGGTCTTGTGCTGTTTTCCATTCTCTTTTCACTTTGTGAGAGACTATTTAAATGGAAGTGGAGTTGCTCAGGCTGATATTGCAACAGAAATAATTGGGTATACAACCACATGTGCTTTGGGGACTGGGATACGGAAATTTAATTATTTAATTCTAGTTTCCTCACTTATTTGTTGGGTGACCTAGGGATGACTTTTTCTCCTTTCTGGACCTCCTCCATTAAACAGTGATTGTAGGAGGCAAGAGTTAGGGTTGTGAGACTGATTGCTCTCTAAGGTTTCTTCCCCAGCTCTGATAAGCCATGTCTGTAACTTGCATGATGTCAAGTTGACCAAAAGCCCATGACCCGGGTTACTGGAAAGTGATGTGGGGTTCTGGAGAGAATCCCAGTCCCTGTGAGTTCATGGCCATGGTTTAGGAACCAGAAGCTCAGAAATGCTCTCTAACCACAGATGGCCAAATCTACCCACTGGAAGTTAAGCACAGACTCATCAAATGTGTAAACTACATGCAGAGTTTCTTGAGTTGCTGGGAGGATGCCGATAGTGGGTGTTTGGGTTGACTCATCGTAATGAGGGAGAGCTTCTCTGGAGCCAGCATCATGAAGTGAGGAAGCATATCCCTGGTGAGTCCACCCTGGCCGTCAGAATGTAAAAATGCCTTTAGGGAGTCTTATTCAGGCACCAGGTATTAATGATACCCTAAAGAAGTTCTTTTTAAAAAAGTTCTTTTTTTTTTTCAAGACATTTACTTTACAATATTGTGTTGGTGTCTGCGGTACAGCTTTAAAAAAGGATGCATTTGAGTCAGTCCTCGTGAGGTGGGTGAACCTCGAGCCTGGCGTACAGAGTGAAGTAAGTCAGAAGGAGAAAGACAAATATTGTGTATTAACACATGTGTATGGAATCTAGAGGGCTTCCCGGGTGGCGCCAGGGGTAAAGAATCCACCTGGCCATGCAGGAAACATAAGGAGATGTGGGTTCGATCCCTGGGTTGGGAAGATTCTCTGGAGAAGGGAATGGCAACCCATTCCAGTGTTCTTGCCTGGAGAATCCTACGGACAGAGAACCTGGCAGGTTACAGTCCAAGGGGTTGCAAAGAGTCGGACATGCCTGAAGTGACTTAGCGTGAGCATGAGCACATGGAATCTAGAAAGATGGTGCTGATGACCCTATTTGCTGGGCGGCAAGGGAGATGCAGACGCGGAGAACGGACTCGTGAACACGGTGTTCGAGGGAAGGTGAGACAAACCGAGACAGTAGCTTGGAAACATACATTACCATATGCAAAACGTCCAGTGGGAATTTGCTACATGACAAGGTTCTTTTAACTCACCGTTATAGAGGCAACAACAGGGTCAGTTGAGAACTGAGCCCACTCTCAGTAGTGAATTGCAATATTTACTTTTTAAGCACATGAGATACAGTTCACACACCATAAAATTTGCCCTTCAAAGTGTACAGTTCAATGGTTTTTAGTATATTCACAAAGTTATGCAACCATCAGCAGTGATTCCAGAACATTTCATCACCCCAAAGAATACATTAGCAGTCACACCCCATTCCTCTCTCACCTTAGTCCCCAGCAACCACGGACCTGCTTTCAGTCTTTATGGATTTACTTATTCTGGACTTTTCATTAAAACAGAATCTTACAACATGTGGCCTCTCAGGTCTGACTGCTTTCATTTTAGCATAATGTTTTTAAGGTTCATCCACGTTGACTGTATACTTTTTGAACAAGTAAAATTTACATATGCACATCAACTTCTAGCTAGCACAGAGGCAAAACTGTAGTGTGAGTTTGGTGAGATCACCAGCTCATCTTTGTAGACCTAATGAAGAACAAGGCTAGCTAGGTCCTCCTTACTTCATTATTCCAGTTCCATTTTTTGCCTTTTTAAAAGATTTATATATATATAAAATCAAGTCAAGTTAATGAATTTTTTGTTTCATCTTTGCTGGCAGGTTTAATTTTATTTTTCCCAACCCAAGATTATTTAAATGTACATGTATTGTCTTGTCATAGTTTTATGGCTTTATTTTTCCATTTATAACTTTAATTTATCTGGAATTTGTGAATGATGTGAGGTAGGCACCTAATTTTAAGTGTTTCTGTGTGGTTAGCAAGTTGCACCACCAGACATCTTTTTCTCGTTGATTTGGAAACAATAGCATTAGCATCTACTGCTTTTTATATACAGTTGAGATTATTTCAGAACTTTATTTTCTGTACTAATCTGTCTTTTCTTAAGCTGCTAGCATACTGTTAAATCTTTTGCCCTTTTATGATACAATTTAATATTTGTTTGGATGAGTTTATATTATCACTCATTTTAAAACATGCCTTGTTATTATCCTATGTTTATTATTCTAATTTAGCCTTATTTGTTAAAATGACACACTTATTTTGTATAATGTGTATTCCTATGCTATTAAAAATTTTAAACTCTTGACTCTGAGAACAATAGAAACAAGCAGCTGTGTGACGTATTATAGGCAAAGTTAGTAGAGCATGGACAGGTCTTACGTTGATGGGAAGGACAGAAGGACCAAGGAAGTACTAAATATTTATGAGGTCCGAGACATCAAATGCATGTGAAAGCTATAACAGAGCTACAATATGAGAGTCACCTTGGTGACGACTGAGCAGAGAACTGGAAGGTTTGGGTCTCTGGAGTCCTAGAATTGCTGCTACGCCAACCTGACCTGCTCCCTCCAACTTAGGCGAGTGTGAAGGACATTTCTATTTTGTTTAAGCCAATGATTACATAAAATTGAACAAAACCCTCACTAATATCACCTCTAATTTCATTTTTGTATTTGGTTGGCTGGATTAGGATTTGCAGAACAGTGTTAATAACACTTCTGGTTACTTATGTGAATGGAATGGATCATTAAGAATCCCAATGACTTTGATTTTATAGAATACATTTGTCACCTTAAGAAAATATTCTGTTTCTTGAGATAATGATGATTGATGATGATGGAATATTGAATTATCTCAAGTGATTTTTGTTACCTATCAAAAATTTTTGTGATATTTCTGCTTTGCCTTACTGGTATGATGAATTAGACTAATATGTTTTCCTAAAGTTGAAACATTCATGCAATTTCAATTTTTTTCTTTATCTCCTCTGTTCTCTTCTCTATACAGAAACTCCATTACAGCTATTGGTTCTCCAATTTTTCTTTCACCATTTTTTATCTCTTCAAGTATTTCTTTTGCATTCTGGGAGAATTGTTCATGTTTGTCTTCTGATTTCTTACCCCTTAAAGTGTGGTCTAGGGACCAGCAGTATCAGCATCACTTGAGATTTCTTAGAAATGCACATTCTTGGGTCCCATCCCAGACCTACTGAATCAGAATCTGTATTTTAATAAGACTCCTAGGTGATTTGTGTGGTGCCATAAAATCGCTCTTGCCAAGTTTCAGACTTTCCCCATTATTACTGTAGTGTAAATTTGGAAGGAGCAGTTCAATGCAAGGCTTTAGGTCACCTTTTGGGACTAGAACCCACAGGCTCTTTGTGGCAGGATATGGGGGAGGGTGGGCTTCCCAGGTGACTCAGTAGTAAAGAATCCACCTGCAATGCAGGAGACACAGGTTTGATCCCTGGGTTGGGAAGAGCCCCTGGAAAAGGGAATGGCAACCCACTCTGGTATTCTTGCTTGGAGAGTTCCATGGATAGAGGAGCTACAGTCCATGGGGTTGCGTAGCGTCAGATACTACTAAGAGACTAATACACACACACACACACACACACACACACACACACACATGAGGAAGGGCAGTCAGCTACTGTGTGTGATGACATGAGATAAAGGCATCTCAAAGGTCATCCAAATCAGGCATCTAACCCAACAAGAAAAGATCCTTGTGCTGCAGTTCTGAAGAGCAGTGTGTATCCTCCAGAGGGCTTTGCCCACACAGTTCTTCACTGGTATCCACATGAAAACCTCTTGTCCTGAGCTGACAGAAGGGGGAAGGGTTTCTGAGAGACTGGTTTTGTGTCAGGCATGAATGTCCCTCTTTCCTTGGTGAGTAGAAGAGACTTCTATGATCACTGATATTCTTTGGGGCTCCAGTATTATGCCTGAGGGCTGCCTCGGAGGAGGCAGGGTACTCACAGACCTAAATTTTATAAGTAGTAGCATGGGGGAAAGATTTTCCTTAAATTTTTTGAGGAAAAATTTAATTGAATAATACCCAGTTCTCCTCAGTCATGGCAGAATTGACAGGGAAAGTCTTGGTAAGGCACGAACGCTATTGAAATGATTCTAAAGAGAACAAGAATCTTTAGGACAAGTTGGCTCATTCTTTACTGCTATCAAACTCTTTATTCCCTGGAGATTCTTGAAACAATACAAGTGCATAACTCTCATTGTGGAATTAACAAACATCCTACTTTTCTTAATGGTTTAGTGAAGTTGTTGTCTCAACAGGAAATTCTGGGCATTGTCACACATTCTTCTTGTTTATTATTAGTAATAATAACTTTGCATCATAAGTGGGCTCTAACCTTATAAGGCTTTTCCACACAAAGTAGGTGATTTGGTCTTTCCTGAGAGCCTGTGGAGATAGGAGGATCAGCAGGCATTAATATACCATTTCTTTAGTAGAAAAAGGAACGAAGTTGTCCAAGAAATTAAAGGATTTTCTTAAGGGCAAGATGTACAGTAAATGGCAACCTTAGGCCTCAGACTTCTCTTTTCTGGCTTCGGGAAGATCTCTAAATCATATATGGCCAAGGGTCTTTGATCCATAGCTTCCCTGTCTCCTCAGTGATTTCTGCTTTTTTGCAGTGCCCTACATATACAAAACATTGAGAATAATCTCCATCTGTGTGTAAAGCGCACTCTCTGCAATTTTATGCTGAAATGCCACATGTAACTTTAGTGAATTTATAATCTTCAGATTAGATTTGCATGGTTAGACATCTCCAGTTCTCTGTACACTGTTTAGATTTCCCCTACTTATGACAGACTTTTATTAAACTTCTGCTAAAGATCCACTCCAGCCCCAAAGGTGAGATTCATTACAAACCAACAGGAACTATTTATAAGTTATTTTTTTAATTTCCTAAATTTGATTCATCTCAACTGATGGAAAGAGTGAAGTCATCTTATTTCTGCTCTTTTATCAACTAAACTTCTATTTCTCATCGTTCCATTAAAGAACTCACTGAATTTCCCTAATGTTCTTTTTATTCTCCCTTCATATGTTCTCTTCCCTTTCTTTCTTCACTTCACCACTTTCACAGTTTTTATCCTTAATGAGACCCAGCTCAAAAATTATCAGTCTAGGTGATAAGAAAATCTTAGAGAAGGACTACTTAAATAGAGCAAGAATGAGCTATAATAGCTGATACTTTTAAAGGACAGGAGGTACTCAAAACTTGCCTCATTGGTTTATCTGTTCCTTTACATCTCCCAGGCTAGCCATTTTAGTATAGAGCTCTTTATCAACATCTTTTATAATTTTGTCCAGGGCCAGGCCACCTTGGGGGGTTCAATAATTTCTTTGGTATTAGGGCATTTTTTTCCAGCTCCTTTACAATCAGGAAATTAATACTCAATAGTTCTCAACCGTGGCTGTAAATAAGAATCACTTAGGGAGCTTTAAAAATTACTGATGTGAAATTTCACGGCCTTAAGTGTCTCGCTGAGCACCAAGCTGTGCATGCACGGATGAGGCTCCAAGAGACGCGGCAGGAAGCAGCTCCTGGGGGGCTGTGAGAGGTTTGGGTGGTCTCGCCGTGCTGATAGATACTGGATTTCTGTCTCGCCATGTTAGAGAGACATCACTGAATGCTCTGGATATTTAGTTGAGACCCCAGAAAAGCTGTGCCTTTCTGTCTTTAAAATAATGTCAAGTGCCTGCCAGAAAAAAATGAGACTCTTTAAAAGGAGATAGCAATCTAGACTTTCAATATCGTATCTACAATGTCCAGCAAACACAAAAATGACTTTAAACATGAAGAAGCCAGGAAATGTATACCAAACTAAAAGAGAACAGTTAGTAAATACAGGTCCAGGGATGTGAGATGATGGAATTAATAGATGAGAATGTAAAAATAGCTATTATCAATATGCTCAGAAAAGGAAGAGATGGACAAAATGAATAAACAGCTGGAGAAATCTCAGCAGAGAAATGGAAACAAATGAAAAACTCAATAGAAATTCTAGAACTAAAAAATACAAGATCAGAAATTTAAAAACTCACTAGATTGGATAATAGCAAATTGTACACTGCAGGAGGAATAAAGACTAGTGGAAAAGGTATATAAATATATGGATACACTGAAAGATTTTTTCTCAGTACTTCAGCCAGATGATTGAGGTCATCATCAGCTGTCAGAAGTCACATTAGTAGTATGTATCCTTGACATGATGTGATGAGAGTGATACTTCATCTCTGTGGTCTTCTTTCTCAGAGTTTATAATCCAAGTCTAGTTTCAAGAAAAAACATAAGGCAAATCCCAACTGAGGACACCCTATACAATACCGAACACGCCTCAATGCTGACAAAGTCATCAAGAACGAGGGAAATCTGAGAGTCACAGCCAGGAGGGGACTAGAGGGAGACAGATGGCCAGATGTGACGTGGCATTGTGAGTGAGACGCTGGGACTGAAGAAGGACACTGGATAAAAACCAAGGAAACCTGAGTAACGAATAGACTTCACTGAAGAATAACATGCTTACAATGGTTTACTAAATGTAGCAAATGTACCATACTAATGCTGAGTGTGAATAATAAGGGAGACTGGAGCAGGATATATAAGAACTCTCTTAGCTACCTTTACAATTTTTTTCTGTAAATCTAAAACTGTTCTAAAATAAAAATTTTATTCAAAAAACTACACTGACAATAACAAGTGCTAACAAAGATGTGGAACAACTGGAATTCTCATCCATTGCTGGAACACATGTAAAATTTGCACAGTTTGGAAAACAGTTTGGAAGTTTCTTATAAAGTTAAATCTCACGGTATAACCCAGCAACATCTCTCCTGGGTATTTAACCAAGAGAAACAAAAATGTATGTCCTCACAAAGAGTTGCTTGTGAATGTTTATAGAGGCTTTAATCAGAATTACCACAAACTAGATAAGACCAAAATGTCTATTGACTGCTGAATGGAGAAATAAATTGTACACATTCATACAATGAAATGCTCAGTCACATCCAGCCCTTTGGGATACCATGGACTGTAGCCGCCAGGCTCCTCTGTCCATGAGATTTTCCAGGAAGGAAAACTGGGGTGGGTTTCCAGGACCTCCTCCAGTGGATTGTCCCAACCCAGGGGGATGATTCTGCATCTCCTGCATTGGCAGGTGGATTCTTCACCTTCTGAGCCACCTGGCGGGGCTGGCAGGGAGTGGATTGTTATGCTGGCAGGAGTGTTTAGCTGGAAGTGGGCCAGTGGAGGTATTACTGTGGGCAGGGGGAATTATTTTTCCGTAACAATTTTGGAAATGTTTCTGTCTTCAGTTAGCTGGTACCACACACCCACACACACAGGAAGGTTCCACTGGATTCTGCAATCCTGAACTTCATCCTGATTTTGTCCTTTTGGTAACATCAGGAAGACTGAAAAGAGAGACAGCGGGACATGCCCATGTGTTGAGCAC
Source organism: Cervus canadensis (assembly GCF_019320065.1). Lineage (NCBI taxonomy): Eukaryota > Metazoa > Chordata > Mammalia > Artiodactyla > Cervidae > Cervus > Cervus canadensis. The sequence continues at coordinate 9,695,284 of NC_057399.1, read as the reverse complement.
GTGCCCTGCACTCTGCTGGAACTTCACTTCTTCTTTCTACTTCGGGGTTAACACTGTAACTGCATAATTTTTCTATTAGCGATTTTTCTTCTTTTGAAGTTGACAGGCAACCCATTAACATTTTCAGGGAGAAAAAAACACTTCTCTTAAAACTTTATCCAGCATTAATAAAACTGTATAAAACAATCTGAAATGATAAATCACAGCAGTTGTTCCATGGATGCTCTTTGTCTGATATGTATATCAGAACACATGGCCATGTTTCTGAGAGATCTCATTAATAACTAGGACTTTGACTAGCCATTTCATCTAGGGTGCATCAATAAATTATAGACCTAGACACTCCCAGTTAAAAGGAACTTTAGAGGTGACTAGCCCACTCCTCTCATAGAGTGCCTGAGCAACTGCTAAGTGGTACCCAGTCTCTGCTTGCACATGTCCCAAAACAGGGCGCCTTAGAAGACAACCAACACACCTATGAGCAATTCCAACAGCAAGGTTTTCCTGGTGAAGCCACACCTGCTTCTCTGTAACTTTTAGAGAGCAGGAGATCCCTTTTTCTGTTTGCTGTCCTTGAACCTTTTTCTGCAACAAGTTAAACATCTCCAATTATTTAAAACCTTCCTCCTCTGATTTGGATTTTTCTGCACTCACCAGCTCATTTTCTCTTTCCCTCATCACTCCTAGTCTATTTCCATCCACATCGTCACAGTTCATCTGAACCAACATCACCCGAGCACCTTCTCAGTACCAGGAGGCACTAGGCTTAGTGCTGTGGGGAAGACAGGAGCAAGTCAGCCTTGGTCTTGTAAGAGAGAGGGGGCTTGTCTGTAAATGACGAAGAAAAAGGGCTGTGACCCAGGACCAGGGAGAGGGACAGTGTCCTGTTTTCTCCCAGATCTCCCAGGTTCTCATCGTTCAGAGCAGCATGCTGGCTAAAATATATGACTATACCATCTCAGGGCATGACTAGAGGAGAAGAAGTGAAAGTGTTAGTCAGTCAGTCATGTCCGGCTCTTTGTGACCCCGTGGGCTGTAGCCTGCCAGACTCCTCTGTCTGTGAGATTCTCCAGGCAAGAATACTGGTGAGGGTAGCCATTCCCTTCTCCAGGGGATCTTCCCAACCCAGGATTGAACCAGGGTCTCCTGCATTGCAGGCAGATTTTTTGCCATCTGAGCCACTAAGGAAATCCTGATTAGAGCAGGCTAGTCATCAAAAGTTTGATGAATGCATGTCAGTTGACCAAGTCTCTGTGTTCCAAATTCCTTGGGGAGAGTGTGATTGGCTCAGCTTGGGTGAAAGGTCCACCTGGCTCCATCCCTTGTCTCAGAAGAGGCTGCATCTGCTGGTATGAAAAGCCACAGTTTTTGAACTAGGAACAAGGAAAGCTCCATGAGGAGTATGAGTGACATTGTGGAGGAAATGGTAGGCATCTTAGAGATATATCATGGATGTAATCTTCATAATATGTAATACTCATAGGTATACATAAGCAATATAAAAATATCCATAAGCATCAATCCTGGAAGATGGGCATTTTCTCCATCTGGGAGAAACAGATTTAGAGAGGTGAAGTGACTTTGCCAAAGTTAGTGGTGGTTAATGGCAAACTTGTTTGGATTCAAGACTGCCACATTGACTCCCTGCATTTCCTCAGCAATTCTTTCTGGAATTCATTTAGTCATTCACTTATCTATTCTTATATTCATTCAACTAAAATTTCTCCAACAACGACCATATGTATGGCATTACGTGAGGGTGTGGGCTGCAGCAATTAACCACATAGACATGCCTAGAAGGACACTTGTCAAGAGCATAAGAGAGGATTCCTGCTCTGCTCAAACACATGGTTTTACTGGAGATGAGGCATACCATATGAACACCACAGGTTCAGGCAATGTTGCACGAAATGACTCCAGGAGTGACCGACATTGGGAGGGCTAGATGTCAGAGTAGAGAGAGATACCTGAGGACTGGCATGATTGAAGATGCCTTCTGGAGGCAGAACTTTGATTAGGTGCTTGAGGATAGAGAAAGAAGGAAGAATTCCAGCAGGCAGAAAGTTGCACTGAATTCTGTCTTCTGAGTATTGCTCATTTACATCCACTTCTCTTTGTTCCCCACTGTGCCCTCCCCTGGTCCATGTCACCAGCTCCCCTCACCTAGACACAACAAAAGCCTCCCCAGCAGAACTGCCGCCGCCTTGCCTCATTGTCCACAAATCCATTAAAAAGTTTAATCACCAGAAACTTCAAGCATATCAAAAAGTAGAGGGAACAATGCAAGAGCCACAAGACAGTAACCATTTTTACTCGGGAGAGAATAACATGTCACTATATTTGCTTCAATTCTGTCTTTTACAGAATTTTAAGAATATCATTTCCGCTAAATTCCTACCCTATCCCTTAACCCTCTCTCCATCCATACGTGTATGTTAAGTCACTTTAGTTGTGTCCAACTTTTTGTGACCCTGTGAACTGTAGCCTGCCAGGTTCCTCTGTCCATGGGATTTGCCAGGCAAGAGTACTGGAGTGAGTTGCTATGCCCTCCTCCAGGGGATCTTCCCCACCTAGGGGTCAAACCTTCATCTTTTACCTCTTTTGCATTGGCAGGTGGGTTCTTTATAACTGGGAAGCCCAACCTTCCCTCCACAGAGTAAATATTATCCTAATTTGTTGTGATAGATTCTTACATGTAGATTCTTTCATATCTTTTTCTACTTATGATCCACAAACCACAAGGTATTACATTCATATCCTTTTGCAAGTTGCCTTTTTTCCCTACTGCTCTTTATATTTTCAGCTTTGTCCTTGATACATGGAGATCCAGTTCATTCATTTAGTTGTTGGGTAGTATTCCAGCAATAAGCAAATTGCAGTTGACAGAGTTGTTTGTCCACAAATGCCTGGATAGGTTATTTCTACTTCTTTTGCTAAGACGAATTGTACTTCAGTGAATATCCTCACATATGTCTCTTTGGGTAGGAACCAAAAATTGAGTTGCTTGGTTAAGAATACCCAGCTCTTCAACTTTACTAGGTATTGCTTAATGGTTCTTTAAAGTGATGGTGCAGGTTATATGTATATATCCCATTGCATCAGAGTGTGGGACTTCCAATGGCCCCACAACCTCATAGACGCTTGGGATTGGCAATCTCTTCTCTTTTTAATCTGAACCCCTCTTCCCTTGGCAGACAGAGGGGTCTTTCCAAAGTCATGCCTGACCGTGTGTCTTCCCTGCTTGTCACCCCGCCAACCCTCCCCCACTTCTCTGTCTGTACCACCCAGAGTCTTGCTCTGCCAAAGCTCACCCATGCCCGCTTCTCCAGGGTCACCTCTCTATCCTCTGCTACTCCAACATTCACGAGTGCGCACACAAACCCAGGCATGCACACACATATATACACCCACACACACTCACGGGCTATTGTCTAATCAAACCAAACCATGTTTGTTCATGCCCCCTAAACTTCTCTTGTCTTTGGGGCTTGGTTCAAGCTACTGCCTCTGCCTCGAATATTCTCATTCTCTTCTTCGGAGGGCTGATTTCTACCAGATCTCAGCTTAATGTCTCATCCTTTGGGAGGTCTTTGCAAGCCTCCCAGGCCTGACTTGGATGCCGTTCCTCACGTTGCCCCAACACCCTTGACTTCTGGCATCGCAGTTCTCAGAGCACTGTCTGATAGTTCCTGTCACTTCTGCCCCGCTAGTCTGCAGACTCTTTGACAGCAGAGCCTGTGCAGAGCTTCTCACAGGAGTGTGCTCTGCGCCCAGCCTACCTATTGAATGGATTTGTTAAGTAATCCATGGGTGGAGCAAAGGGGGCAAGAAGGGGAGCAGTTGGAAATCAGACTGCAAAGGCATGCCCCACCACCTTCACTACCCCATTTTCCAGGGAAGGAAACCAAGACTCAGCAGGCGACTGACCTCTAGAGTCATGCATTTAGTAAGTGACAGAGCGTCTTTGATTCCCTGTCTCCTGACTCTGTGTCTGTGCCCGGGCTCTCTCTGCTGCCCCTCAGCTGCAACCAGTGGGAAAGAGCCAGCAGAGCCTGAAGGAAGGCTGGGCAGGAGAGGGAGGCCTCGGGGTCTAGGACACAGGTGGAGGGCTTGGCCCGACAGCTACGGCCCTGGGTCCTCTGAGCCAGAGAGGAAGGAAGAACATTGGGCCAAATTTCTAGATCAGATAGCTGTTCAGACCATCCTGGGAGACTTGGGTGGGCCAGTCCTTCTCTGGGGAGGAGCAGACTTGTGGAAAGTAACTCAGCATCTCCCACAGCACCCAGCCCACCCGAGTGGCCTCTTCCTGCTGCATCAGGAGAATGATTTCTCAAGGCCCCCTCTGGTAAGAGGGAGACCAGAGCCAAGGCCAGCTGGGAAGAAATAGGAGCCTAACACAAACAGGCGGAAGCTGGCCCAGGGCCGAGGGCCCAAGTGGAGAATCCATGGGTCAGGTTCAGAGACTCCATTTAGTTATCAGACATCTAAAGAAGCTCACATGTGCCAGGGCAAGTGGACATCAGCAAAACAGGGACAATAAGGCCCATGTCTCATGTGATTACGGTGGGGATTAAGTACAATGAAATATGTAAAAGGATTAGGATAATTCTCAGCATGTAATATTACCCAACCAACTGTAGTTATTTTTTAACAGGGTTATTGGGAGGAGTCTATAGGATCATATGGTGTTGGTGAGCAGTCTTTTTCTCATCAGGAACTCGATAAATGAATGTGGACAATGTGGAACATCCAGTGGACAGAGAAAAGGGGTGTGGACTCAAGTGACCCTGGGACCTTCCTCCGTCCCTTTGGTTTCTTCACCTGACAAGTGCACCAGAGACTACGTGAGTCGGCTCTGGGAACGACTTAGAGATGGCACAGCCTAGTCCTCCAGCTTCTCATGAGTCCTGGTAGGAGCAACTTGACCCGGGCTGCGCATAGCACATCACCAGCTCAGACCCAACACTGTTCCCCTGCATGCTCAGGTCAGCCCAAGCTCAGGACGTGCCTCTCTCTGCCGGGTCAGTGGTGGGCTTTTCTTCCACAGTGGTCCGTGCCCACCGCCAAAGTCGGTGGGTCTCTTGCCAGCTCTGAGCACCTCTGTCTCCAAGAGCTCCCTGCGTTGACACTCTCGTCCTATCTTCCCACAGAGGGCAGCGGAAAGTAACTGAAAGCCGCTTCCAGCTCCGTCTTCCCCTACGGAGTTCTCCTGCCCTGGGCCTCTCTTGGGGAGGTCGGGGGCAGGTCAGTGGCATGTATGCACCCGTTGCCTTCCCCAAGTTTCCTTCAGCGCTGGGCAAGTGTGAGCATTGCCCTTCCCCTCCCTCCTTCCCTCCCTCCCCACTCTCCTCCCTCCTTTCTTCTTAAAATGACACCCCCATCCATACACACCTTGCCGTTGAGTTTGCCTGGCAAGAACATTTCTGAAGGACCCTGAGACTGTGTTCCTGTTACACAGGTGGGGTTTCTCTACTGAAAAACAATTGCCAGAGAAAGCAGATAATGAAATGTCAGACTTGCTAAGAGCTCATTTGACCCCAAGGACAGGCTGACATCCAGAAGGCAGATTGAGTAACTGAGCTTACATCTTACTACATCACTTGGATTTTACTTTCTGGGTAAAAAGTTATCAGTCTGTGGCCACTACAGTTACTTGGAAGACGATCATTCTTATGGCCTCTGGAAGGAACCCCCCCCCCGACCCTGCCTCCCATTTCCTAAAGCAAGGAACACCAGACCTCACTCATCCTTCCAGCCAGGAGAGCTGAGAGGCCAGCGCAGGACATGCTTAGAGAAATGGAAGGAGGAAACTAATAGTATTTCTCATGAACTGGGCTTCCCAGGTGGTGCTAGTGGTAAAGAATCCATCTGCCAATGCAGGAGATGCAAGAGACTTGGGCTCGATCCCTGGGTCAGGAAGATCCCCTGGAGAAGGAAATGGCAACCCACTCCAGTATTATTGCCTGGAAAATTCCATGGACAGAGGACCCTGGCGGGCTGCAGTCTGTAGGGTTTCAAAGAGTCGGACACGACTGAGCACACACACGTGTAACACACTGCTATGTACAGGTGTGGTCGTAGGCTTTTACATATAAAAGCACAGCTGGGAGGTGGGTGTCTCGGGTTCAGTTCCAGACACCACAACAAAGAGAATCTTGAAATAAAGCACATTGCACAAATCTTCTGGTTTCCGAGTGCATATAAAATTTATGTTTACACTACACTATAGTCTAGTAAGTGTACAACAGCATTATGTCTTTAAAAGAAAGTATGCACTTTAATTAAAAATACATTATTGCTTAAAAATGGTAGGCAAAAGGAGAAGAGGGAGACAGGATGAGATGGTTGCATAATATCACCGATTCAAATGGACATGAACTTGGGCAAACTCCAGAAGACAGTGAGGGACAGGGAGGCCTGGCATGCTGCAGTTCACAGGGTCGCAAAGAGGTGGATACGACTGAGCGATTGAAGAGCAAAAACTGGTAACCATCATCTGAACCTGCAGAGAGTTACAGTAGTGACGTCAAAGATCACTGATCACTATACTAAACATAATAATGACGGAAAGACTTGAAATATTTTAAGAATTACTAAAACTGATACAAGACACTGAATGAATAAACGATGGAAAATGGTGCCAACAGACTTGCTCAGTGTTGAAGGGTTGCCACAAAACTTCACTTTGTTAAAAAAAAAAAAAGTGATGCCTGAGAAGCACAACAAAGTGAAGTGCAATAGAAAGAGGCCTACTGTAATACAGGGGCTTCCCAGGTGGCGCCAGTGGTGAAGAACCCACCTGCCAATGCAGCAGACATAAAAGAGGTGAGTTTGATCCCTGGTCCCGAAGATCCCCTGGAGGACGGCATGGCAACCCACTGCAGTATTCTTGCCTGGAGAATCCCATGGACAGAGGAGCCTGGGGGGCTACAGTCCATGGGGTCTCAAAGAGTCAGACGCGACTGAGGCGACATAGCATGCACATGCATGCATGCACCTATAATATGTGTGTATGCATTTGCTTACAACAGCCCAGGGACAGATCCTGGGCCCTCCCTGGTCCCCAGAGGAAGAAAAGGAAGCTCAGCAGCCTGATAGCAAGAGTAACGGAGATTGGATCTGAGTGTTCGATTCAGTCCTCTCTGAGATCTTCCCACCCAGCCTTTCTGTACACTGATGACATCCAGAGAAGGTTGGTGCTGCTTTTTCAGAGCTGGAACGACAACATTAAAGGCCCCTGGAGCTCGTCTGACCACCTGGGGCTTTCTGCTCTCCCAGATGCTGTCCTTCACCCCAGTCTGTCCCGCTGACGTCCCCTGAAAAGAGCTGGCCCAGGCATCCAGAGCTGAAAGCTCTGTCCTGGGCCAGGGGTTACTTGTCGGTAAGAGACCAATGCTGCTGCTTCCCTGGGAGGGGATCCATGAACCCGGCTGACAGGACGTGCTGGCTGCACAGGTTTGCCTGTTATCGGAGCCAATGCAGTTGGTCATAGGGAATTTGACGAAAATAATCAGCTGCAAACTGCTCAAAAACAAACAGACTATGATCCAGAGGTTTGAATAAACAGCCCCCTCAGCCAGATGGCCTCAGGAGCCTTGCCAGGGAGAAAAACTGATCTCCCACCCTGAATTTCCTCTTTGTTCTGGACCTTGCTCTCTCTGGACGTCATTGGTTATCCGCCCCTTTCATGCGCCAGCCACCCAGACTGAGTCTTGTGTTCAGGGAGTTTAAGGAATCTTTCCCCCAGATTAGGATTTGGGGACAGGGAATCCAGGCAAAGAAACAGCTTTCTTGTCCCAAAATGAGTCACCCTAGTTCACAGCTGTCTGCATCTGGACCTGGAATGCTGCTTCCTCCTCTGAGGACACTCCCAAGAATCGGGGACCCTTGTGGGTGCAGAGCAGGAAGTCATAAACTGGGCCGCCCTGTGTGGGGCAAGCCCTCTGGACTCCCCAGTCCTCACCAAGAGACTGTCACGTCTGAGCTATTGCGAAACTGAATGCTGGCCTGTTTCCACGTTAAATTAAAACCATCCCTGAGAGAATGGTGGCCAGTATGTCCTGCCAAACCCAGCCTCTCTATGGCTCCAATACAAGCATCGATGTAAGAGTGAGGCCAATGTGAGTGTGAATCCTTCCTCTGCTTGTGGACAACGTCTCTGACCCCCTGGGCCTTAGGAAGAATGATAAAGAAGTGGTATCTTCACTGCATGCAGCACAGTATCTGCTACACAGTGGGTACTCTATACATACTGGTTTCTTCCCTTCCAGCCCTCTGGTCTAGAGATTTTTGGTACTATTGTTTTCTATTACCCACTCCTAAATGCTTTTGCTGATCCATAATTTAATACTTCTTTCTTGACATCTAACAAGGTTCCAGGTACAGTCTTCTCTGGTTTTTCCCTGAGTGGATTCCGATTTCTCCTCCGTGGTTATGTTAGTTACACTGTTTACCAAGATGTGTTTTGACTTGCTAAGCTACTACAAACTTTGTTTGGAAGGAGACTAAAAAATGTAAAGTGTTAGTTACTCAGTCGTGTCTGACTCTTTGCAACCCCATGGACTGTAGCCCACCATGTCTCCTCTGTCCAATTTTCCAGATAAGAATACTGGATTGGGGTTGCCATTCCTGTCTCCAGGGCATCTTCCTGACCCAGGGGTTGAACCCGGGTCATCTGCATTGCAGGTAGATTCTTTACCATCTGAGACACTAGGGAAATCTGGAAGGTGACTAGTTCAGTTCAGTTCAGTCGCTCAGTCGTATCTGACTCTTTGCGACCCCATGAATCGCAGCACGCCAGGCCTCCCTGTCCATCACCAACTCCCAGAGTTTACTCAAACTCATGTCCATCGAGTCAGTGATGCCATCCAACCATCTTATCCTCTGTCGTCCCCTTCTGCTTCCGCCTTCAATCCTTCCCAGCATCAGGATCTTGTCCAATGAGTCAGCTCTTCGCATGAGGTGGCCAAAGCATTGGAGTTTCAGCTTCAACATCTGTCCTTCCAATGAACACCCAGGACTGATCTCCTTCAGGACGGACTGGTTGGATCTCCTTGCAGTCCAAGGGACTCTCAAGAGTCTTCTCCAACACACAGTTCAAAAGCATCAATTTTTCAGTGCTCAGCTTTCTTTATAGTCCAACTCTCACATCCATACATGACTACTGGAAAAATCATAGCTTTGACTAGACGGATCTTTGTTGGCAAAGGAATGTCTCTGCTTTTTAATATGCTGTCTAGGTTTGTCATAACTTTTCTTCCAAGGAGCAAGCATCTTTTAATTTCATGGCTGCAATCACCATCTGCAGTGATTTTGAAGCCCCCAAAAATAAAGTTTGTCACTGTTTGCACTGTTTCCCCATCTATTTGCCATGAAGTGATGGGACCAGATGCCATGATCTTAGTTTTCTGAATGTTGAGCTTTAAGCCAACTTTTTCACTCGTCTTTCACTTTCATCAAGAGGCTCTTTAGTTCTTCACTTTCTGCCATAAGGGTGGTGTCATCTGCATATCTGAGGGTATTGCTATTTCTCCCAGAAATCTTGATTCCAGCTTGTGCTTCTTCCAGCCCAACGTTTCTCATGATGTTCTCTGCATATAAGTTAAATAAGCAGGGTGACAATATACAGCCTTGACAGACTCCTTTTCCTATTTGGAACCAGTCTGTTGTTCAGGAAGGGTATAATCACCTGAAGTCACAGCAGTCTTACTTAATTTACAAGTTTACTTAGAACTTTATTCCCCCATAAGAGACAATGACATTAAAAAAATCTTATCAACAAACAAATGAATGAATATGTATTCAGTTTATAAAGCATATTAGTCAGAGTCAGCTGGATTTTGCTGCAGTAACACACACTTCCCAAATACAAAATGCTTAAGACAGCAAAAGTTTGTTTCTCCTTCAAGCTGCAAATGCATTGTAGGTCAGTGGAGTCTCTGTCCAAAGCTGACCTCTCTTAGATACTCAGGGTTCACCATCTGGAGTGTTGTTTGCCTCTGCAGCTGGGGGAGGAGAAGGGCTGCTTAGCACTTGGCAGGACTGGAATGCCTCTGCCCGGGTGTAACACACATCACTTCATATTTCATTGGCTGTAGCAAGTCACATGATCTTGCCTAACCTCAAGGGAACAGGCACATCCCATCCTATTCAAGGTGGGAGATAATTGATGAACAACAACAGTACTGTCAACCACTTGTAATCTCAGTGTGTTTAGAAGAACGGAGGAAACCCTGCAGGCAGGCGGATTCCACCCCTGCCATCTACCACTAGGGATTTGCTTGTCGTTTGAAAAGCACGATATGCTCAGATATTTGCAAAGAAGTTTCTTTTGTCCCTCCCTTTATTATATTTCTTTGGTCCTCAGTTTCCCGTGTGCACAAGAATTATTATCTGATATCTGAAAACATTGTGTATACAAGGCTAAAGGGTTTCCAGATTGTTTTAAGCATACACAGTTTTCCCTGTTTGTGCTGAATTTAGGACCCGACCTGTTAGGGTGTGATTCTATAGTATTAATACTAGTGCCTGATTTTATTGTTTTTTTAAACCATTTTATGGAGGTATGTGAAAGTTGCTCAGTCACGTCTGACTCTTTGCAGCCCCATGGACTATACTGTTCATGGAATTTTCCAGGCCGGAATACTGGAGTGGGTAGCTGTTCCCTTCACCAGGTTATCTTCCCAACCCGGGGGTCGAGCCCAGTTCTCCCGCTTTGCGGGCAATTCTTTACCAACTGAGCTACAAGGGAAGCCCCTGTTGAGGTATGATTGACATGCAAAGAGCTGCACAATGGAATGAATACAATCTGATGAGTTTGGAGATAAGTATGCATCCAAGCAGCCATCACCACAATCTACGCCATAAATATGCCCATCACTTCCAAGAGATTCTTCCCACCCTCTTTAACTGCCTCATTGTTTCAGCGTTTAATTGCCTTCTCTTCTGTGCTTTATTTAAGCTCTTAGGGGCCATTCCATCTCTGAATCCAACTGCAATTAATGTTTTTTGATTTTGCTTATGCACTTGACAGTAAGACAGTAAATCATAACTGATTTGTATCCAAAACGCTAAAAATGTCTTCCATATATATGATGTCATTTAGTAATTCTCACCGTGACCCCAAGGAGTTGGATTACTAATGGAACATTTCCATTCCACTGATGGGATAATGGAGGCTCAGAGAGGCTGAGTGAGTTGCACAAAGACACACAGTACAGATGTGTTGAGGTTAAGTTTTAGAGCTTAATTCTGTGCCTTCAAATTCCGCAGGGACTGCTCTGGGCACACAACATTCTGGAACTTGGACGTCCAGGAATTCCCGTCAATTAGGCATTTATTCGCGGGATAAACATTTCCTTGAAGCGCTCTCCACAGCCGGCCAACTGATGGCCCCGCCACACTTCGGTCTGGGTAGTGAGATGCCCGTTCGTCCTGGAGGCGTGACATGTAACACGCACATTCACAAAGGTATTGACCTGCCAGTGTGTGATGTGTGTGTGTAAGCTGGGTTCTGTATGTGGCGCTGTTTGTGTAAGCTTCCCTTGATGTGCAGGGTCGCTAGATAAAATGCGGACACCTAGTTAAGTTTCAATTTCATATGGACAACAAATTATTTTTAGTATAGAAAGTCTGTCCCACGCAATATTTGGTATGTACTTATACTAAAAAATAGTTTGTGATTGACCGGAAATTCAAATTTAACTGGGTACCTTGTGCTTTTATTTGATAAATCTGGCAACTGCAGACGTGCAGGCGTATGTGCAGGTGTAAATAGCCTTGCTCATGTGTGTCTCACGTGAATCTGAGCATGGGTGTGTCTGCGTGTTTTCGTGTGCTCACGGGGATCTGTGTGCATGTGTAGCCCGGCTGGAGAGGAAACAGCAAGTGGTTAGGAATAAACAGGTCCACCACCCAGAAGCTCGTCACCTGCCAGGCCAACCCCACTGGAGCAAACGAGGTCAGGAGGGGCTGTGAACACCAGGCCAGGGAGCTTGCACCTTCTGAGGGCAGTGAGGGGCTGGGATCGGGACGCCTGAAATGTGTGCTAAGATGGCCATCTGACTGTGTGACCGGGAAAGCTGGAGGGGCTCACAGCGGAAGGGGGCTGAGGATGTCGGGAGGGGGGCCTTGGGGAGATAGGAGGAGGATGAGGATCTGGGCTCAGGCCTTGGCAGCGGAGATGGAGGGAAAGGGGCAAACTGCAGGGCTTGTTTCATGTTCCTGCTGGGGCTTTAAGAAGCGGGGAGTGGGGGTTATGCTCAGCTTTCTCGCTTGGGCAGCTGATGGGCTATAGGCTCCTTGAAGGCTTGTCTTGCTCCCTTCCTCATCCTCAGTGTCAGGCACGGTGCTGGGCATGTAATGGATACGCTCTTGGTGTTTATGGCGCGAATCCGTGCTTGCATGAATAAGAGAAACGGGATCCCAGGAGGAGGCAAGGAGGAGATGGGAGAGGAAGTAAGCTGTCCTCAGTTACTTGGGGAGACCTGGAGTCTGAGGCAGCAGGGGAACTTCCCAGGGAGACGTCCAGTAGGAAGCTGGCCATATGGCCAACTCAGGAGATAGTCCAGGCTGGAGAAGCAAACTCAGGGGATGTGAGTGAGTAGAAAAGGCATGAAGCCACCAGCTGGGGTCAGCTCACTACAGGACACAGTGAGGAAGGAGAGCGCAACCGGAGAAGGAAGGCTGGGGGAGAGCGGCATTTAAGGGGCTGGAAGCAGGATACCGAGAGGGTCAGTGTTCCCGCTCACTGTGCTGCTGGGGGTTAAGTGAAATCCTCATGGTCTGGCCGCTCCAGGAGGGTCAGGCAAAGGTGATAAACAGAACACTTAACAGGCACTGGCCAGTCAGATCCGGCTGAGCCGCCGACGTGTGCCAGGTCTTCTGGGCTTGCAGCTGTGCTGGAGTCAGCTCTGGAGTAGCTGGGTCTTAGGGAAGTTAGTGGGGAAGGGTGGGAGGAGGACCTGGGGCAACTGCGGAAGGGAGGGAGGGGACACCTGGGGGCTCCGGGCAGCTGCTGTATAAAACAGCATTACAAAACATGTAAATATTTCCAACAAGCAGGCAGTTATATAGGGACATCCTGGCTGCACGTCAGCCCTGGGGACCGACAGTATGCGTATATTTCATTCCCGGCTGTGACCTCGCACTAGAGCAGCGCCTGTTGCATGTGTGCTAAATTGCTCCAGTCGTGTCCAACTCTGCGCTACCCCATGGACTGTAGCCCACCAGGCTCCTCTGTCCGTGGGGTTTGCTAGGCAAGAATACTAGAGTGGGTTGCCATGACCTCTTCCAGGGGTTGTTCCCGACTGAGGGGTCGAACCCGCATCTCTTATGTCTCCTGCATTGGCCGGCAGGTTCTTTACCTCTAGTGTCATCTAGGAAGCCCCGTATAGCGCCCAGCAGTGAGTAAATGATAGTTCACGTCAGATCCTCTCACAGGGCCTGGTATTTAGCAGGCTCTCGATAAGTGTGCTTGCCTGAAGAATCCCAGAGACGGGAGCCTGGTGGGCCGCCATCTACGGGGTCGCACAGAGTCAGACACGACTGACATGACTTAGCAGCAGCAATAAATGTGCTTCCAGTCTTCTTTTCAGGGACTAAAGATGCCTCCGTAGTAACAAGGAATTTCCTCCCTTGAGCACGATTTTCCTATTTTAGGGAATCAAATTTTCTTTCATTTGGGAAAACCTGTCTTTTCTGCCACTGAATCCCCAGGAATTTCAACGGCACCAACTGGGCTGCAAGCTCGCTGAGGCTCACGGGATAGTCACAGCCCACGTGAACCATGGCCTGATCTCGAGGGACAGTTCCAGTCAGGGTCAGCCCTCTGGTAGCTCCCCTTTCCTTCTGACACAGACCAGTCATCTGTCGGGAACCTGGGCTTCTCCTGGGCCTGGCAAACAGGCTGTGCTGTGTAAGTGTTTGCTATGATTATTTTTGTTATTACTGTCCCTGGGTCTGGTGTTTCCTCAAATTGAATCTTTTCTGTGACTCTAAAGCTTAGTTTATTTTACTTTATCCAAGCCTCAGACTAGTACCTCAATGGTTTTGGTGGGAATCCAAACAGGGTCATTTTGTAGTAACTAATTCCAACATAATCTCTTTCCGGTGATTTTTTAAACACTCACAGCACAGAGGAAGATAGGCTTCCTTCAAGAGCTCACTTAGTTTACTTAAATATTTGGCCTTGTGGATATACAAACAGTCCTAAAATGTACCTTGTCTTAGGTATAAGGTCTTAAAAGGATTTTCAGGATTCAACACGTATTCATTCAGTTATCCATCTGTCAGCTTACTTTTTCCCACTGGAATGTCAATGAGGGTAGGGCTTTTTGTCTGTTTTATTCACAGTTGTAAACCCAGAGGCAGAACAGTGCCTGTCACATCGTAGGTGCTCAGGGCATATTTGTGCAATGAATAAGTGAATGAGCATCTATGTGTCAGGATGCCTGGCACTGGAGAGCCAGACTAGGACACAATCATCCTGCTGACCCTGAGATCGCGGTCTTGTAGAAGAACCCCCCCCCCCACTTCCCCACAACATCTGAAATTCAAAACAGACCAACATAACTCCCCATGAGATATGTAGACCCCCTGGACTGGTCACAGGAGCCTGGCGGGGGGATGACGCTGCTGCTGGGAGCGCCAGTGAAGGTGTCCTGGAAGAGGTGGCCTTTGAATTGGGTTTGATTTCAGCAGGAGGAGTTGCAGAAGACAAACCGTAGGAGACAAGTTCCAGAGCAGGGAACACTGGCTTCGGAGGGGACGTTGTGGGAAGGCAGCCCTGGCTGTAGGTCCCGGGGGCACAAGCTCCAGGGGGGCGGGGCTGTGTCTGTCTTGTCCCTTGTTACGTGACACTGCGACTGGTGCATAATCGGTGCTCAGCGAATGGTTAACTGTAGCTTAAGAGGGAATCAGTGACACGAGAACCGGAAGGGAAAGATGAGACCTAGCGATCTCTTTGGAGGTTTGTTTAGCACCTACAGCGGATTTCACTCTCCCATCCTCTGGAGTCGGAAATGGCAACCCACTCCAGTATTTTTGCCTGGAAAATGTCATGGACAAGAGGAGTCTGGTGAGCTGCAGTCCATAGGGTTGCAAAGAGTCGGACACGACTGAGCACGCACATGTGCATGCTTCCATCCTGTGTGAATGCTCATGTCTGGAAGGAACCTTAAGATCAACCCCAGTCACCTCTGTAACACCCCACCAAGGGATCAAGTAGTTTTGGTTGGGATGCCCTTCAGTGATGGGGTGCTCCCTCCCTCCCACACGCTGACCCCTTTTTTGTGTAGGTCCGATTGTTAAAATATCCAGCCTTACACTGACCACGTAGAAGCAGAGGGGCGGCAGGGGAAGACCCCTCAACTTGCCCCTGACTCGTGTGGTTCCTTGGGCAGGGCTGGTGTGGCCAGTGATTTTAAAGTGGGCTCTGGTGTCTGACAGTTATTTGATATCTCTGTGCCTTAACTTTCTTATCTGTAAAATGGGGATAGTAATAACAGAGCTTTCCTCACAGGATCCTTGTGGGGAACTGCAGTCCATGGGGTCACTGAGAGCCGGACACGACTGAGCGACTTCTGTTTCACTTTTCACTTTTATGCATTGGAGAAGGAAATGGCAGCCCACTCCAGTGATCTTGCCTGGAGAATCCCAGGGACGGGGGAGCCTGGTGGGCTGCTGTCTATGGGGTCACAGAGTCGGACACGACTGAAGAGACTCAGCAGCAGCAGCAGCAGCAACTGTGGCCCGCCAGCTCCTCGGTCTGTGGGATTTCCCAGGCAAGAACCCTGGAGTGGGTCGCTGCGCCTTATTATAGCATATTAGTAAGTGCTCAGTGTAAGCTAGCCATGCCGTGTCCTGTTACCGCCTCCTCTCTGCCTCTCAGGTTCTTCTTCTGCGTAATGGGACTGAGAACACCGGGCTTGGACGTCAAGGTGGTTGGTGTGAGGAGCCAGAGAGGAGAGCTGAGAGGCAGCCATAGCTCTGTCAGAGTGCTGCCCTCAATGTGCCAGCAAATCTGGAAAACGCAGCAGTGGCCACAGGACTGGAAAAGGTCAGCTTTCATTCCAATCCCATAGAAAGGCAATGCCAAAGAATACTCAAACTACCGCACAATTGCACTCATCTCACACGCTAGTAAAGTAATGCTCAAAATTCTCCAATCCAGGCTTCAGCAATACATGAACTGTGAACTTCCAGATGTTCAAGCTGGTTTTAGAACAGGCAGAGGAACCAGAGATCAAATTGCCGACATCCGTTGGATCATCGAAAAAGCAAGAGAGTTCCAGAAGAACATCTATTTCTGCTTTATTGACTATGTCAAAGCCTTTGACTGTGTGGATCACAATAAACTGTGGAAAATTCTGAAAGAGATGGGAATACCAGACCACCTGATCTGCCTCCTGAGAAACCTGTATGCAGGTCAGGAAGCAACAGTTAGAACTGGACATGGAACAACAGACTGGTTCCAAATAGGAAAAGGAGTACGTCAAGGCTGTATATTGTCACCCTGCTTATTTAACTTATATGCAGAGTACATCATGAGACACGCTGGGCTGGAAGCACAAGCTGGAATCAAGACTGCCAGGAGAAATATCAATAACCTCAGATATGCAGATGACACCACCCTTATGGCAGAAAGTGAAGAAGAACTCAAGAGCCTCTTGATGAAAGTGAAAGAGGAGAGTGAAAAAGTTGACTTAAAGATCAACATTCAGAAAATTAAGATCATGGCATCTGGTCCCATCACTTCATGGCAAATAGATGGGGAAACAGTGGGAACAGTGGCAGACTTTATTTTTGGGGCTCCAAAATCACTGCAGATGGTGATGCAGCCGTGAAATTAAAAGATGCTTTTAAGGAAAGTTATGACCAACCTAGACAGCAAAATAAAAAGCAGAGACATTACTTTGCCAACAAAGGTCCATCTAGTCAATGCTCTGGTTTTTCCAGTGGTCATGTATGGATGTGAAAGTTGGACTATAAGAAAGCTGAGTGCCAAAGAATTGATGCTTTTGAACTGTAGTGTTGGAGAAGACTCTTGAGAGTCCCTTGGACTGCAAGGAGATCCAACCAGTCCATCCTAAAGGAGATCAGTCCTGAATATTCATTGGAAGGCCTGATGCTGAAGCTGAAACTCCCATACTTTGGCCACCTGATGTGAAGAACTGACTCACTGGAAAAGACCCTGATGCTGGGAAAGATTGAAGGCGGAAGCAGAAGGGGATGACAGAGGATGAGATGGCTGGATTGCATCACCAACTCGATGGACATAAGTCTGAGTAAACTCCGGGAGTTGGTGATGGACAGGGAGGCCTGTCATGCTGCAGTCCACGGGATCTCAAAGACTGAGTGACTGAACTGAACTGAACCCACAGAGGGGAGGGTTGTGTGCTATTCCTACCAGCTGTGGCGTTTTCCATGGGAAACCTCACCGCACGGCTGACCCCCTAAACGACTCCCACCCCACCCGGATCCCAAGTGTTCTCTCTGCCTTTGATGCTGGGTTTCTACGTCTTGTCATCTTATATCCTGACTTCTGAGAAATATATTTAGAACAGGTCTGCAAGGAATGGAAGGAGGAAACGAAGGAAAGGAAACAGGCAATGTTCTCTCTTTCAACAAATCCTTGAGGGACTGAGGACTGAGGTTCCTTTGCAAAGTAGGCTCACCCAGCCTTTGAAATAGCCACTTCCTTCTCTCTTGGCATTTTCAGATCAGAGAGCTTGGAGGGGTGTGGAGGTTCAGTTCCCGGACTAGCTAAACAGGAGGCTGCAGTCTTTCCTCTGATGTGCCCCCTTGTCCAAGGGCCCTGCCCCCGGGAGACAGGACTCTGGGCTGTGGCCGCGCCTCCTGGTGTCTGCCCTGGACTCGCCGCAGACCCAGCTGCTATTGACCACTTGGATTTCTTTTAAGGGGTTAAGGCTATTTTTCAGCAGGATGTGTTATCAGAGCTGGAAAAACTGTTGAGACTCCTGGGCAGCAGTTCCCAGGCTGGGAGCCTCTGTGTGCTGGGTTCCTCAGATTATTTCCAGTTCTTTCAAAAGCCTAAAAGAAACAGACTATGGCCCCTACAGAAGGGCTCACAGTGTCTTAATAGTGTCAGGTGCCTCCGTGTTTCCAAAGTCAATTCAGCATGGCCCCTCTGTACCCTCACATTTGGAGAAAATAGTAACAGCTTCTTATTGGGCCTCTCCTCTGCCAGGAACTGGATAAAGCCCTTACACATATCACCTCACTGATCTTCAACCCAGCAAGGTGGGGGCGTTCAGGATTCCTCTTTAGTAGATGGAGAAACTGAGTGTCAAGGGGCTAAGCAAGCCACCCAAGGCCACACAGGTCACCGACATTCCAGCCCAGACAGGTTGGTGCCCAGCTCCCGCCTCGACCACTAGGCCAGAGCCTCCTGGAAGCTCTCTTACGTGTCTCTGAATATTGCAACAGGGAAAGACATTCGTCATTGCTCGGGAAAAGGTCCTGGGCAGGGAAGTTTTTTGGGTGCCAGCACTCAGTGTAAGACAAATAATAACGGAGATTGTGAGATAGAGCGAACCAGCCTCCTTATGTGGGCTTGTATTGTAGAACTAAGGCCCGAGAAGTGACGGTCTCGCCAAGGTATTCTTGTGAACTGGTGACTGGGACAAGAACTTGTTTTACTTCAAGTGGACTCCTTGGGCTTGACTCCAGAGTGTCCTTGGCTAGCCAGGAAGCAGGCCAGCAGTGGGTTTTTTCCAAGCTGATGGCTCATACCTGGGATGGCATAGGCCTGTGGCTCTTCCTGGCAGAGACTCTGAGCTCCCCCCATGCCGGCAGGCTGCTCCTTGACATGGGTGAGACCACATATCCTGACTAATTCTCCACCAGTCCCCACCTACCTCCCACCAGCTGCACCGACTTTGGTCTTGCCACTGCACAGGGCTGCTGAGTGCTGGAGTCGGGGGCCCGCGGTGCTCGTCTTCAGCAAAGTCTTCCTTCACCACCTCGGGGACTTCCGATTCTATGCTTGTGCGTGCACTTTAGAGTGTGCAACGTGCTTCTACATCTATTATTTCACTTGAGACCCGAGGCTGGCTGCCCTGGGAGCTGTGCAGGGCAGGGATAAAGCCCTGCATTGCAGAAGAGGAAAAGGAAGTTCTAGGAGGCAAGTACCTTGTCCAAGGTCACACGCTTAGCTGAGAAATGTTGGAGCCAGAAGCTGGAGCTGAGTTGGCCTGTCCCACCTCACCAAACAGTCTTGCCCCTTTAGAAATGAGGACTCTCAGGGAGCAGTGATGAGTAAGGTGCTAAGCAGGACCCTGCAAAACACTTTGGCTCAGTGGGTAAAGACTCCACCTGCAAGCAAGAGACACAGAAGGCACGAGTTCAATCCCCTGGGCTGGGAAGATCCTCTGGAAGAGGAAATGGCAACCTGCTCCTGTACTCTTGCCTGGAGGATCCCATGGACAGAGGAGCCTGACAGGCTACAGTCCACGGGGTCGCAAAGAGTCAGACATGACTGAGCACCTAAGCACAGCAGCATTAACCATATCTTTCTTTCTGTTTTATGTACAAATCCAGGTACCTCACTTAAAACAGCTAAACCTCTATCAACTAAGAGTCCAGTCCTGCACTCTGAGAACTCATGATGTGATGCAAATACACAGATGCTCAAGTCAGAAGAGGTTTCTGTCTCATTGTCACCTTGGAAAGACGGTTCATCATCTGAGCCTTGTGGCCCAGGGGACAATGAAGGTGATGATAATACTTACCTTGCTTCTTATGAAAATGAGCAGGGCCATCGCACACAAATTTCTTTGAGAATTAGTTATACAACTGTTACACGTGACAATGAATATTCATAAGCAGGGAAGGCAAGGGAAATTCACAGTTATCGGCTAATGATTATGAAGTGCTTCCTGAATAATTTACATGAACCATTCCATTAATTTGAACAAGAGTTACATGGATCATTCCATTAATTTAAACAAGCGCCTTTAGGAGGCTGGTACCTTTATCATCTCCAGTTTAGATGAAGAGACTGACACCCAGAGATTTTAAGTAACAAACAGCAAATGGCAGGATCAGAATGTTAAATCTTGGTAATTTAGTGCTAGCAAATGAGCGTTTTAACTATCAGATGCCTCAATACCGCCTGAAGGTCGGGATAAAACAGAAATTGCTGGGCCCCACCCCAAAGGTTCTGATGCAGTAGGTTTGAGAATTTGGTTTGAAACAGGTTCCCAGGTGATGCTGACGCTGCTGGCCTGGGGGCCACACGGTGAGAATCCTGTGTCACACAGAGCTCTCCTGGTACTTCCTGCCCCATCAGTGTCTGAATCTGGACCTCTGAGGCCTATTTGCACAGGTGAGCTGGACATGTGTGTGCACAAGGCATTTGATATATGTCATGAAAGACATATGTTACACTAATGGACAAAATAGAGGGGATGCTGAGGAGACTCTGACTTCTTCAGAAGCAAAATGAGAGAAGTTGCTGAGTGCTTGATCGCCCTGCTGGTACCCAAATCATTGTACTCTGGCTACTCAGACCCTTCCCCAGAGCTGGCCAGGGGGCAGGGAGGCCATTGTCTGAGGAAGACCCAGAGAACAGACTCATAGCCTGCTTCCTTGGCTTCCCTCAGTTTGACCCTTTTAGCTGGTCACACTCAGGTTTAAGAAATCATCTATGAATGGAGAGATAAGGCATATCTTGCAAGAAGAGAAAGCATAGACCAAGCATATTTAAACTTAATTAAGATTAATTAAATTTATGTTCTTTTAGAGGAATAAGATAAAGATCTCTAGAAGAATAATAGGGGTTAAGCCAAAAGCAGAGGTCATGGGCAGAGAAGAGAGTTAAAAAAATCAAGACATATAGATATACTGTTGTTCCAAAATTCTGTTTGTTGAAAGGACTATGCTTTCTTCACGAAACAACCTTCATAGCTTTGTCAAAAATCAGTTGTCCAAATTGAAGAGCCAAAACAATCTTGGAAAAGATGAATAAAGTTGCTGGACTCAAACTTCATGATTTCAAAACTTATTACAAATCTACAGCAATCAAGACTGTGTGGTACTCACATAAAGATAGACATATACACAATGGAAAATAATTTGAGAATCTAGAAAGAAACCCTCACATATATGGTTAATTGATTTTCTGCAATGGTGCCAACACTGTTTAGTGGGGGTAAAAACAGGGTCTTCACCAAAAGGTATTGGGATAACCAGATATCCACATACAGAAGAATAAAGCTGGACTCCTGCCTCACACCATATACAAAAGAGAATTAAAATGAATCAAAACTATAAGACTCTGAGAAAAAACCTAGGGGTCAATCTTTGGGCCCTTGGATTAGGTAACAGGCTATCTCTCCATTTATTTAAATCTTATTTAGTTTCACTCAGCAACATTTTATAGTTTTCAGCACAGGACTTACACATCTTTTGCAGATTTATACCTATTTTATGCTATTATAAATAACGATTTTTTACATTTTAAATTCTAATTTTTATTTCCATTAGTATATAGAAATAATGTTGATCTTTGTACATTGGTTTGGTACCCTGCAGCCTCACTAAACTCACTTAGTTTTAGTAGCTTTACTGTAGATTCCATCAGCTTTTCTCCGTAAACAGTCATTTGTGCATAAAGGCAATTTTACTTCTCCAATGTAGATACCTTTCATTTCTTTTTCTTGACTTAATGAACTATCTAGAGCCTCTGATACAGCATAGAGTCACAGTGGGAGTGACATTCTTATCTTGTTCCTGATCCAAGGTGGAGAGAAGCATCTTCCAGGAAGATATTAGCAGTGAAGTTTGTGGGTGTCCTCAGACAGAAAGAGAAAGTACCCTTCTATTCCCTTTCAATTCTTAATTAGCTGAAACTTTAAATCAGGAATGGAGGATGGATTTTGTCAAATGCTTCATTGGTTTCTACTGACACAGAAAATATCATGATCACAAGATGGAAGAGAGTCCAAACTCAAGAGTGGCCTCTGCTTCTCTCAGAGAGAAGAAAACAGGGAAGAAAGAGCCCTGCCCAGTGAAAGGAGCCTGTTTCGGGGAGCTGGGCTTGCTCCATCTCTGCTCCGCACCCCTCTCCTTGGCTGGCGTTCCTAGAGTTCAGGTCCTATCCAGTGAACTCCAAAACCAGTGCTCTTGCCTCTACACTAAAATGTCTAAAGTCTTCGACTCTGGAACTTCGCGTGGTTGAGGCCCCGAAGATGGATGATCCCTCTGGAATATAAAATAGCAGTAGCCATTCACAGAGCACTTTTGGAATATCAAGAATCAGGACTGGGTCGAGGGTGGGGTGAGTGAACCACCTCTGGATGCAGAATTTAAGGAGGTACCCACCGGACCACAGGCATCTCATTCCCCTCACCGTCATCCCGGCCCTACAAAGAAGAGTGCTAAACACTACTTGTATTCCTTCCCTTAACCCTCAAACAAGCCTACAGTGGTAGGGTGCTATTATCATTCTTGTCTTGCAGATGAGGAAACAGGATCAGAGGTGAAGTGACTTACCTGAGTGATAAGTGGCAGAGATGATTTTGAAGCCAAGTCTGTCCATGATCCGTCTGTGTTCTTAATCAGTAGTTCTTAACCCTAGAGGAGCAGAATCTCCTGGAAGGTTGGTGAAAACACTGATGGCTGGGCCCCAGCCCAGAATTTCTGATTCAGTCAGCATACTGTATGGGCAGGGCAATTTGCATTCCTAACAAGTGCCCAGGTGATGCTAATGCAGCTAGTCCAGGGACCACACTTTGAAAACTACTCATTAAATCTCAGAGGGCATGAAGATTCCAAGAGTAAAAGAGAGAAGTCTGAGGAAACACTGCCAGATCCCTCTGGCTTATGAAAGGAAAGAAAGCATCAATTTCCCAGGACTGGACCAAGAGTTTCTATGTCATTCCTGCGTCTGTTAGAGCCCCAACCCCATTCCAGAACGCCTTTCAAAGAATCAGTGAACAGTTATTAGTTGAACTGAGGGATTAACTGACCAGTCATGATGGACCTCTGTAGGGACTTATTCATCTGAAAAGAATGCTTGACATTTATTCTGAAAGGCGTCTTTCTATAGACCCTCAATCCTTGTAGAACCAAATGACACTTGCCCCTATATATATTTCAATAAATTTAAAATATTTTCTAATTTATTCTTAGACATGTGTATCAGAGGGACATCATTCATCAAATTTTGCAAGCCTTTGAATAAGGGCCATTGCAAAATAACAGGGAGGGGAAAAAACCAACACAGAACTATTCATCATGTTATTAAAAAAAGCAAACTTAAACTGGGTTTGGCAAAATGTCCAAGCTTTAAACAACATTTCAGACATGACCCTAGTGTCCAAGGGGTTAAATTTCTTTAATTTCCCAAGTCTGTGGACCTCACGACCCCCATTCAGCTGCACTTGTCCCTAAAGTGCAATCAGAAAAAAGCTAATTTTATTCATTAGCTTGATCTTTATCAGTAGTATCACAAGGAATGCTCAGCCCTGGTGGCCCACTAGAATCACTTGGGGAGCCTCTAAAAATCTCTTTGCTCCTGGCCACATCCCAGACCAAGCACGTCAGATCTCTAATGAAGCTTGTGAATCCTAAATATCTCCCTTAAAGTGAAACCCTTCCTTTAGATTATGGAGACAGCTATGGCCCAGCGTTCTGACTGAAGGGGTGATGGACTGGGGAGAGAACTCTTACTTGTTAAAGGTCTTTTGATGCCAGCCTTGTCCCAGCCACTCAACAGGCCTACAAGACAGGTATTACCGCCTCCACTTTGTAGAGGACACTGCTGCCAGTCAGGGAGGTGAGTGACTTGTTCAAGGCGGCAAAGCTGGAATGTAGAGTCAGACTCCACTCTTTCCTCCTCAGGAGAGAGGAGAGAGGAGAGTCCCTGTGACATCCTCTGCTTGCTTCCTCCTGTGTAAGGCGACGCCTCCCTGTCCCTTCCAGCTGGACCTCTGTGCCCAGCTTGGAAACAGTTCATGACCTTCTCCAGTTCTGAGGCCTCTGCAGCCGATGGTCAAGGTCAGGACTCCTCTCCCATCCCCGCGCCCCCAGGACTCACTGTCAGATGGTAGGTGACACATGCCCTGCCGGCTTCCCTCTGAGACTCTCTCTTCCGGTGTCCTCTTCCTCTTTGTGATCTGACCAGTCGTCAGCCACTCAGCAGCCGCTGAGGTCCCCGCGTGTCCTGTCTCCTCATAGATCAGGAGCCAGGGCTCTGGGTGACCTGACCAAGCGTGGCCGGAGCTTGTGCCTTATGCTGCTCCTAATGTATGCGCAGCGCTCAGTAGCCTTTCTCCCCCAAACAGGCTGTGATATTTATAATATTAAATATGTATTTGGTCTCATCCCTATTTCTGGCACAGAGCTCCTAAAATCCTTGGAATTTCCTGTGCTGAGAGGGATGAAGGTGACTTTTGTTATATAAACGAGGTGGCTTTTAGAGCTGCACCTAAGAATGGGGGCTCCTTGCCAGTCAGAACTTTCATTCCCACCTCCGGACCCCTGGGGAGGGGAGAGGGGCTGGAGGTTGAGATCAATAGCCAAAGTCCGATGATTTCATTAATCGTGACTGTGATTGAAGCCTCCGTAAAAACCCAGAAGGATGGAATTCAGAGCTTCAGGGTTGGTGAACACGTGCAACTGTGGGGAGGGCGGTGCACTCCCAGAAGGCTCATATGCTCTGAGCTCTACACTCTCCCCTGACCTTGTACTATGCCTCTTGTCCATCTGGCTGTTCCCGAGTGATATCCTTTTATAATAAACCACTGATCTAGTGAGTAAAATGTTTCATGAGTTCTGTGAGCAGCTCTAGCAAATTCGAACGCAAGAAGCAAGTCATTGGAACCTTCAGTCTACAACCAGTTGGTCAGAAGCACAGGTGACGTGGACTTGCAACGGCCTCTGAAGTGGGTGGAGGAAGCGGGCAATCTTGTAGACTAAACCTTTCACCTGTGACCTGATGCTACCTTGAGTTGAATTTTAGGCCATCCAACTGGTACCAGAGAATTGTTTGGTGGTTTGAGAGATGGAACCCACCCCTCCCAACACATATCCACAGTTTGGAAACTGGAAAAGGTAGCTCAGACAGCAAAGAATCTGCCTGCAATGCAGGAGACCCAGGTTTCATCCCTGGGTCGGGAAGATTCCCTGGAGAAGGGAATGGCAACCCGCTCCAGTGTTCTCGCCTGGAGAATTCCATGGACAGAGGAGCCTGGCAGGCTGTAGTTCATGGGGTTGCAAAGAGTCGAACACGGCTGAGCGAATAACATTTTCGTACTTTCGAAGAATCTCTAAGGCGTCAAACAGCTTCACTGGTGCATCGCAAGGTAAGATCTTTATTCTTGGTTAATGGCTGAGGAAACTGAGACTTTGAGGGCCTAGGACTTGAAGCAGCTCCCCTGGGGCCAAGGCCAGGCCCCCTGTCTGTAAGAACCTCTCTTGAATTCTAGGATCTCCACTGCTCAGGTTCAGACCTTCCTTACCCCCAGGTTCCTCATGGCATCCTTTCCACATCATGTCTGATTCACCCCTCCAAGGCACTGTCTGGCTTATTCCTTCATTCAGCAAACTTAAATGACATTGAAAACAAACACTTTTTTTAATTATAGAAACTTTTAAAGAAATATAGAACACCCTTCCCCCAACTGCTAACTCCTCACATCCTTTCATCTTCACCCCAACCACTGCTCCCACCCCTCCATATTTTGGAGAGCAAACCTCAAATTTCATATCATTTAATCTGTAAACATTTCTGTATTTGTCTTTAAAAGATAAGGACTTTTAAAAAGTATCTACAATAAACATTATCATCTTTAACAAGATAAAACAATAATTCCTTAAGATGAACAAAAGCCCAGAGTTCAAATTTCCCCCAAAGTCTCTTAAACGTTCATGGAACAACTGACTGGTTCCACATTGAGAAACAGTATGACAAGTCTGTATATTGCCACTCTGCTTATTTAACTTATATGCAGAGAACATTATGAGAAACGCTGGGCTGGATGAAGCACAAGCTGGAATCAAGATTGCCAGGAGAAATATCAACAACCTCAGATAGGCAGATTATACCACTCTAATGGCAGAAAGTGAAGAGGAACTAAAGAGCCTCTTGATGAAGGTGAAAGAGGAGAGTGAAAAAGCTGGCTTAAAACTCAACGTTCAAAAAACTAAGATCATGGCATCCGGTCCCATCACTTCATAGCAGATAGAAGGGGGAAAAGTGGAAGCAGTGACAGATTTTATTTTCACTGTGGATAGTGACTGTAGCCATGAAATCAGAAGGCACTTGCTCCTTGGAAGAAAAGCTATGACAAACCTAGACAGTGTATTAGAAGGCAGAGACATCACTTTGCTGACAAAGGTCCATCAAAGCTATGACTTTTTCAGTATTTATGTATGTGAGAGTTGGACCATAAAGAAGGCCGAGTGCTGAAAAGTGATGCTTTCTAATTGTGGTATTGGAGAAGACTCTTAAGAGTCCCTTGGTCTGTAAGGAAATCAAACCTATCAATCATAAAGAAAATCAACCCTAAATATTTTTTGGAAGGACTGATGCTGAAGCCGAAGCTCCAATACTTTGGCCACCAGATGTGAAGAGACAACTCACTGGAAAAGATCCTGATGTTGGGAAAGATTAAAGGCAGGAGGAGAAGGGGGCGGCATAAGATGAGATAGTTAGATAGCATCAATGACTCAGTGAACATAAATTTGAGCAAACGCCGAGAGATAGTGAAGGACAGTGCTGTAGTTCATGAGGTCGCAAAGAATTGGACACATTAGCAACTGAACAACAAAAACAAAATAATTCATTTGTTTGGATCAGGATCAAAATAATGCCCAATTATTGTAATGGGTTAACCAATCTCTTAAGTTTCTTTAAACCTCTAGATTCCCCTTCTGCTTGTTTTTTCTTTTCCTTGTAATTTATTTGTTTAAAGAAAATTGATCATCATGTCCTGTAGAGTTAGTGTCACGCACTAAATGAATTTTGCTGTTTGTATCCCCTACAGTGTTGTTTAACGTGGTTCTATGTTCTTTTATATTTTAAAGAAAAAAAGTCTAATAGGAAAAGTAATGATCTAATGCCATTGCCCTCATAAAACTATTTTTATTCCTGTCTGTTCTCCTTTGGTCCCTGTTTATATGCATATAACCTTTGGTGTATTTTTTTTTTTCTGTTTAACACCACACTGTAAATATTTTCCATGTTTCTATGTAAAATTTTCATAATTAACATTCTTACTAGCTACTTACTATTCCAGAGTGGTGTCAAGCCGTAATCATTTTCTTACTGTTGAACTTTAGGTTTTGTGTACTTTTGTTAGTCTGATTGATAATAGTAAATCTTTTATGTCTCTGGTATAATTACTTTAGGGTAGATAGATGCCCAGGAGTGAGACAAGGGCTCAAAATGGATGAATAGTTTCATGTATTATGTACCTACAACAAGGTGCCTTCTCCAAACGTCCCCGTTCACATCATCACCAGCAACGTACACATGAACTCTGCCCCAGGTCTTTACACTCTGCTTCCCCCTGTGGTTTCCCCCAGATCCATGTGTGTCAAATGAAACTGTCGTACATCAGAGTTGACCACAACTTTTTGCTATTTCTCCCATTTTGAGGTGGAATCTTATTCTACCCCACCTTGAACCTGGGCTAGACTTACTGATTATCTGACCCATAGTATGTGACTGAAGTGATGTTCTAGAATTTCCAGCTAGTGTGCAAGAAGTCTAGGTCTCTGAATGCTTGCTCTGGGCAATGCCAGCTACCATGTTAGAGCTCTAACTTGCTGAGGGGACTGCGGGGCTAGAGAGGCCTGGTGGAGCAGCTGTGGTCAAGAGACCCAACCCAGTCCAGCCTGCCAGCCTCCCCAGGCGTCAAGCATGGGAGGGAACTTCTGAATCCTCTAGACTCATTTGCCAGCTGTGTACCACAGATGCCCTCAGATGCCATGAAGAGCCTTGCCTGAATTCCCGACTCAAAACCGTGAAATACAATAAAGCAGTTCTTATTTTAAGCTGCTAAATGTTAGGGTAGTTTGTTATGCAACAATAGAGACTGGAACAGGTGCCTTTTTGCCCTCCCCAGTATTTTTCTTGTGTTAAGAACTATGTTCCTTAGGTTTAAATTTCCAGTTTGCATTTTTCCAGCGATTTGGATTTGTGGGGTTTTATTCACCTTTGTGGAGAAGGAAATGGCAGCCCACTCCAGTGTTCTTGCCTGGAGAATCCCAGGGATGGGGGAGCTGCCGTCTATGGGGTCCCTGGTGGGCTGCCGTCTATGGGGTCGCACAGAGTCGGACACGACTGATGCGACTTAGCAGCAGCAGCCGCAGCATTCACCTTTGTGGGCTTCCCAGGTGGCTCAGTGGGTAAAGAATCCACCTGCAATGCAGGAAATGCAGGAGTTTGACCCCTGGGTCAGGAAGATCCCCTTGAGGAGGGAATGGCAACCCACTCCAGTATTCTTGCCTGGAGAATCCCATGGACGGAAGAGCCTGGTGGGTAAAAGTCCACAGGGTCGCACAGAGTCAGACACGACTGAAGCGACTGAGCTCACACACACGTTCACTTTTGTAAATTGACCTTGTTTTGCCCCCGAGTAGAACTTTGACTCTGGATTCACATTTATATATTGTGTCTGGGACCCTGCATGTCCCAGCCCCCTGCCCCCCAGCTCACTGGGACATGAGTGGCTCCTGCCAAGGAGATTTCTACCTGAATGACCTGGATGACCCGGAGTTTCCTTCCAATTCTTCCATGATTCTAAGTGTCCTGGATGGTGGAGGGAGAAAATGAGATTTGTTTTCTAAACCCAACACCCATATCCACTGGATCATGGCATATCAAGTGCTGCAGATGACACAAGAACTGTAGTTAGACATACGCATCATTTCAGTGTTCCTTTACAAGAAGGAACTTGTAAGCTTACACGCTTACAAGAAGCCCCTTGTAAGTGGATCCATAACAACCTGAAAACATAGAAATAGAACTTTTAAACCCTGAACAGTTTCTGCAGTAATGTAATTTGGACTCTTTTGTGTCTTAAACAAGACTATATTTTTACATATGCTTTTTGCATATATTTTATATTTATTTCATAAAACATGAAGCTATTATAACACAGTATTTGGGCAATAAGATGGGCAGTTTCTCAAATTACCCCCCAGTCTCTACTAATGATATTTCTTCCTACTTAAAGCATTAATAATAGCATTGATTGCCTTCTTTTTTTTTTTTTAGGGATTGAACTCCTTTTTTTTTTTTAAAGAAGAGATATAATACTAACAGAGAAATTTGAAAACAAGGTAAAAAAAATCCATTAGGCTACCATACTGACACAGTGACAAGTACATTTTTATGCTCCCTGCTTGTTTTTATAAATCGTGTGTGCAAGTACTTTCCAGACCATGTTTTAACTTAATACTTTATCATAAGTATTTTCTTTGATCCTTCATAAACTTCATACCATCATATTTAATGGTTATAGAATATTTCTTCAAGGCTTATACCCTAATTTATTTTACCATCCTCTCTCCCCTTTTTGAATATTTGGGCTGCTTCCAGTTTTTCACTAAGCAACTCTTTGATGAGTATTTTTCTGTATATGGCTTTTTCCATATTTCAGGGTATTTTCTTAGGCTAGATTCCCAGAAGGGGATTATGGAGTCAGAGTGTATGAACATTTTTTATGGCTTCAAAGCATCTTTTGAAGAAGGTAGGTGTTCTATTTCATGAGGTTCACAAACATAAAAGAGGAAACTTGGCTTCAAAAAAATCCCTTGTAACACACGTATGTAAAAATTTGGGCAAAGAGCTGTTTTAATAGTTTTTTAAGTTATTAAAGCTTGCCCTTTTAAATTTAAAAAAGTTACTTTTGATTCTATTTGTTTTTGATGACAGTCTTTGCTAAGATGTTTTACACTTCTGAGCTTTTCTGAAAAGACCCCACAGAGCACAATTTAACCTTTTCTTGATGACTCACGTGGTCAGTATCACCATCAGCTGTTTCCCTGGGCTGAACACCCGAGGACTTTCAGGAATTTTTCAGGTGGAGAGGCTACTGCTCTCCTTCACAAAACAGCCAGAGACCAGGAAAGCTTCTGGAAATCTACCCCCATCTCTAGTTTCACAGCTCTGCATCTGAGCTGCTGGCTACTTGCAGTGAGCTGCCTTCTCAAACACAGACTTGTCTGGCCAAAGATGCCAATGGCTGCTCTGATCTCTCCTCTTCACTCACAGGCCACAGGCAGTCATTGGGATTGGTCTGAAAGATCTGCTCCCATCAGACAGCAAGCTACCCACATCAGCAATTGTCCCTCTTGGCAAATACTATTTATGAAGCGCAAATACTGAGGTGGTGAAAACTGCAGGTTAGGATTTCCCTGGACTCACTGTTGGAAACTTCCATCTCCCACTGAAGTCCCGTGAGACTCCTGCAACTCCCCACGTGAAGGTGAAAAACTGCCAGTTGTCTTTCTGTGTCTCTTCTGGATAACGAGGTAGGTGAGCGGAGTTCTGAATAAAGCCTGGGTGCTTTACTGAGGTGGTAGAGACCGTGAAACGTGAATGGAATATTCATGGGAGGCCACAAGACTCAAGTTCAAGTTCCAGCTCTGCCCTTCACTAGCCTACTGGCCCTGAGAGAGTCAGTTACTTAACCCTTCTGAGCTTCAGTTTTCTCATCTCTGAACGGGATAATAAGATGTGCCCTGTCACCTCCAGGCTTATTGTGATGATAACATGAGATAAGTGGTAAGAAGTTATGAAGGCCCCTACCTATGTGGGTCATCATAACCTTGTTCAGATTGTAAGAATACAGACTACTCAGGCCAATGCAAGCGAACATTTCACTTTGTCAGCTTTCTGGTAGGGAAACGTATGACATTTCATGTGTCATTAAGAATATGGGCCCGGGTGCTCACTTCGGCAGCACATATACTAAAATTGGAAGGATACGGAGAAGATTAGCATGGCCCCTCTGCAAGGATGACACGCAAATTCGTGAAGCGTTCCATATTTTTTACAATATTGTAAAGTAATTAGCCTCCAACTAATAAAAATAAATAAAAAAAAGAAAAGAAGAAAGTTGATCAGTAATTCATGGCTACTTTAGCAATAAAGTCTCCTAAATTAAAAAAATAAATAAATAAAAAGTATTTAAATTAAAAAAAAAAAAAAAGAAGGTGAGCCCGGGCAGTGCTGGCATCCCCAGAGCATGGAGTGGGTGAGGTGAGGGTTTGAGGAGTTGTCTGAATCCTTGCTGGCACTGGGTGCCACAGAGAGAGTGTGATACTCTTCTCAAGGTTCTGCACGTGAGAACACCAAGTCGCAAAACCCAGGAAACAGGAAAAGTATAAACCAATATAGGAAGGGACTGTCCATGGAGAAGAAAGGGGAGGGCCACATTTTCTGAAAATGGTACCATTTAAAGTAATATGTTAATATGATGGTTGTTACGAGTGCAGTAAAATATTAGAGGAAGCAGCTGGAAGAGGGGCTCAGCCTACGATTGACTTCAGTGGTTAGCAGATGTCAACGGGGAGCCGAGGGTCCCACTGTCAGCGTCACAGCCCCACCCCTTGAGCCTGACCTTGCCCTGGGCTGCCCAGGTGGCATCTACGCTTGTACTTTTCCTTCCATTTTAGAGCCTGGCCTTCTTGCACACCGTGGCAGGGCAGGCTGGCATCGAGTTGGAGAACCAGGTTGACCTCTGCCATAGGCGCCAGGTTGTAGTTCAGAGAAGGGGAGAAGAACTGTCTTAAAGCCTTTCAGCTGAATTCAGGGTCCTCAGCCCTACAGCCAACTCCTCCCTCCGTGGCTAGTTCCACTGTCCACTGTGATGCAAGAGCCTTTTCATTGTTGGACCCATTTGCTCCCACTGTGGGAAAATGCAAAACACATGGGCCTCTTAGCTCACAGCAGGGTCCTGTGAAAACCACAGGCCTCAACAATGGACAATTGTCTGTCTCTCTTTAGGCATCTCTTCGGGAGACAAAGCACGACAAGCTGAGCCCATCAGAAGTCACTGGGGATTTCACTTTAGCTCTGAAATTTCCCATGTCAAGTAGTGTGGGTGGAGCAAGCAAATGATTCTTACAGTGAGAGTCATTCCATATTCTACTGCTGCTGCTGATCACAGTTTTGACAGGTCACATCCTAAAATGAGTTTTGGCCCATTTGGAGGTCATGAAATCTATGTGGTAAGGTGTTTTTTGGTTTTTTGGGGTTTTTTTTTTTGGTAGGTTTTGACCAGCCTCTCTCTGTCTTTTTAATTCAATGGAATAGTACAGAACAGAGTAGAAAATACCCAAGTTCATACATGTAATAAGGGCAAATACTGTGCCCTGAAACTTTAGTTTCAGAAGGGTGTGTTTATGGGACTGTGAGACCAAGTGTCTTGATCGAAAAAATTTGGAAGTCACGATCTACTAGCATTTCACAGTCAGTAATTTTGCAGGGCTATTTTTCGCTGGTGTTATATAGATTGTCTCTGGTATTGTAGAACTCAGCATCCCTGGCCCCTGCCTGCCAAATGCCAGCGGCATCCTCATTCAATGACAAAAGAAACTTCCCTATTTGGACGTTTCCAAACACTAGGTGCAACTGACCAAATACTTGAACCTGTAGAGTTGTGGAAAGAGGGAGACACAACCTACTGCTGATTTAAGACCTCTCCTGCAGATCTGCAGTCAAGGCCAGCAGAGCCAGGGTGGGAGGGACATAAAGGAGGAGAGACAGAAGCTGGGGATTTTGGAAGCCGCACCACTTACTGGCCACTCTCAAAAGGAAAGTGTGGTCTTGCCATCTGGGTTCATCAGTCTTCAGTCAGTGATAAAACCCTGTTACTTTCGACGGATTTCAAGTCCTGCCCTCTCTGACTTATCACAGAGACCTATTTATCAACGCTCATCCTCCTTCAGATAAAAATAGCAGGTAACTTGAATGATTCCATATTCATGACACCCTTCTTTACAGATACTGGGGAAAGGACAGTTATTATCTGGTGTTTGGGGTTGGGTGGAAAATAGGTAGCCCCCAGGGGAGAGATGTGCCAACACATCCTCTCCAACAGGTTTCCTTCTCCAGCCAAATGGCAGGCAGGGGACCCCCTGGTTCCATTATTTCTTTAAATTTGCACAGCAGAGATGGATTTGATAGGACTTGGGATCAGGTGCAAGGCCCCTTCCATTCTGGGCTGCTTTGTTTCCAAAGCCTTGGCCTTAACAATGCAGGACCTCTTGCTCTATCAAGGGCGTGGCAAGCGGGGAAACTCTTCCAAGAGAGGCTGTGGCAGCCTGTCTGAGCTGGAAACTGCAAACGCATCATTGTAGGGGGTTATATTCTTGCTTGTCTTAAAGCAAGAAATGTCAAGATAGAGGTCAGAAACCAGGTGTTATAAGAAATAAAAAAAAAAAAAAAGAAATGTAGATGCGAATTTTAGGCCAATGGATATGAAATCTCAGTATGCATAAGATGGACCAGAGGAGCTTCTGAAAATTCAAATCCCTGGTTCTACCTACAGACATTTTGATTTGGTAGGTGTTGAGTAGAGACTCAGAAGCTATACTTTTAATATTTTCTCCACGAAATGATTCTGATGCACGTGGGTCACAGGTTAGGAAACACTGGTCTAGACTGAGGCTGACTGATGCTGATTGGCAGAATGACTAACTTTTATCCTTTAAGGGTCTGCCCTATCTTGATTATCTCATTTGCTCACTTACCATCATTATGGAATGTGGAACCACCAAGAAATCTCCCCCAAATTACCTGAGTTTCTCTCTGTCCCCAATAAGGTAGTCACTGGTAATACTTCTCATGGTAAGCAGGGTTCTTATCCCCACAAATACAGCCACACTTCTCTTTGTCTGCTGGCTCTCTGGCGAGAACAACTTAAAATGGCCAGGTGGTACTCTCAGCTTCAAGTGGCCTTACTATATTTCTTGGAAGAATTCTTCCCCTGAAAATCAGCACCTTTACCTCAAAAGAGTCTAGGGTTTCAGTGGATCACTGGAAGAGGTAAAGGGCTCAATCCTAGTACTATCTCTTGATTCCCAGACCCAAGTATTCTAGCTCCTGGGGACACAGGCCCAATCAGTGACCATGAGTTCCATGTTCTGGAGCAGAGTGCCATAACACTGCACTCTATCACACCTAAGCTGATGCCTTAGCTGAGCTTTAATAGGCCCGTCCACCATTGTGTTAAGTTAGCTGCTTCTTGTGATGTGGTGAAGCTAAAACCAATGGATCCCTTGGTCATTCATCCATTTTCACACCTCTCTTGCCATAAAACGGGTCCCTTAATTTGAGACAGTGTTATATGAGACACCACATTGATATATCAAGCATTCTGCTACTCTGAGTGATGGTGCTGGCAAAGGTACTTGGTCAGGGAAGGCAAACCCATATCCAGAAAGGTATCAAGAAGCTTGCACAAGCCTCTTAGCCTCATCTACCAGAGGACAGAAAGAAGAAGGAAGAAGAATTGCAATTCTGTAGCCCACAGAATGAAAACCACAATCATAAAAGTTAATCAAAGTGAAAAGGCAGAGGATTATATTCCAGATGAAGGAACAAGATAAAACCCCCAGAAAAACAAATAAATGAAGTGGAGACAGGCAACCTTCCAGAAATAGAAGTCAGAAAATGACAGTGAAGATGACCAGGATCTTGGAAAAAGAATGGAGAAGATGCAAGAAATGTTTACTGAAGACTTAGAAGAACCAAAGAACAAACAGAGACGGATGAACAAGACACTGGAAGGAATCAACGGCAGAAAAACTGAGGCAGAGGGATGGATATGTGACAAAACCGTGGAAATCACTGCTGCAAAACAGAATATAGAAAAAAGAATGAAAAGAAATGAAGACAGCCTAAGAGACATCTGAGACAACCATTAAAGACACCAACATTTGCATTATAGGGGTCCCAGAAGGAGAAGCGAGAGAGAGGAAGGACTGAGAGAATATTAGAAGAGATAATAGCTGAAAACTTCCCTAACATGGAAAGGAAATAGTCAACCAAGTCCAAGAAGCTCAGAGAGTCCCAGGCATGATAAACCCAAGGAAGGACACATGGAGACACATGGTCATCAAACTGACAAAAATTAAAGACAAAAATAAAATATTAAAAGCAGCAAGGGAAAATGACAAATAGCATACAAGGGCTCCCATAAGGTTATCAGATTGCTCAACAGAAACTCTACAAACCCGAACGGAATGGCATCATATATTTAAAGTGATGAAAGGAAAGAACCCACAACCAAGAATACTCTACCTAGCAGAAAGGTATTGATTCTGGTGAGGAGGAACTGCTCAGAAGGGGTCTGAAGAAACCCCCCTGTCACCAAGTGGCCAGGCAGTCTCTCTGAGGAACGGTACCATATTGAGGATTCAGCGTCAGTCTCTGTAGCTGGCGGGCTGGCCATCCCACAAAGTCGGGAGGTAGATCAGCTCCAGAAGGATGGGGCCCATGTTGCTGGGTCTTTACCTCCCATCTGCCCCTGCCATCACGTGACTCTTCCCAAGGCCCCACCATGTCAGGCCTGGGACGGCCACGGTGAGAGGCCCGCTGACGCCCACAGGGTGAGTCCCCGTCCACCTGGCCATTGCACGTCTCCTCTGTGCGGGGTGCTCTCTGCTGAGCACCATGAGATCCAAAGACCAACACATTTTGTGCCCATCCCTAGACATATTCGCATAATACTGAGCTTCCAGCAGAACCCTTATATTAGCTACCTGACTTACAAAAAGGTTAAGTGGAAGTCCTTGAAACTATCTCCCTTTTTCCACCTCCAAGAGTAAATCAGAAGCAGTACCACATCCCAGGACGTACTGCAGAATTTAGAGCTACTGCATGAATGCTAAGTCACTTCAGTCGTGTCCAGCTCTTTGCTACCCTGTGGACTGGAGCCCACCAGGCTTCTCTGTCCATGGGATTTCCCAGGCAAGAATACTGGAGTGAGTGGCCATTTCCTTCCTCAGGGGCTCTTCCTGACCCAGGGTTCGAACCCGCATCTCCTCTGTCTCCTGCATTGGCTGGCAGGTTCTTTACCACTAGTGCCGCCTGCGAAGCCCTTAGAGCTATTATTAACACTGAAATGGTATAGGGGCAATAGGTCCCATTATATTTCCACTAATTCACTAGTGTGGTCCTTGCAAAAGCCAAATGGATTATGGTGGATAGTAGTGGATTGCTATAAACTTGGCCAGATGGTAGCCTCAGTTGCAGCTGCCGGGCCAGATGTGGTAGCTACTGGAATATATCAACATTTGACATATGGACGCACCATGATTTGGCAAATGCAGTCACAGTCTCCATGGAGGGGGAAATCAAAAGCAGTCTGCTTTCATATGGTAAGGAGAATAGTCCATATTCACTTTTTGTTCCCAGAAATATGTTAACTCTCCTGTTCTCTGTTATAATATAGTCCATAGGAACCTTGTCATCCTAATGCTCACCCCCTATTTGGTAACATCACGCTAATTGGACCTGGTAAGATGGAAGTGACAACCCGTTTAGAAATGCCATTATTATCATGAATATGAAAGATAAATTCCACCATCTAGCTTATTCTGGCTCACACACTGAGGTGTTACTCAGTCTTAGGTGCCTCTTTGGTATTAGGGAGTAAAATCCTAGGGAGCAGAAGTACAGAAAAGGGAAATGAGTCAGGGAAGAAGAAA
The DNA here is from genome assembly GCF_019320065.1 of Cervus canadensis. NCBI lineage: Eukaryota > Metazoa > Chordata > Mammalia > Artiodactyla > Cervidae > Cervus > Cervus canadensis. The sequence goes on along the minus strand of NC_057399.1, from coordinate 9,658,591 downwards.
CTGCTGATGAAAGAGATTATATGATTGATCCCTTAGTCTTGTGAGAGTGTCTCTCAGATGCCTTATAAATGACCATCTCAGGACAGTGCATCTGGGAGAAATAGGGATAGAAAGGTATTTTCTGGCTTCCGTTGGCTAAATATTTGCTTCCCGGGGTGTTATTTCTACTGCACTTCCGGGTTGCTCAGAGTGGACTGTACAGTGGGTCACAGGTCAGCATCCACAGGATGGCCCCGAGTAGGAAGGGACAAGTGCTCCGTGTGGAAAAAGGGCAAGGGGCTAGGACACGGACAGGGACTCTGGGTGCCTAGAAATTCCCACCCACCGGGAAAGGGAGCCGAGGTTTTTATCCACGAGCTCCTGCAGGCCTCTGGGTGAGAGCAGCTGGGAGGTCAGCGTTCGTTCCCCAGCACCTCCAGCCTGCTTCAGCAGCCAGAGAAAGCGCTCAGGTGACGGGCCACAGTCGATGATGGCGGGGTGGCCTTGTCTACGCTGCACGTGAGTGGGGGAAGGCGGAGAGCAGGCACTGGTAGTGGCGCCTGAGGTGTTTTACACACTCGTCCCTTCTTTTGCTTTTGTCCCCTTCCCAGTAAGATTGTCAGATTTTCAAATTCATCTCACTTATAAAGAACAGATCGACTCGTCTCAGCCCATGGTCCCCTCTGGCATATCCAAACACATCAGGGTGCTCTTCAGAACTAAAGCATCCTCCGTGGAAGGCCCTTTGGGGATTTTACTGTCATTGTTTTCTCTTGATTACCCAAAAGGCAGTGCTTTTCTCTGAGTAGTTAATTCTTCTCTGGTCTACTAGCTAGGTCTCTTCTCTTTCTGCTCTTGAAACCAGAGGAGGGTGCAAGCTTTGAGTGTCTCTTGTGAACGTTCTCACCATGACTCCCCAAGAGAGGTGTTATCCCCATGTTCTGAGGAAACAGGTTCAGAAAGAGGTGTGCTGTGTGCTTATATGGGCATGCGTGCAGTCGCTAAGTCATGTCCGACTCTCGGTGACCTCATGGACTGTAGCCTGCCAGGCTCCTCTGTCCGTGGATTTCCAAGGGAAGCATACTGGAGTGGGTTGTCATTTCCTCCTCCAGGGGACCTTCCTGACCCAGGGATCGAACCCGCGTCTCGGGCAGCTCTAGCATTGGCAGGTGGCGTCTTTACCACGGAGCCACCTGGGAAGCCCCACTTTGTCCCAAACCACAACCCAGAATCCTTCTGATTTTTGTACCCTTTCTAACTGCTTGAAACAGTCAGGAGGATGCTTTTGGAGACTGAGTTTACTGGGACACTTGAGTGGCACATAGGAAAATCAACAGCCCGTTAATTTAATTGATTCCTGGAAGAGCTGGGACATAGATCCACCATCTCCACACATCTTGATCTTGTGGATTGTACTGAAGCCACGGTAAACAATTTAGACCAGTTCCAGCATGACACAAAGCTTCCTCTTGGCTATTTCTACAACTTCATATTGAATAGAAGGAAATCGCTTAAACCCTCAAAACACAGTCTGGCAGGAGGCGAATGCCTTGCTTGGCATCCTGCCCTCATGCCTCCCACACCAGCAGCTGGGACCATTTGGTCCCCTTCAACTCCCAGGCCGGACACCCTCTCTGCCCTCCACCATCAGTCAGTTCACGGTTCCCACCTCCAGGCCCAGCTTTAAAATGAGAGCCCTGATTGCTGACAAACATGGTCTGACTTCCCAGGTGAAATAAGTACAAAATTAGAAATATTAACATGCATCTATCTCATCATTTACAGGAAAGAAATGTGCTCTTGGGATGTTTAGATTCTAGTGAACTGGAAATTATCAGATACCAACAAACTATAAAATGTGTACACAGGACTTCGCTGCCACAGTAGTAAAGGAAACTGCTGCCTTATGCATATGTACCTTGGACTGATAAACTGCGCCACAATCAAGCCCACCAATCAAAATGCATCTGTTCATTCATGCATCAGGTAACATGCATAACTGAGGGCAACCAGGTGTGTTTCATCATGGCATTTTAGTTTTCATTCTTTCAATGTAGATATACTTAATCTGTGTATTAAACATGAAGAAATATGTTCTTTCACATCTTTCTTGAAACATGCCCACCTTCTCTATCCACATATCTTTCCCCCCTATTTTTTAATAGAGACATGAGCACTCAATCTATCCCACTTTTCTCTTTCTTATAAAAGGCAGAGTGCATATGTGATGATAAATGGCAAATGATTCTTAGTTTTGGTGTTGGGGAACAATAGGGATGGTAGTGAAACTGAAAGTTACTCAGTCAGGTCTGACTCTGCGACCCCATGAACTATACAGTCCATGGAATTCTCCAGGCCAGAATACTGGAGTGGGTAGCATTTCCCTTCTCCAGGGGATCGTCCCAACCCAGGGATCGAACCCAGGTCTCCCTCATAGAAGGCGGATTCTTTACCAGCTGAGCCACAAGGGAAGCCCAAGAATACTGGAGTGGGTAGGCTATCCCTTCCCAGCAGATCTTCCCAATCCAGGAATCTAACCAGGGTCTCCTGCATTGCAGGTGGATTCTTTGCCAACTGAGCTGTCAGGAAAGCCAGGGATGGTAGGGACCGTGATAAACTGGAGAAATTGGCCTTGACTGAAGGTATGAACCCCTTTCAATGCAAATCAATCACTGGCACAAGGAACACAAGTCCCATGTTACCAGGTTTTCCAAAAATTTAAAAAGAAGCCAGAAATCTGGATTTTAATATAAACCAACTAATTATCAAATATAATGCTAACTAATTTAATTTGGAGATTGACACCAGACACCTGAACAATACCTATCTATGGGCCAAACTGAGCCAACAGTTCACAGCTTTCAGTTTTAAGTGTGAAACAGAACAATAGAACTATTATATAATCATAGTTGATGTGACTCTTTCGAAGCAATATAGAATTATAGTTCTAAGAAAGTCAATTACATTCCCAGTCAATATGGTACTTTATAAACAATAAAAAATATAGAACTAAGAAGGCACATTCCTTATGGTTAGTAAATCATAATAAAATGATATGTCCAGCACATTGTGACTGCAAGTGGGAAAGAATTCATACTCACAGAGAATATGAAGAGCTAAGAAAGAAGCCTGACCCGCACTGGATCTGGTGGATTAGTTTCACATGGGCCACCCTAGCTCCAGCGCTGCCTTGGCTGTTTTACCCCTCGCTCCTGCTTGCACCCGCAGACCCCCAGTCTGGGTTAACTTTACTACTCTGTTGAAGCCTCTGCCGCCTTCTCCTGGCCATGCTGAATTTTCTTTCTGTTTTGAAGACTGTGTGCATCAACCCCAGCCCCGACCCCTCACATCTGCACAGCACTTTACAGCGGACAGAGCGCGGCTGCATGCACGTGATCTCGCCGAGCACAGCAAGATCGTTACATCCATTTTATAGATGATGAAATAAAAAGTCAAGTGAGGACAGGATCTGCCCAATGTGGGCCAGAACTGGACGGGAACCCAGGCTCCTGACTCCAGGCCCGAGCTCCCTGTGGAGCCCTTACTGCTTCGGGTATTAACCCCTTCATGCCCGAGTGCCCCGTAACCCCAGTGCGATTTTGCTCTTGAGGGTGGGAAAGTGGGTCTCATCTTGTTGTTAGGCAGGCAGCGTGACTGGTGAAGAGCATGGGTGTTGGCCAATGTCACGCACTAGCTTGGGTACCTTTTAGACATGAGCTTCCTCATCTATGAATTGAGGACCAATGAAGGACCACCTATCCAGGACTGTTGCATGGATGGACCGTTGTCAGCAAAGCATTTAGCACCGGGCGGGGGACACAGTCAGCATGCAATACCTGTTAGCTACTATGTCCACCATCATCCCATCTCCGCAGGGCCAGCTCATGTTACTGTCTCACTTGGCAGGTGGTGACTTGTCATCTAGAGATGAAAACCAGGAACTGACCACAGAGCCACAGCCCAGTGTGGCTACTTGGCACATGAGGGAGAGAGGACCCTGCGCCTGCCTGGCTTCAGAACTGTCCAAGTCTCAGCTGCCCTCAGCTGCGCCTCCTCTCCCCCAGATATCTCACACTACTGGGCCGGGCGGTAATCACAATAAAGAGCCACCATCTGAGGGTTCAGCCAGGGCCAGGCCCTGCGCTAAGTTCAGTGCAGGTGGAACAGTCTACCCCCGCTCCTCCTCCCCCTGTGAGCTCTCCCGATGGCTTCTGGAGACTGAGACTGGTTTATCTTTCCCCAGTCATCACCCTGCCTGGAGTGGTATCTCACCTAAAAATTGTGTTCCTTCCCCTGTTTATTGGCATCTCCTACCGCCAGGTACTACTTTAGACAGAGAACAGAACAGATGTAAATTCTTGCTCTCCTGGAGCTTATGTTCTGGTGGCGGAGATGGTGGTGCAGGCAAGGCACAAAGAGGAGAAGCTTGGAATATTAGATATATTTACATTTTAAATTAGGATTCTCTTTATTGCATTTATTTATATGGATCACATATTCCCCCTACCCCCACACCCACCAAATGGGCCATTCCTGGGCGTTCAAGGGGGTTGCGAGTCAGGGGTGCAGGGCAGGGTCCAATCCAGCTGTGAAACCTGGGGAGATTCCCTGCATCTCTCTGAGCCTCCAGGTTCTTCGTTGTCATTTAGGGAAATCACAGCGATTCCAGCCTCCCTTGGCTGGTGAGAAGATTCCATTGGCCCTTGAAAAGGGAGTGTTTTGTCGGCCGGGCAGCCCGGACACCGATAGACTAGAGGGCGGGAGGGAGCTGCCCGCTGACCCAGACGAGCGCGGGCGCGGGGCTTTTCTTGGTTACCCAAGGCCGCCCGGGTGGAAGCTGCGGCTGGGGGCGCGCATCCGTCGAGGGGGAAAGGGGCGTGGGCAGGCGGTAGTTGCCAGGAGTCCCGGGGCTTGAGTGCGCCGCTGCAGCACTGCCCGAGGTGGGGCGCGGCTCTGCCCGAGGTGGGGCGCGGCGCGCGCGGGAGCGCTGGGTGCGGCGGAGTCGGGTTTCAGAGCGCGGGTGACTCAGGACGCGGGCAGTGCTGGGATCCTGCCCGCCGCTGCCGCTGCTGCTACCCCTGCCCAGCGCCGCCTTTGTTCCCGGCGGAAGAACGAGCGGCCCGCGCGCAAAGTCCTTTGGAGCTCGGCTGCCCGGTGCCCACGGGGGCCCGCGAAACTGCGGGATGGCGCCCAGGTATGACCCGCTGCCCCGCGCCCCAGCCCCCCGGCCCCTACCGCCCGCCTCACCTTTTCTCCCTCGACCACTTCTTGCAGGAGGGACGCACAGTACTGGCGCCTGCTTCTGCTGCTTTCCACCTCCGCGCTTCTCCCCGGGGTCACTCGGACCCGCTCCGCGACAGGTAAGCAGCCGGGCCCGAGCGCTGCACCGGCAACCTCCGCGCCCCAGAATAGCTGGTCTTGGCGGCGGGAGCGGCTGCGGTGCGCGCCTCATTCCTGGACATAAAAGGGAGTCCTCGCCGCTCGGGGCGCACTGGCCGTTCGGCTGCGGCTTCCCCAGGCGGTGCAGGGGGTTCGAGGGGTGGAAAAGTCCCCGGGCGGCCGAAGAGGGTGGAGCAGCATCCTGGAACCCGAGGTGTCTGAGCTAGGCGCAGCCCTGTCAGTCTTGGGCACAGAGGGACTTTGGAAGCCCAGTAAGAGTGCCAGCGGCCTCCGCTGGAACACTTCGCTCCAGCTCGCCCCGCGCCCGCGCTCAGGTGGTGCGTGCCGGTTGGCTCATTGCAGGGCAGATGTGATGACCCGTCTGAACACAGGTGCGGAAGCAGGCCGCCACCACCTGGCGCTTGGCCGCGCAAGAAATAACGGGACCGAATTGCTCTGATACCTAACTTAGCCCTGAGTTACCTGGAGAGCCCCATCCATCGTGGGCAGTGACTCTGTGGATGATGGGGAGAGCTATAGACTGGGAACCAGGGGATCTGGTACCTTCTGTTCCTGGGCCTCTCTTTCCCCACCAGGACCGGAAGTCGGTTGTATGAAAAGTAAGAGTCTGAGTTAAAATAGTTTTGGCCTAAGGTGTGTGGCTGGGTTAGGTGCCATTGGACAATGAATTTCACTACTCTGTGCCTCACTTTCCACATCTGAAAAAGGGGAATACTTAGACCACCTTTCCTGCTAGGGATGCTGTGAAGATTAAAAGAGATATTAGAAATAATATGCTTTCCACACCATGGCACGAAATAAGTGATGGAAACTACAAGCTGATCCTTGCAGTAGCTGCGTTGGAAAGCATTGCAGACATTTTGACAGCAGAGGATACTCAGGGTGAGACAGGCTTTCGGAACTGTTCTTGGGCCCAGGTCTCTAGGCTTTTTCTTTCCCTGCTCAGCCCTTTCTCCATGCAGTTTTGCAGGAGACTCCTGCTCTCCAAATAGTAGCCTCTGCCTGCTTTGGGATTTAGGAGATTAGTGCACAGTCTCAACAGGAGTAACTGTGCAGTGTGCAGGGAGACTGTGGGGGGAGACAACCTCTGTCCCTTGAAGGAAACAGAACTGCCTCGCAGGCTGTGGTTAACTCTCTGTGTGCCAGGGGAAAGCTGGGACAGCCCAGGCTGTGTCTCCTTGGGAGCAAGACTCAAAGGCCATGGCAGCTTTTCCTGCCAGAGCGTCCAGCCTGGCATTTCTTACAGGTCAGAGGGCAGCTGGAGCCCAGGTTTGGCTTCTCAGCACTGTGGCCCATGTCAGAACGTTGCAATTTTGCATGTGATGTAGGGTACTGCCAACTCAGTGGCAGAGGGCATCTTCAGATTCTGTAGTCTTTTGTGAACTTTGCTGTAACCCCATCCCCCAAATGGAGAAGGTTCTGGAGAAACTGGTGTTTCTTTCTCCTCCTGCATTTGTAGGCTGGCTCCCTCAATGCCGGGTCAGGGCTGTTTTTCTAACACAGAGGAATTCCCGTAAATATCCATAATGTAAAAAGGGACTGCCAGGAAGCCCTCAGGAGATGAAAAGGGCCTGGAGAGGGCTATTTGTAATTGATGGGTAATTGAGGAATATTCAATGTCCCTCTGGGATTCTGGAGAGAATCTTCCCAGATGTGGAATATCCTCTGCAGGTCAAATCTTGCATGAAGTTTATTGAGGCTAATGCTTGTAAACCACTTCATAGGTGTGTATGATACGTTCATACTTCATTCACCCAGTCCTCACAATCACTCCAGGAGCTGGGTACTGGGACTGTGCTCAGATGAGGAAACAAGGTCCAAAGTCCCAAGGCTTCTCAGCTTCCGAGGGTTTCTTGGCCCACCCTGTTTAAAGAGACCCTTGTCATGGGCCCCTTGTCCCCCACACATGGACCTTTTGTGTCTGATTTCTTTCACTCAGCATGTTTTTGAGGTTCATTGATGTTGTAGCATGTATAGTACTTCATTTTTTTCTGACCAAATAATGTTCCATTGTATGGATATAGTGCAGTTTGTTTATCCATTCTTCCATTGATGGAGCCACTTCTGTTGTTTCAGCCTTTTGGCTGTTATGATTAGTGGTTTTGCGACATTTGGGTACAAGGACTTGAGTACTTGTTTTCAATTATTTTCGTTGTATACCCAACAGTGAGATTGCTGGGTTATATCATAATTCCATGCTTAAATTTTAGGGAACTCTTAAACTGCTGTCCATAGTAGCCGAACCACTTCACATTCCCACCAGCAGTGTACAAGGGTTCCAAGTTTTTCGTATCCTTTCCAACACTTGTTACTTTCTGCTTTTTAGGCTACAGCCATCTTAGTGGTACCTTTCTGTGGTTTTGATTTGCGTTTCCCTAGTGACTGATGATGTTGAGCATCTCTTTGTGTGCTTCTTGGCCATTTGTGGGTCTTTTCTGGGAGAAACTCTGAGTGCTAATCAGGGCAGGTTCAGGATTTCCCGCTAATCCTCTCACTCTTGCTGGTGGCCAGCTGATGTGCTTTCCTGAGTGAGGGACAAGGGGATAAAAGTCGCACCTAGGATTTTACATCCCTGGCCTCCTGGCTTACCTGTGCTCTAGCCTGTAATGAGTTTCTGTTGTCTACATGCCATTAGAAGTTGTGATGAATATGAGTGATTGTCGTATTTTAACTGCTGGCTAAATTTTTGGTTTTCTCTAAAGTGTGGAATGCCTGTGGTGGCATAAGGTCCTCCTTATGTGTTTTACAGCAGATTGAAAACTTTTTTAAAGCAGGTTGAGGCTGCAAACCCCCGGCACCCTGAACCACTCACAGCTCCCCATGTGTATTTGGGATTTTGTAGTCTCCTTGACTGAGCACAAGATGTGAATGAATCTCCCTGTCTAGAGTACACTTCCTGACCCTGTTTCTCTTTAGGGTCTAATTCTACCTCCCAGCTTAAACAGCACGTCTCCCAGGGAGCCTTCCCTGGGTCTCCCCAGCTGATCTTTCTCATCGCTAAGCCACCACAGCCCTCCGTCTGTCTTTCCAGCACCAGCCACTGTCTCACCCTGCTGACAATATATTTATTTCACTCTTTTTTCTATGAGAGCACCTTGAGGGTGTGGATTATGCCTTATTCATCCAGAGTCTGCTACTTGGACTTTGGCCATTTCATCATTATGATAAATAGTGCTATTGGGAACATCTTCAGACAAATGCCCTTTGTTTTCTTTTGGGATTATTTCCTTTAACTAGATTTCCCCAAACAGATTTGCCCATCAAATAACAGACTAGTTGGATAGTTCTTAATGCATATTTCGATGGGTCTTTCTGAGATACAGATTGAATCATGTTGCTCCTTGGTTTAATTGCTCTTGCTGGCTTCTCCGTGCACCGAGGATGGAGTAATGCTTCTTGCCTCCAAGTCCCCCTTGTGTCCCACTTCTGTGTCTTTGCATGGGCCAGTGCCTTTTTGAGAATGCCTTTCCCCTTGTTCACCTAGCACCCCCTCATTCATCCTTTAGGACTCCTCTCTGGGAAGCCCTCCTATTCTACCAGGCGTGTTGAGTCTCTCTGCTCTGGGCTAACACTATGCATCACCACCTCTCAGTCACAGGGCTTCCCAGGCTGGACCATGACCACTGGTTACTCATCTGCCTCCCCTCCTACATGGGGATTCTGTGAGCCAGGGACTGGCCTTGCCCAGATTCTGAATCTCAGAACCTAGCACTGGGCCTGGCACAGAGTAGGTGCTCAGTGACTCAAACAGCGGAGGAATGGGCAGGTCCAGCCTGTGGTCTGGGGAGAATGCACCCGTTTGCCACGTCCTCTAGTGTCTAAGTCCTCCCCATTTTCCCACGGCTCTGCCAACTGTGTGTGGAGTGGCCATGGCCGAGTAATCAGGGCGCGTTATAGGGCTTTTAGTTTAATTTAATGACTTTAACAACTAGTTAGGCTGGAATTTACCCTAATGTTACTTTGCTCTTTATCTTTTTTTCCATTACATATATTTGTGTAAACAATGTATTTTCTAGCTTATCCCTCTCATACCTGAAAGTCTATTTTGTCAAAAGCTGTGCATTTACCTTTCTCTGCTAGCTTAATATATGAGCTTATTTTCAAGTTTTCCTTGAATGGCCACAGCTTGATCCATTTAAAATGGACCATTGATTAAATAGATTACATAGAGTGTATGCTGAGGTTAGTTCTTTTTCAAAGTGGTACCCAGGAGTCCCTGAAATACTAATTAAAATGTAAGCTATTTTTCCATCATAGCATTGCTTCTGGTTGTCTTATAAAATTTTCCTTTACATGATAGAATTTTTTGTGTAATCTTTATACTATTCTTATGCATATGTGTTATTTTTTTTAAAAATTCCACGTGGTCCTGATAATTATTGTTTTGTAATATGTCTTAAAATCTGGCAAGGGAAGTTACCCCTTCCTCCTTCATTAAGTCATAAATCCTTAGCATAGACTGATTTATCACATAATTTGCTCATGATATGATTGGATACTGGGAGTGTTGTAGTGGTGGTGGGTGGGTGAGTGTTATTAAAAGTGAGGTAATCTTACAATAAGATTCAGTTTAAGACCTTAATATGTGGTAAGGAGAACAGATAAGCAACTCAGACTTCACAGTCAGAGGAGCAGGTTGTGGGGCCTGAGTTATTGCTGTTGATATAGCATGCAGTTTGCTGAGACGGGTCAGAGGTGTTGGGAGGGGCCCAGTTTGCTCACTGACCTCCTTCTTCCTCTCCTTTACAAGAGAAAAAAAAAGTATAGGGTTAGAGCAGACCCTGGAGAAGGCCCAGACCTCTTTCTGGGCAAGATCTAATGAGGCAACACGTGAGGCTTAGGTCACCCAGTGAGTACAACCCACTCCTTACCTCCAATCAGAATCAACTCAACTCAGCCCAACCTGATCCCAGTGCAATCCATCCCAACCCAACTTTATGCAGTCCAGTTCATCTCACACTTGTTACCTGCCTTGTTACATGGATGACTTAAAGAACTGGACAGGGCAGAAAATTGTTCTGAGGGCCTTCACATCTCTCTTGAGTGATTTCAGGTGTTGGGGGAGCCCTTTTTCAGTTCGGAGAGCTTGGCTAGAATCTGGGCTGCAGAAAGCAGTGCTGCCTCGGTCTTTCCCGGAGTCGCCCCTCCTGTCACTGAGTGCCTCACATAGGGCCCAGCTTAAAAGCCTGCTTCACCGCTGGGAGGTCTTTGCAACTAATCTCCTCCCAAAGTAAATGTCTGCTGAGGTCCTCGAAACTGTCACTCTGTTCTGTGTTCAAGCTGCTACTGTCGATTTCTGTCTTTCTCCTGTATTTCCTGGCCGCCTGCCCTCTCCAAGGCCCACTGGGGTGGGTGGCGAGGTGACTAAAGAGCCACGTGGGACCCTGTGCCCTTTCTGGAGGGCTCATAATCTAGTAGGAGAGACCGGGGTGCAGCCGCTGGCTGGAATGCTATGGAGCTTGTCCTGAGTGTCCTAGTGGGGATGCAAGCAAGCCGCTGCACCACTGAAGTGGGGGTGTCCATTTACACCAGAAGGTGGGGGAGGCGGAGGGAGGTAAGCAAGCTTTGAAAGAAGAGATTTGTATTTTTCAATAACATTAAAATATTTTGATAATAAAAATAATAGTCACTGTACAAATCTAGGTTGAAAAAAAAGGAGTTTTAAAAGGTCACATGTTATCTCGTGACTTAGAGATAAACTCTGCTAACATTTGTGGACTGTTTTTCAAGTTTATTTTCCGTGCCTAAATATGCACATATGTTATAACATGAATAGATCATTCTGTACATTGTATTTTGTTGCTTGACGTTTTTTCCCCTTAACTATTATCTAGACACTTCCTCTGGAACATTGAATATTCTTCCCTAAATCCTTTGTAATTGACATAGTATTTCATTATGTGGATTTCCCGTAATTAACCTAGGTCTCTTTTAATCTTTTAGGCTGTTTCCAGTTGTTCTTTCCATAAACATTGTTGTGATAACCCTATTCTTTTTTAAAAATTTCATTTATTTTTTATATTAATTTTTATCCATTTATTTTGGCTGTACTGGGTCATCATTCTGCGTGGGCGTCTCTCTAGCTGTGGAGAGTGGGGGCTACTCTCTAGATGCGGTGCTCAGACTTCTCATTGCAGTGACTTCTCTTGTTGCAAAACACAGGCTCTGGACGCACAGGTTTCAGCCGTTGGGGTTCCTGGGCTCTAGAGCACAGACTCAGTAGCTATGGCACACAGAATTAGTTGCTCCACAGCATGTGGGACCTTCCTGGACCAGAGATCGAACCTGTGTCTCCTGCATTGGCAGGCAGATTCTTTACCACTGAGCCACCAGGAAGCCCAGTGATGACCCTATTCTTGTGTCTCTGTATTTGACCTTTTCTGTAATTATTTCTTAGCACAAACTCCTAAAACTGTTGGGTCTGGTGCTTGCCCAATTTTTTTCAAAGTCTTTCATTGTGTTTTTTTTTTTTTTAAAGGTATAGTGACTTATATTCCCTGCAATGGTGTAGGAGAATACCTGCCTAGCTTACTCCATGTTGCCCACTGCTGCTGTTTTTCTCACTGAAAGGAGAGTATGACAACAGGGCAATGGACAATGCCCAGCATCGCTGCTCCAAGTTGTCCTTAGTTGAACGGTGTTGGGGATTTCCTCCTCCTCCCTACCATTTGTTCATCAGTTTGGCATGGGCCTTCTGGCAGGGCTGGAGGAGAAGAGGGTTATTCAGGAAATTAGAATGTAGGAGCTCAGGTCACAAGGACTTTGGTGGTTCTCAACCCTGGCTGTACCTTGGACCCTGATGCGCAGTCTTCCCCACGTCCAGGGTTCTTAATTTGTCTGGGGTCTGGTCTTCTGCAGGTTTTAAAAGTTGTTGGTGTGATTCTAAAGTGAGGCCAGAGTTGAGAACCAGCAATGCAGTCCAGTGACTTCCTTCCAAAGGTGGCAGTCCTGAGTCCTGGAAAGGAAGGGTCTGACCCGTGGGTGTCACACACCCGAGAGGCAGAGCTGCCCTGGGCTCAGGTCTCGGCTCCCTACCCCCTGCTGAGTGCCCGCCCTTACCCTCATGTTCCGGGTCTGTCCGTTGGGACAGTAATTCCCACTGTGAGGAATGATGAGGGAAGCACGGGGCCTGTGATTGGTTCGGTTCAGTACCCCTTTCCTTCCTGCTCCCACATCGCTGTGAGTCCCTGGAGGGCAGGAAGCATTATTTATCCATGTTTCCTCAGCGTCTGACATGGCACCAAATGGACACAATGAGCATTTGAACACGTTTATGAAAGAATCATTCAAAGCCTGGGACTGTGGAGATCTGAGTGAAAACCCAGCATTAGGAACCCTGGACCATAGCAGAGTCTCTGTGAACCTCCAGCTGGGCTGGAAGACCACCCACAGCCACCCACTGTGATGAGGCTGCTGCTGACGGTGTGGTGCTGGAGGGGCCGACGCGGGGTGGGCTCAAGGGCTGTGTCCAACAGATGCGCCAGGGATGGAGTACCTGCCGTGAAGGAGGATTGGAGGGGTGCTTTTCCAGTCCTAAAAAGTTATAACCGTTGCATTCTGTAGAACAGGGCCCAAGAGCGGGTGACAAACTCAGGCTAAATCCTTGCAGTTGCAGCAGTGCCCCGCACTGTTGGGTCAGCCAGCTGCTTCTCCCCTTCCCCCTGTAGAGTCTTACTGCCAGCTTGTCCCGTCTGTTTTAGGCAAGCAAGTGTGTCTCCTGGCCTCCACGGTCTCCACCTCCCCCCGTATTGCAGCCTTAGGAGTCTTCTAGCTTCTTTCCACTTAGGTGTGACCCACCAGCCCCGCCGTATCTGCATCACCTGGGGACTTTGTCGAGCTGCAGACTCTCCAGTCCCACTCACAGACCCAATGTATTAGAATCTGCATTTTAACAGGATCGCAACCTTTGAGCAGCAGTGTAAAACCAGCTCTTACTATGTCATCCCCTGCTTTAGAACCTTTTGTCATCTTCCCAAGCTAACCAGCTGTGATAGGCAAAGTACTGGCCCTCCAAATATGCTCATGTCTTAATCCCCAGAAACTGTGAATATGTTAGGGTACCAGACAAAGGGGAATTAGAGTGCGTATGGAGTTAATATTGATAATCATCTAACCTTCAAAAAAGGAGCGGACCCTGGGTTACCCAGGTGGGCCCAATGTCATGACAAGTGTCCTTGAAAGTAGAAGAGGGAGGTGATGTGAGAAGGACTTGACCTTCAGCAAATCAGTTGTATTTGCTGATGTTGAAGATGGAGGAAGGGTCCCTGAGCCAAGGAATACATGTAACCTCTAGAACCTGGAAAAATCAAAAGAAAAAAAGAAGATTTTTTTTTTCTTTAAAGCTTCCAGAAAGGAGCATGATCTGCTTAATTTTGATCTAAGATCTGTGTTGGACTTCTGACCTACAAAACAGGAAGGTATTGGTCAATTCCATAACATCGTATGGAAAAATCCAAACAAACTTTTTGGCCAACCCAATAATACATTTATGTTGATTTAAGTCACGTAATTTGCAGTAACTTGTTCCAGCAGCCATAGAAAATGATTTTCACTCTCCTTAGCATGGCCTTTGAGGCCCTCTGAAGTCCTCCCAGTATGCTGTTTTAGCTGCATCTCCTGGAGTGTCCCTCCTCATAGCCTTATCTCAAACTGCGCAGTCCCCAGGGTGGCTGGAATGCTGGGAGGCATCCTGAGAGTCTGGACTAACGTCATTCTCCCTTGTGCCTCCCGCACCTAGCCCCATGCCTGGCTCCGGCAGGTACTTGGTCAATGCTTGTTAAATGAAGACCCCAATGGAAGCCTGCTGTATTCTTCCAGATCGCCACCAGCCACACAGGGTCCCTAGGAGGCTGGAGGCAGATATGGCAACAGAGGGGCTCTGCTCCTTTGTTTTAGGCAAATGGTTGGTCCTCTAAGAGCCTCAGCTTCCATATCCTGGAAATGAAAGAGTTGGACCAGATGAACCCTAAATGCACTGTTAGCTGGAACTTTCTAGGATATCTGAGTTCACTTGGCCCAAACTTTTGCGGTGGCTGGGGGAGGTGATTCAACTCAGCAGCTCTTAGTCCGGTTCCCACCCTTCCCTGACATCCTTTTCCATGGGTCACGGTACAGAACGGTGCCCGATGGCTATGTGTATTTGGTACAAAACGGCGACCACAGATTTTCTCCTTCCATCTCGAGTTAAAATGTCAGATTACTCACTCTCTCACAGGATGAAAAAGGGAGGGAAAAAGAAACCATTTCTCACTGCAGAGTTTTTCCATGTGACACATTTTCTAATTTTATTTCAAGTTTAACTGTCTAGAGTAGGTGGTGCCATTTCAGCGCCTCCCCCTCCCCTTTTAGAATATGAGCTTCCAGTTGAAGAAGTGGAATGGTTTTGCTTGTTTAACATTTGCAAGTGTGGGCTGCTATCAAGCTGCAGCTGAATGTCTTCATTTTCTCTGCTGGAGGAAGTGCTCTTAGGCACACAGTGCTAAGCTAATAGTAGGATTCCTGGGGTCTGGACCCTCTGTAGGGAGCTTGACCGAGTCACTTCCACTCCTGGACTCAGACACTTAATCTGCAAAGAGAGGGAAAGGCTGGGTCACCATAGAGAGACTGCATGGCCCATTTGAAGGACTATTTGGTGGGCCCCGTTTCTTTTCTTTTTTTGGTGGGGGGCCTGTTTCTAAGAGTAGTTTTCTTTGAAACTTTGTTGGAATCATGTGCACCTAAGCTCATATTTGCCATCAGCTTTGTCATCTCTGCCCTGTCCCTGGAAGTGCATGGGATGGCTGAGAAGTTCTCAGTGCCTGGGAAGACTGTTGTGACTTTGTTCCAGAGAAACTGATTCTGCCCCTGCAAGGTCGGTTTCATCCAGTCTCACCCTTTCATTCCTTCACGCCGCTGGGCTCAGGCCTGTGTCATGCTCAGTAAGGGGCTGTCACAGCAGCCCCTGGCCAATGAGACCCCCCATCTCTCTCACCTCTAGTGCATCTTCTCACTGCAACCCGAGTGGCCGGGGCCATCATGTCACATCCCATTAGAACTCTTCCCTGCTTTCCATTACGGCACCTGAAATTCCACCCCAAAGCTCTTCGTAGAGTGCCTGGAACACCATGAACCCTCAGTGAAGGGTGATGGCCATGGTGATGAGGTTCAAGCTCAATGCTAACTGATGCGTGAAACTAACTGACGACCCCCAAGCCTTCCTGTGGCCTCTTTCAGCATAGCTTGTACCTGATTTCTTCCATCAGAATCACTTGCAAGTCCATCTCTCGAAGGACGGGGAGAGCCAGGGCAATGCCATTCATCTTTGGAGTTCAGAGTCATTGACCCTGAAGTGGAGGGAGATAAACAGACACAATCCGATGTGGGAAAAATGAGATATAGTTAAGCAAGGACTTTGCAAGTGTGGTTGAGTGAGTTGGATAGATTTTTATTTTTATTTTTTTGGATAGATTTAATGCCAACATTTCTTGATATGAATGGTCATCCTGCCTGTCGCAGCCTGGTAGGTTTTTTAGCCACTCATGTGTTCCCTCGCTTTTATTTAATAAATATTTATTAGCTGCTTACTGTGTGCAAGGCAGTGTGGTACATCCTGGGTGTAAAATGATGAACAACGTAGGCATGGCTCCCCACCTTGTGGAGCCTAGACTCTAATGCGGGACGTAGACACTAAACAAGGGGTTGTACAAAAAGCCCTAAATACATATGAAGAGTAAAAGGCGTATGGAGAAGTAGGGAGCTACGAGAGGCTTCCCGGGCGGCTCTAGTGGTCAAGAACTCACCTGCCAATGCAGGTTAGACATTAGAGATGCCCCAGGGCTCGATCTCTGGGTCAGAAAGATCCCCTGGAGGAGGGTATGGGAACTTTCCAACCCACTCCAGTATTCTTGCCTGGGGAATCCCTTGTTCAGAGGAGCCTGGCAGTCTGCAGTCCATGGGGTTGCAAAGAGTCGAACGCGACTGACACGACTTAGCACACACGTACGCAGGGAGCTGTGAGTGTGCACTCATGGCCACTCTGATCTGTCTGTGGTGTCAGGAAACGCTCCCCAAGTTATGACAAGTAAGATAAGATCTGAGGTGTGACGAGATTTAGCCCGGAAAGGGGTGGGGCTGGTGGATTCAAAGAGAAGGCGAGTGTTCTAGGTAGAGGCAAATGAATGAGGAGAGGATGGAAGCAGCCTCCTGGTGTGTGGCCTGAGCAGTTAACGCTCCAAGCCTAGTCAGGAGGGAGGCTGGGATGGGATGGGACAGGACGGGATGGGATGGGGCTGGAGTGTGTGTGTCGGGGGGGCGGTCTCCAGTCTCCAGCATGAAAGCAGAACCTCCGTCCAGTAGCCGCTTTCCTGACCCTGGCTCTGGGCGAGCCTCTGGGCTTCCACCATGCCTTGGGTCCCGCCCAGTGCTCATGGCCCTGGGTGAGGGCCT
This sequence comes from Cervus canadensis, assembly GCF_019320065.1. NCBI lineage: Eukaryota > Metazoa > Chordata > Mammalia > Artiodactyla > Cervidae > Cervus > Cervus canadensis. Next base: position 9,641,788 of record NC_057399.1, on the reverse strand, counting down.
CTGGATGCTCCTTCCTGCCCAGCTCTTGCCTCTACTTACCCAAGAGCTAATGGCTTCAGCGAGGGGCACAGGGTCTCCATCTTTGTGTTGCCCAGGAGACATGTTTGTGAGAGACTTGCAGTAAAGTGATAGGGAAGCAGGGGTGAAAGAGAGCCCAGAGCAGAGTCTCTGGTCCCCCCTCGGCCGCCCAGCGCCTCGTAGGCCGCCCCAGCTGCCCAGCTGAGAGGTCGGGAAGGGCATGGGGAAAGGATTCTAAGAATTGCCCTCTGCAGTTAGTCTTGGCTCTGAAAAGCTTCTTCCTGTCTGAAATGAAGGGTTGGGCCCGCCCTGAGGCTCATCCAGATAGTATCTCTTCCGATTTCTCTCTCTGGGTGTCTGTGTTCAGAATGTGTATCCACAAACACAATGCAGAATTCTCTTGCCAGGGAATGGAGACGTCTCGGGAATAACTCAGGTGGGAAGTTTTTAGATGTTTTCACTTGGGGACCAAGTCCTTTAGAGATGGTGGCAGAAGACCGATGCATTGCCCACTTCTGTCCCGGCTGTTCTCAGACTTGCTTCTCAAACAGGGTGTGCTCGTGGTCCCTGGCTGTGTGACAGTGGTGTGCAAAGCCACACTGTTTATTTCCCGCATCCATTTTACCCAGCGGTTGGTAACCTGGGGAGTCCAGTGACAACTGGGAAGTAATTTAGAACATTTTTATACTAAACAGCCCACAGTTATTATGGAGTGGAGTGCAAAACTTAAGTGCTTTTAACAATAGAGCAGGAGATTTTAATTAAACTTCCAAGCTCTGAACGGGGGTGGGAAGGGTGGTTCTTTGGGTAGACCCAGGCCCCGAGGTATAGGGTCCCCTCTCTCTGCTGGTAGGATGCTTTAGTGGAGATAATGTTATATATAGATTTGAGATTCCCAACTGGTGGGAGGCTTGGAATTTTTGTAGGGGCTGCCAGAATCCATTCTTGTACAAACATTTCCTCCGTCGATAGTTACCTAATGCACTTGTGTGTGGAAAAGGCTATGGAAGTGTTTTTAGCTATTGACAAGATGGAAGTCGCTATTCTCCGTAGCTCTTGTACGAGAACTTTCAGCTCCATGAGGGAAGAAACTTGTCTGTCACTGCTGGATCCCCAGTGGTTGGAAGAGAGCTACCATCCAGTAGGTGCTCAATAAATGCGAGTTGAATGAATAGATGTATGTGTGTTGGTGGCTATAAAAAGCTTCCCTCTCTCAGTCAGGAATTACCTTCCCAGGAATAAGTGTGTAGGGTGCGTGAGCATGGGGAGGTTGGGTGGAATGTGAAAAATGCCGTTCATGCATATGCATGCAGGCGGCTGGCCAGTCCTACTCAAGTTCAAGGTTTCTAAGAATCCTTTTGAAGGCAGCCTCCTACCCAGTGTGGTCCGGGACCGTAGCAGCTCCTCGTGGGAGGAGGCACAGATCTCCATTCGTGCGCCTGGGGTAGCCGGGCCTCCTAAGCTCCCTTCTTAGGGTCCGTGTGTCCCTCAAACACCTCAGTCCCACCAAAACCCACTGGGGACCTTGAGGACCCAGAAAATGTTGGGCTTTCAGGGTCGGCTGTCTGGCTCTCCTAGGTTACAGAGGCGGGCGGAGGCTCAGAGAGAACGGGGACATGGTGAGTCACACAGTTCAGATGTGAGGAGCTGGATCCAGAACTGGCTCTTCTGACGTCCAGGTGGCTGGCGTCTCACCACCCTCAACGTCCCAGGTTTTGCTGCTCTTTCACCATGGACGCGTTGTCCCACCCTCCTCAGGGATGTGGGAGGAAAGCTGGGGACAGGACTTGGCAGATGCTGAGGGTCTCCTCTGTGCCTGGCAGCCTGTGGTTACAACGAAGCCTTGGAAACATCATGTGGACTGTAGCCCGCCAGGCTCCTCTGTCCATGGAATTCTCCAGGCAGGAATACTGGGGTGGGTAGCCATTCCCTTCTCCAGGGGGTCTTCCCGACCCAGGAATTGAACCCGGGTCTCCTGCATTGCAGGCAGATACTTTATCACCTGAGCCACCAGGGAAGCCCTTGGAAACATCACATGGATTTCAAATCCCAGTTCTTCCATGGATCAGCTGAGTGACTTGGAAAGATTGCTCAGAAGGAAGGTTGGTTCCCTCATCTGGACAGGGGTTAGTCAAGGTCTTGCCTCCCGGACTGTGTGAGGCACTCAGCGTAGAGCCTGAGATGGCAGGGCCTTGGTGGGTGAGGGCTATCCCTGGAACCATGAACCTCACCCTGTACATATAACAGCGTCACTGGGGAGCTCTTAAGACATACTGAGGCCTGGGCCTTACCCCCAGAGATCCTGACTGGGATGGAGCTGGGTCTCAGTCTCCTAAAGCCCTCGAGTTCTTCTAAAGCCCAGCTAGGAGCTCAGTGCTAGAGCGTACATGCCGTGAGGGCAGGGGACACGTCTGTCCTGTTCACTCGACAGTAGCGGTGCCAGGCATGTGGTGGTTGGTGCTTGAGAATATTTGTTTATGAATGAATGAACAGACAGATCAACAAGGCTAGCTTCCGCCTCTCAATCCACACTTACCTTTTCAGGAATAAGTATGTAGGCCTGTGAGCTCAGCATGTGGCATTACCCTGTCCCCGCCACCCTGGGAACCGGCATTGGCATCTCTATGTCCAGGAAATGAAACTAAGGCTCAGAGGAGTAAACGAGCTGGCCCAAGGTCCCCAGCTAGTGAGTGATGAGTTCTCCCTGGAATGGAATTCCATGTCCTTCCCTGTATGCACTGGGTGAGGCTCAAGGCTCAAACTCCTGGGGTCCTCTGCCCAAGGTCACCCTCAGTTTTGGGTCTCCAGTCAGGGGCGTCTCCTGGGAACCCAGCTTGGAAGGCCTCGTTCCCTCTCCCGTTACTCCAGAAGCGCACAGGCTCTTCCTCCAGCTAACATTTGGAGGCCATCAAGCTGTACTTTCATCTAGATTGAACAAGAGTCAGCCTGTTTCAAAATATGACTTCAGGGTCACCATCTGTTCTGGCTGTTCTCTTAAACTCTAGTCCCATTTCGGAGCCAAACAGGGCTCCGGCCGCCTGCAGGGAGCACGTCCCGGCACGGTGGAGCAGGAGGCCCTGTATGAAGCGGCGGCGTGCTTGCTAACAGCTATAGGACAGAGTCCTCACTTCGTTCATTTCCCCTGCGCAGTGGCATCGAGTCATTACATGTGGGGACCACAAACCCCCGCCACTATGCATCCATCCCCATATTGGGCACCTACTGTGTACCATCACTTCCCCATGCCTCACCTTCTTAGGAAATGGGTGGGAGTAGCCTGGATGGTGGGGACACGATACGCTGGGCAAGGCTCATTGTCAGTCTGGGCCTCAGTTTTCTCATCTCGGGGACACGGGACTGAAGTCCTTCCCAGCTCTGGAGGTCACCCCAACTCTCCAGGCCGCCATCAGCCTCGTCAGTGTAGGCAAGACTGCGCAGTGCCTGCTGATGCCATGAGCTCATTCTGCTGGCTTCCTCCCTGCTCTGGCTAAATTCACACAAGCTCATCTGTGGACGCCCTGGGCCATTCCCAGGGCAGCTTGATTTTGCCCAGGGCGTAACATGCCAAGTGTTGAGAGGCTGGAGGAAAGTATGTCTCCTGCTGTTGCCAGAAGACCGCCTTCGCTCCGCATTCCAAATCGCCCAGTCCACCCTCGCCTTGGCAAGGGAGAGGGAGGGGCCCGACTGCCGGGGGCAGCAGCTCGAGGTGAAGTGGTGATGGCTCCTAAAATGGTCAGCGGCAGCCTTCCTCAGAAACCTTTCAAGGCACCCCGTAGCCTGCAGCATAAATTTTAGTCTCCTCAGCTTGACATTCAAGGCTCTCCCGAATCTGTTTCCAATCTCCCAAGTGAAAAAGCGATTAAGAGTAGAGAGAGCTAGGAAGGACCTCAGATGACCCACACGTGGGCTGCAACCACCCCATCCCAGCTCTGTGGTCTCGATCTCCTTCAGCCTTGATCTGTTCATCTGCAAAATGGGAGAGCAACAGTCCCCACTGCATCAAATTATCCTGAGAGTGAATAAGCTGGTGTTGGCTTCGCACTTCTGAATCTGGCTTCGTAATTCTCTCCTTGCTGCTCTGATGGTGGAGGTTACCCGAGCGTCCCCTTGCTCCCATCCCCCAGGACCACTCACAGACCCCTCAGTTTCCTGACTCCGTGGCTTGGCCTGTGCCCTGCTTGTCCCACTGTGCAGGGTCCTCCGGTTCAGACTCCTGTATCAGGGCTCTGGGTGTTGATGTCTTGCCCCCTTTTCTAGGCTGAGAGCTTTTTGGGACCAGAGTCTGAGTTTTCGTGATCTCTCAAAGTCCAGCCCAGGCCTGAGTCCATAAGAGGGTGGCCACTGGGTCCTGGTTGTGCACAACGCCAGAACCCTCGGCTGGGGCCAGGATAGAGGGAAAGACAGAGAGGTCTGCTCCTGCCTTCCCTCCCAAGACCCATCCTCCCCTGGCAGCTGCACTCTCAGGGCGGCGCAATGTAAGTTGTGACTAAATTGCATGTGGTTAGCAACTCTGTAGGAGAGTTTATGGACCATGTGGTGTCTACCGTGGGAGAAGAACTCAAGTACCTAAGGACATGCCTCACGTAGAGACTTAGAAAGCTCCAGAATTACTCTTTCAAGCTGCTCCCATTCCAGTGATGCCCCTCCCACCCCAGTACCTTACATCAAGAGGCAGGGGTGGGGGGAGGGTGGGACATGGCAGCGAGGAGCAGGAGTCTTACCCTTCTTCCAGGACCACGAGGGCTGGCCTGTCCCATCCCATCTTGCCCAGTGGCCCCAGCTCATGCCCTAGCCCCCAGATAGGCCAGGAGCAGCCTTCCGGAGGTCTCCAGCCAAACCTCAAGAACCTTACGGTATATAACGAAGGGGAAGCATATGTGGTTCACAGTCCCTACCCAGACGCTTGTTTCAGAGAGGGAGGAGGTGGAGGCAGCTGGAATTCAGTCTGAAGTCTGAGAGGCCAGTGTGTTTTAGAGCAGCACTCCCAGCTCAGTCGGTGGGTGAGAGCCAAGGCAGGCATTTTTCAGAAGACTGGTCATTCTGTGCCCTCCTGCTTAAGGGTCAGCCAGAAGGATGGAAAATCGCAACACTCAGAAAAGTTAACATCGGGTCTCTGTGTGGCTATTAAGATTACCTTATACTTCAACAGTGGGATCAGCTGAGAGCTAGACTGTTAGGTGCATATTGAGCTAAATGGTGCTGGTGGGGTGACTGCGACAACAGCTGGTGTTCATTAGAGTTCTTGGTAATTGATGACAAAGACTATTGATTTTATCTATTGGTGAAAATAAATGTGACATGGCAGGACAGATCTATGGTCACTCTGGTCCAGAATCCGCCAAGCTTCATTTATTCACTTACATGTGCATTATTCATTCATTGATTCCTCCATCAGTGCTCAATTCTTGCCTAACTCCGGCAAGCCCTGTGCTTGAGGGGTGGGGGTGAAGTTGGGAGATACAAACATGAAACAGATGATGTCTGCCTGCCCAAGGGTCACAGACTGGTGGGAAACAGAGGCAAATAAACAGATAATAACAGAGTATTGAGGAATCGGACCTTCCTGGGAAATTTACCAAGGGAGGGTTTCTTGGCAAGATTGGGTGATTCATTTGTAGGCATTTAGAAAAAGTCAGCTCTGAGGCCCGACTTCCCGTGTAGCTGGAGAGGAGTTCCCCAGAGTCTTCAGGCCCCTTAAGCCCCGGGCAGGGCAAGGGGACAATGGGGAGGCAAGGGAAACAGCTGTTGCTACCCCTCCTGGAAGGCGTGGGCTCCTCCTGCTTGGGACAGGCTTCCTCTGGGGGAGCAGCCCCCTTGGAGTCGCAAGTTTCCTCTTGGCTGCAGAACCCTCGCCAACACACCCAGGTCCCCTGGGCTGACCTCCCAAGCCTCTCTGCATCCTCAGACCACCAGCCTCCTTCCCCCAGCTGGGTTCTCCTGGCTGCCCCTCTCTTAGTGGGATCTAGTCACTCAGGGGACTCAGCCTCCCGTCAGCCTGTCTGGGAAGCAGTCCATTCGCCGTGGCTGTGCTGGGGTCCGAGGGAAGCCCCGCCCAGCCCCGTGCCCGGGTCTTCGCCCCTACGTGGGCTTCTCTGCTGCTGGCTGCCTGCTCGCGTCTCCTGCTCCGTGGTCCTCCCGCTGCGGGCCTCCGTGCAGGTCTGGGCCTCCAGCTTCTGCTCAGCAGCTCAGTGTAGGGCAGTGGGTCTCAAACCCGAGTGTGTGTCGTTACCTGGGGGCTGGGTAAAACCCCGGGTGCTGCTGCCCTCTCCCCTGCAAAAGCTCTGATTCGGTAGGTCTGCAGAAGAGCCAGAGCACTGGGATCTCTAGTACGTTCCCAGGTGAGGCTGAGGCTGCTGGTCCGGGAACCGCACCTTGAGAACCATCGTTGTGGTTAAGCAGGTGGGCTATGGAACACGGACCCAGGCTGGGCCCTCGTCTTGTCTCTGCCACTTTCTAGCCGTGTGACCTCCTCTCTCTGCATCTCGGTCTCTTCATGAAGAATATACAGGTAGTAACACCCTCCTCCCTGACTCAGTCCAGGCCCTGCACTCAGAATAAGACTGGGCATACCGTTCAGTCCAGTGGCTCAGTCATGTCCGACTCTGCGACCCCATGAATCGCAGCACGCCAGGCCTCCCTGTCCATCACCAACTCCCAGAGCTTGCTCAAACTCATGTCCATCGAGTCGGTGATGCCATCCAGCCATCTCATCCTCTGTCGTCCCCTCCTCCTTCAGTCTTTCCCAGCATCAGGGTCTTTTCCAATGAGTCAGTTCTTCGCATCAGATGGCCAAAGTATTGGAGTTTCAGCTTCAGCATCAGTCCTGCCAATGAACACCCAGGACTGATCTCCTTTAGGATACTTGGCACACAGTAAGTAGTCAATGAATGCTTTAGGTTCCTGGTCTACTGTAACAAACTACCACAAACTGGTAAAATTCTAGAGGCCAGAAGTCCAAAATCAAGGCATCAGCAGGGCTGCAATGCCTATGAAGGCTCTGGAGAATGTTTCTTTGCCTCTTCCAGCTCTGAGGGCTGTCCACAATCCTTGACTGCATCACTATCACTCCGGTCTCTGCCTCTGTCTTCTCTGTCAGATCTCCCCTTTGTCTTATAAGGACGTGGGTTATTGGATTTAAGGTCCACTTGGGTAATCCAGGATCGTCTCTTCATCTCAGGATCCTTAATTATATCTTCAAAAGACTTTTGTTCCAAATAAAGCCACATTCACATTTCCAGGTACCCATCATTTTGGAGGCCATCATTTCGGTCCTCTGCAGTGAACACAGGCCATTATTATTGTTTAGTTACTATTTCTTCCAGCTGCTGCAGTTAGCCTGCCTTGGGGTCAGGAGGGGATGGGGTGGGAATGTTATACCAATTTCTAAGTTCCAGGTCCCCTTGGTCAGCCCCATTTTATTCAAGCCATCTCCAGGCTGGGGCAGGAAATTCTGTTTTTGAAGTTACACTGGCCACATTATAGCATTTCAGAATGTTCAGATTTCACTAATCTGAGAACAATAGCACTCTCCTCCCCCAGACACCAGTTTAGAGTCGTCTGTCCCTTTTAGTTGCTCCTCACACCGGAGCCGGCTACACTTAACAAAGCATTTTCACATGCAGACCCACATTTGACCCTCACTGCAACTAAGCTGAAGGAGCTCATATCACCCCATATGGCAAGTGAGAAAACTGAGGCCCGGGGGGAAAATTGCACAAAGCTACCTTTCCTGGCAGTTATAGACAATGGTTCAGCGGGGAGAAGAGAAGGCTAATATCACTGACGATGACTGCAGTGACAACAGCCACGGTGCGGTGGAGAACATATGCTTTGCTAGGCCCCCGGCTTGGTGTTTTATGTCTCCTATTGCAAGTCATTCTCAAAACTCTCTGCTGAAGCAGGTGGCATTACTTCTGTGTTACGGGTGTTGGCTCCAAGGCTCAGAGAGATGAAGTGCCATGTCCAAAGATGCACAGCTTTTAAATGATGAACTGGGACTTGAAGCCAGAGCTGGCTGAGACTTTCTCCCCATTACTGTGCTGCTTGGAGGTCCTTTTCCGGTTTGGCCCCATCTCAGAGCGGCCAAGATGGGAGAAGTGTCTCTCCAGGTCCCTCCCCGATCTGCTCAGGAGATGAAGCTCATGAGAGACCGTCTCCCTCTTGTGGGGAGCGCTGATGCTCAGAGCAGTGGGCGGGGGAGGGGGGCAGCAGGGAAGGGAATAGAGAGGCAGGTGGGCCCAGGGTCCCTGAGCGCTGGGACAGTCAGGGTGTGCTCCCTGGAGTGGGCCACCCTTGGCTTGAAGTGACGTTCCTGGGCAGCAGAGGGAGACTCAGCTCCTTGCCTCGGGCAGATGGGAGTTTAGAATCGCTAGTTCTGGGACCTGATAACTGTGTGCCCTGGGGCAAGTTATGGAACTTCTGTGTGCCTCTGTGACCTCACCTGCTGACTGAGAACGTGAGAGTGGAGTCGTCGTGGAGAACTGGGTGGGGGGTGGGGGTGGGCTGTGAATCAGCCTGGACCAACTGAATCCACACCTCCGGGGGTGGGCCGCTGGCATCCGCGTTTTCAAAAAATCTCCCCACCCAGTGATTCTGTGCAGCCAGGGTTAAGGACCCCCGCTCAGCAGCTGAAGTACACGGCCCCCAAGACACCGTAAGGGCTCTATACACGTGGTCCATCATTTACGTCCCTCAGACAGTCGTGAAATTCACACTTATCGGGGTCCTCCCTGTGCCAGGCTCGACCCGGTACCCTCTCTGACCTGCATTCTTGCTCAGCCGTTTCTAGCCCTAATTCCGAGAGCATGAGTTAATTGGGTTCGATGCTGTAGGAAGACATGGTCCAAATCTAATATTCTAAAAAGAAAGTTTTACTGACAAGGGGGAGAATCTGGAAAATGTGCCCACATCAGAGAAACAGAAACCCAGTGTGTAGGAAGTGCAAAGATCTCCAGCCCTTTACAGAGGCAGCTGGAGAAGAAAGAGTGGGCTGCAGGCTCTCTGTGGGTCCCCTGCTGAATACCTGCCCCTACAGTGCCCTCACCTCAGCATCTATAATGTGGAAAGGTTTCTGTTGGGTGACTCTGTATTGGGGGGTTAGTTTTTAGCTGCAAAATTCTTTCCAAATGAGACCATAATTGGAACCCAGTAAATTAAGCAAGAACTTCCCTGCCACGCAAATCCCCGGGGGCGTGGTAAAGAATCTGCCCGCAGTGTAGGAGCCGCAGGAGATGCGGGTTTGATCCCTGGGTCAGGAAGATCCCCTGGAGGAGGAAATGGCAACCCACTCCATTATTCTTGCCTGGAAAATTCCATGGACAGAGGGGCCTGGTGGCCTATAGTCCATGCGGTTGCAAAGAGTTGGACATGACTTAGCAACTAAACACAGCATATTAAGCAAATCAGATCTGAGTTGCTTTGGTGTGTGTGGATCAGGGTAGTGAGTGAGCATGTGTGAGAGTCTCCATGAACAATTTGCAGGTGGATGTGTGTGTGAGTGTGTGAAGGCGTCCCATGTGAGCATGGGATGAATGCAGGTGAAGGTTTGTGTCTATGTGAATGTGTGTGTGGGTAACTGTAGCAGTGTGTGAGTGTTTTCATGGGACTGTTGTGAACAGGTGAGAATGTGTGTACGAGTGTGATTTTTGAGTGTGAACCTGTATGAGTGTGTGGGATGCATGTATGACTGTCCGCATGTGTTAGGGGGCTGGGGGGCAGGCCTCCTCCTTAGCCTCTCCCTCCTGCTGCTGGCCTCCTCCACATCCTGCCCCGCAGTCCTGCCTCCCGTGCCCCCGGGGAAAAGTTAGGAACCATCTGGTCCACATATCTGCCCTGACCCCGCCACCCCGCCACCCTTGGTGCTAACATAGAACCCCTTGCAGTGCTGAGCCAAGCATTGTCAGGAGCTCCTGAAATTGCCCGCTCCCGCAGGTCCCCACCTGTTCCTCTCTGGTCCCCCTCCTGTGCCCGGGGCAGGCCCCTTCTCCTCCAGGCCAGTGAGGTTTCCTTGCAGAGCCGGGGGCCAAGTCCTCCGGAGCTGCTGCCCGGAGTGATGACTCACCGCAGCTGATGTCATCCTCAGGAGCCCAGGCCTCCATCACACTCAAAGAGGCTTTGTTCCCCACGTGGAAAAGGGCGGGCCATAAACTGAGAGAAGTCACTGCAAGGCTCTCCCCCAATGCCCACGGCCCTCACGCCCGCCCACACCTGCCAGCCTTCGCTGTAACACGTGATGCATGTGGGCCCTGCGGTGGCTCTGAACCCGGTCAGGGAAGGCCTCACTGCAGGAGGAGAGCAGACACACTGCCTGCGCCCTGGGGCTCAAGTGTGGCTCTTACCCTGGGGCCAGTTCCGCCAGGCTCACGGTGCGTGTGTGTGTGTGTGTGTGTGTGTGTGTGTGTGTGTGTGTTCATGTGTCTGTGTGTGTGTGTGTAGCGGGACGGGCAGGCCCTGGCCACAGGAGGAGAGCCATCCCACTGTCCAGGCTCAGCTGGTCGGCTCCCTGGTCTCTGGGCCTGCTCATCCGACTCTCTTCTTCATTCTGTGACAGCTGAGAGCTGGGGGCTGGTGTGCGGGGAGCTGCAGAGGCCACAGGGGTGCCTGGCTCAGGGCCAGTCCATGCGCTGGGCCCTGAGGGCTCCTGACGCGCTGCGCTGAGCACGGCCCTCGTCGGGCCGTCCGTTCTCTCCAGTCTCTTCTATTGCTGCCCTGCCCTGCAGATTCGTCCGCAGCTCAGAGAAGCCAGTTGGCTTGGCCACCCCAGTTAGTGGTGGACCTAGGGCTCACGCCCAGGTTGTTCTGCTCCCAAAGCCCAGGTGGTTAACCCTTACCTGTGTCTGCCAGCCAGGTGAGGACATCAGACTCACCCAGGCCAGACTCTGGAAGACTCTGATTTGATAGGGCCGGGCAGGAAGGGTAGGCCCCTGTCTTTTCAGAAGCTCCTTGGGTGACTGATGAGTGGTTAGGGCTGGGACCTTCATGCCACGTCACACTACATACATAATCAGATTTGAATTCTGGCTCCAGTTGCTCGTTATCTTCATGGCCTTGGGGGCAGTAGTTGACTTTTCCAAGCCTCAGTTTTCTGTCTTGGAAAATGAGGTTAATAATATTATCTACTTCATAAAGAATCAAGGGTGAAGAAATGATGGAAAGCTCTTTGAATAGTGCCTGTCATGCGGCCCGCCCACAGTAAATCTTAGCCACAGATCTTATTGTTTCTTTTCATCCCTTTATGGGTCACCTTTGCCGGACTGTGCTGGTAATGGGGACCGAGAGATGGGTCTGCATGATCCATGCCCAGGAGCCCATGTCTATGCGTATCAGGGAAGGAAGGGAACCAACCACCAGAATGCAGAGAGGAGTGTGTTGAGGTGGAGGGATGGTCAGGGACTGTGGGGACACAGACGGAGGGCCGTGGGGGAAGCCAGGAGGCCGTGGGCTATAATAGTTGGCTCCTGCTCTGGGGCTTCGGGCGAGTTACTTCCCCTCTTTGGGGCTTGATTCCTTCCTTTGCCAAATGGGAGATTGACCCCCATCTTGCCTTCCTTCTGGCAGAGGGAACAGATGAGAGGATGCTTCAGAAACCACAGGGGATGCTGCTGGGTACAGACTGGCTCCTGCCGGGGCTCCCAGCTGGACCGAGCTCCTTCCAGCTGCCGGGCAGGGCAGCCAGGCTGCAGAGCCCACACCCTGCCAGGCCTCTGACCACCTCCAGGCCCCTTCAAAATCATCCTTTTCTCAGTTGAGGTCAGAGGCCTGAAAGAAAGAGAGACAGAGCGAAAGAGAGAGAAAGGAAAGCTCATACAGTAACTTCATTGAGCAGGAAAATTCTTGCACTATATATGAAAACCGGAAAAGGGAAAGAGGCGTTCTAAGTTTACATGTAGAAAAATGCTCTTCTGTAATTCAGAAAAATGAGGTCTTTGATTGTTGGCAAGCCCAGGTCTCCCTTCTAAGTTGATCCAGGATTTTTTTCCCTGGCAGGGAAACAGTTCTTTTTTCTAAGAAATGCATTGGGTGGTAGGTTTTTCTAAGAACCTCTTGAATCTTTGCTGGGTGCAGAGAGAGCCCCTGCAGCAGGAATTCTGTTGCACTCATTTTCCTTGGGAAGGGAGTCAGGTAGAGCTGGGCGCCTTGGGGACTCCAGGCTGGGTGGGGTGGTGCTTCCTCCCAGGCAGAGCCATGACATTTTCCTGGGCACAGTGCTCATCGCCTCCGGCCAGGTTGCGCTGCCCAAAGGAAAGGACATCTGTGAGGGGAGGGCTGGATTTGTGCTGGTCCCTTTTGGAGTCATTCCTTCCAGGCCTGAAGGCTGTGGGCTGAAGGAACCGGCAGTTAAGAGTGGTTAGAGAAACTGGAAAACAGATGGGAGATGAGGATGCAAAATTGGAGACATTCAGACCTGGCAAGGGCCTTTGGAAGCCATCTGATGCAAGCCTCTCATTTCACAGATGAGGAACCTGAGGCTCAGAGAAGAAAGGAGACCGCCACACTGGGCTAGTGGCAGAGTCTGCCTTCCAGGCCAGGGTCCCACCCTGTATAATGTCTGAGAGGCCGTGGTGTGGAAGTCCAGGCTGAGTCGTGTGTGGTCCAGAGGGCAGAGTTAGGCCCAGCCAGGTGGGTGGGGGCTACAGGCGGACATGCCTCAGCTTGCTGACTTCGATTTGCCCAGCAGTGGCCAGGGTTGCCCTGGGGTGGGGGATGAGCTCCTGGACAGTGGACATAGGCAAGCAGTAACCAGATGGACTTTCGTTGTGGGAAGGGGATGTGGCGGAGGGAGCTCCTTCTCCAGATGGTGAGCTGCGCATTTTCTGCATCACGTCTGTGGCTTGGTGAACTCGCAGCGGGCAGCATAGGAGGCTTCGGGGATCTCCCCTCCGAGTGCAGGGAAACCCAGGAGAGAGATGCCCTGCTGGGGCCCGCAGGGCCCTCACGCGCACTTTACCTGTACGTACTTAGCCTGCCGGCTCCAGTGACCTGGGGCCATCTGGACCCCCGTGCCTGCCCCAGTGGGAGCAGGAGGAGTCAGTGAGTTGCTGTTTAAGCTGACTGAAGAGTTCTGTAGTCTTCACAGCGGCAGGTGGAAATGGGATGTAGGGAGGGGAACACCCTTTGCCTCCCCAGACGCCCGGGGTAGGAAAGGAGCAGAGGATGGGAGGGAGGCACTGGGTTCTAGTCCTGGCTTGTCCACACTTCCCCACTGACCTCAGGCCTGCTCTCTTGGGGCACTTCCAGACCTGACTCTGAGTCTACCGCTGGGGCCGCATTCTCCCAGATTCCCCGGGCTCAGGCCGCGTCCCTCTCAGCCGCAGCCCAGGAAGCCGTTCTTGCGGTTCACGGGCGCAGTTCTCCATATGGCCACCAGGGGCCGCTGCCGCGCGCGCTCCTGCCGTGTCCTCAGCCTGCCCGTCTGGCTTCTCTGCAGCCCTCTTTGACCCTGAGGCAGAGGAACGCTCCTCGGTCCCTTGGGGCTGACAAGCACGAACTCTGGGCTCAGGTCCCAGATCCTCATCTGTGAGATGAAGATGGAGCTGTGCAAAGCCAGATCCGGTTCCCTAAGGAGGCAAAGCTCCGTAGCCCAGGCTCACCCCAGGCACTGCCTCAGGACCCCACAGATGGAAGGGCAGAGCCAGCCCATTACACAGAGGGAGAAACTGAGGCCCGCTGGGGAAGGGCGGTGTTGGCTCTCCTGGGGAGGAGGAGAGGGACGGGCTCCAGCTCTTCACCTCCGCGGGCCTCTGGTCACTGTCGTCTCTGTGGAAAGAAAGCCTGAACCCTGCCCTGTTGGTTTCTTCATCACTAGGATTCTGTCCAGTTTCCATGGAAACCAGCTTTGGGCCCCTGGGAGGAGAGTTGCAGCGTGTGGGGACTGTTCAGATTTTCCTCTGCCCAGCCCGCCTCTGAAGCCGTCTGGTTCCTCCTCCCGGTGCCCTCGGGAGGGGCTGCCGCAGAGCTGTGCTCCGGTGCCCAAACCACAGACTTGGGGAGAGTGGGGCCCAGTGGCATCCGTCTGTCCCCTTTCCTCAGGCCTGCTCTCTGCCAAGCTCTCAACTGGGTATTTGAACAGGGGAGTCATGCCTGTGGCTCTGTGTGTAGGGTAGGAGGGAAGCCCCGGGGTCTTGGGGTGCAGTTGAGCGAGCTTAGAAAGATTCAGCTGTGAGACGATAGGGGACGGTGTTACCAATAGAAGGAGCAGAGTGAGCCAAGACCAGAACAGGAAAAGGGGGGGAATGAAGAGATGAATCAGAAGGTGTCTTGAGTGGAATTTTGACTTGATTCTGAAGGTGCTGGGGAGCCACTGAAGGCTCTGGAGTTTGTGAGTAGCATCAATGGATGACTGCTAACAGAGACATCTGGATCAGGAGCTCCTTGAGAGCCTGCATTCTGGTTTCAGTTCCACATCCCCAGCTGCACACAAGGCATGATGTGCGGTCTTCACAAATGTTATCAAATTCACGAATGGAAAGGTGGGTTGGAGAACCCCCATTGAAATGAAGCCCTGTGTGCGCGCTAAGTCGCTTCAGTCGTGTCTGACTCTCTGCACCCCTGTGGACCGTTGCCCACCAGGCTCCTCTGTCCATGGGATTCTCCAGCCAAGAACACTGGAGTGGGTTACCATGCCCTCCTCCAGGGCATCTTCCCAACCCAGGGATCGAACCCACATCTCCTGCATCTCCTGCATTGGCGGGTGAGTTCTTCACCACTAGTGCTGCCTGGGAAGCCCAGAAATGAAGCTGTCCCTATGCATTAATGAAGTGAGATTAAGGCTGAGGTCAGATGTCCTGTGAGACAGGCAGTTATCTGTGAAGTGTGGCACCCTCCCACAAAGGGCCCAAGGTTCCCGAGGCTGGAGAGTTCTGTGATCAGTCCCCTGTTAGCACCGCCCCCTCCAGTCTTGCCCCTCAAGGATGGTGGAACATCCCCACCAGCTGTGATCTCCATCCCCCCACTTCCCACCCAGCACAGAGCCATCCCAGGACAAGCCCATGGACCTAGCTGCCGGGCCTGTTTGTCTCGGCTTTCTGGCTTCTCTCCCCTCCCTGGTGGCTGCCTGAGCAGGTGGCCCTCCTGCCAGAGGCCAAGGGGAAGTGAGCCAGCAGGCCCAGGCGCAGCCCTGAGCTTGGGTCACCCCAGGCCAGGGGCCACTCCCTGCCCTATCACAGCGTGCCGTGGGACAGATGTGTGTTGGGAGGGTGTTGCTGAGAGCACAGCAGGGGCTGGCTTGGGCTTCCTTTAGGCTGTGGCTTGGCTCCCCCTGCGGCTGACCCGGTGGAAGCAAGGCCTGCTGCCTGCTGCTTGCATGCTGGTTCTGCCTCACAGCTGAGGTCTGGGCAGCAGGGGGCCGGTAGGAGTAGGAGAGGATCTCTTTGCAGACTTTGGTTTTTACTAAGCTCATACCTTTGGATCAAGCAGAAGACCAGTTTCTACTATGTGTTGACACTTGTACTTTTCCTCCATTATCTCATTTGGTCCCCGTGTGTGAGACGGGTGGGACAGTCATACATCACCAGCAAGTTATCCGCCCAAAAGCTGCCCACTTGGTAACTGGCACAGCCTGGATCTGAACCCAGCTCTGCCCAGGGCCAAGGCAGGTCTCTACAGCGGCCTCTTCCGTCCACTCTCGAGCTGGCCCACTGGTGGCCTGTGCCGCGCGTGGCTCGGGCAGCCCAGGGGGTGTGGGGGGCACCAGCTGCAGACACCTGCCGCTCCAGGTCACCCCCAGGCAGAATCACATCTCCCCTCTGCTGTTCTCGCTTCTCTGCTCCATCTGTCACTTCCTGGATGTGAGTCCTGGTCATGAAACTCTCTCCTTGGCCGTTATGTCCCTGTCTATACAATAATGAGGTTGGCTAGATGAGGGATTTTTTAATTTTTTTCCTGAAGCAGAATCCTCCTGGAACTAAGAATTCCCAAAATGGCTGTGTGGAAGCCTGGGCTTTACGGCTTTACATGGCAGCACTGGGCTGGCTTAAGCAGGCTTCTGGGTGAGAAGCTCTCAGCCCCTGTCCCGGAGTCCCCGGAACCCTCACCTGTCCCTTGAGCCCTTGGGACACCACTTAGAAACAAGCCTCTGGATGAGAGGCCTGGGTCAGATGCCCCCTGTGGGACCACACGTTCTGCAAACCACACGTCCCACCGGAAAGGGGCTTCCTCTCCTCTTCTCAGCAGGAGAGAGAGACGAGCTGGAGGGAAAGCGTTCCCTGGATCAGATGGAGAAGAAAGCAAAGCTGTCAGCAGGGTACTCATGCTTTTATTTGGTTTTTATCTTTAAACCGTGGAGGGGAGAAAAGAAGTCTCCATGGGATGCTTGCTCTTATTTCTATTTCTTTTCTTTTCACTCTTTTCCCCTTTCTATACAGAAATGGGCTCTCTTTGAGTGAGTGAAAACATGAAGAAAAGATTTTGTACTTTCTAAAAGAGGATGTTAATATCTTTAAAAATATGTAAACGTCTATTTTTCACATCTTGTACTTGAGGTAAAATTCAAAAAGTAGAAAAGAGTATCCAGTGAGAAGAAAGTCTCCTGTTGTCAGCCAGCCACCAGCTTCCTTCCCTGGAGACAGTCTCTGGCCTCAGCTTCTCGTGTATCTTTCTAGAGATATTCTAATACATGTTTTATGCCTTTAATATGTGTTCCTATAGGTACTTCCAGTGGACAGCACTTCTGTTCTGCACCTTGTTTTTCTGTTTGTTTCTAGTTAATACATCTTGATGTTGTTCAGTCGCTCAGCTGTGTCCGGCTCTTTGTGACCCGTGGACTGCAGCTTGCCAAGCTTCCCTGTCTTTCTCTGTTTCCCGGAGTTTGCTCAGGTTCATGTCCATTGAGTCAATGATGCCATCTTCCATCACTCCCTACTCCTCCTGCCCTCCATCTTTCCCAGCATCAGAGTCTTTCCCAATGAGTCAGCTCTTCTTGTTTCATATTAATACCTAAGGAATCACACCTTTTTAAGGGCTTCACAAGCGGACTTCCCTGGGGGTCCAGTGGTTAAGGATCTGCCTTGCGGTGCAGGGATTGTGGGTTTGGCCCCTAATTAGGGAACCGAGGTCCCGCATGGCACAGCACCACTAAGCGTGATCAACTAAGACTTGAGGGAGCCGAATAAATAAATATGTTTTAAAAATAAATAAAGGCTGCATTGGATTTCATTGTGGAATATAACAAAAGTGAGGATTTATTTAACCATTCCCCAAGAATTCCAAGATGGAATGGTTTAGATATGTTCAGATACATTTTAAATAACGCTGCAATGGATATTCTTGTAAGTTCTCTATATGTCACATATATAACTTTATCTGTTTTAAAAATTCATAGAAGTATAACCGCTGCGTCAAAGAGTGCATATGCACTTTTAATTTTGATAAATATAGTGAAAGTGCTCCTCCCACAGATGTTATCCACTTTACACTTCTCCCAGCAGTGCATGCAATAGCCTGTTCCCGCAAACCCTTGCTAAACAGAATGTTACGCAACGTTTTGATCTTTGCCAGTCTGATAGGGAAAATGCTGTCTCTTCATAATCTTGCCTTGTATCTTTCTTGTTCTGAATGAGGCTGAGTATCTGTTCATATGTTTAATAGCCATTTTTTTTTCTTTTACTGTGGAAAGCATTTCCTATTCTTTGCCTGTTTTTTCTTTTGGATTATTTTGTTGCTGTTCAGTCGCTCAGTCATGTCCCACTCTTTGCGACGCCATGGACGGCAGCTCACCAGGCTTCCCTGTCCTTCACCGCCTCCTGGAGCTTGCTCAAACTCCTGTCCATTGAATCAGTGATGCTGTCCCACGGGCTCATCCTCTGTCGTCCCCTTCTCCCTCCTTCAGTCTTTCCCGGTATCTTTGGATTATTGACCTCCTGCTTATTCATTTGTTTAGTGTATTAAGGTAATTTATTTGTTGTCTGTGATATATGCAGCAAATGTTTTTGTCCAGGCTGGGATTTTATTTGACACTATGGGAATTTATAATTTGTGTGTCATTAAATTTAACCAAATTTATGAATCTTCTTATTTTTGCCTTCTTGGGTCTGCTATACTTTACTTTCTGTTTTAGTGCAAATTGCAAGGTGGACAGAAAAAGCATTGGATTGAGACTCAGGTCTGTTTATAATTGCCAAACCCCTTCCCTCTTTTAACCTTAGTTTTGCCTTCTTTCTGTAGACTGAAGAGGTTGAATTTCATTTATTTGTTCTTTTTTTTTTTTTTCATTCATTCATTTCTCAGCACTGAGCTGGGTGCGGGAACATAGAGATGAATGGTGTGGTCCAGTGGGGAGAGAGACCAGTGACCCAACGGGGCTGAGAGCGGGGGACCCTGGTGTGTTTCGAAGGAGGAGGATGTAGGTCAGGAGGTGAAACAAGGGATTTCGGGGCGGGGGTGAAGAATGAGGAGTTATTCTGGTAGAAATAGCCAGTGGGATGAGGCGGCGGAGGGGAGGGGCCTGCGATGGCCCGGGGGACTGGAGGGACATCGTCGGGCGTCCCGGGCAGTCACTGCTGCTGGGCCTGGACCGCAGAGGCCTCTCCAGACAGCTGCCCAGGCCGCTGGGGACACAGAGAGCACAAATGACCAGAGAAGCCTTCTCATCAAGGCCTCAGCGTGATCAGACTGGCCCTTTTGCCGAAGATGCAATAATCATTTTCTTCAGTGTTGTGACATATTTACCATGACAGTTTTTAACAGAGAATACTACAAGGAATACTTTCGAATATCACCTAGTTTAAGAAATAACATCATCGCTGTAGTGGAAAAGCCCCACGGCCTGCTCCCCAAATCTCGTCTCTGTACTTCCCCTAGATGTTGGCAGGGACATGCTTCTGGTGGGCGTGTAAAATAGCACAGTTGCATCTTAATGATAATTAAGATGATAATTGCATCAAAAAAGAAATGATAATTATGGCATGTGATGTGGGCGTTAACTAATGCTAGAGTGGTAATCATATTGCAATATATAAGTGTATCAGATCAACACTTTGTTCACCTTAAGCTTATACGATGTTATTTGTTGGCTATATATCAGTTTTTTTAAATGGCACAGTTGCTTAAGAGAGCAATTTAGCCATACTCAGTGAAGTTACAGCTGCAAATGTCCATGTCATTGAATAATTCCACCCCTAAGTGGTGGACTCATTTGCACAGGTGAGTGCGAGGAGATGTGAATAAGAAAGTCCATAGCAGCAGGGGTTAATAGTGATGGGAAGCCTCACTTTCCATCAGCAGAAAGGTGAAGTAATCCACAGCGACTTAGTTATACGTAGAATACTGCTGTCAGTGGATGAACGTATAGACAAAATGTGGCCTATTCATGCGATGGAATATTATTCAGCCATAACAAGGAGCGAAGTGCTGACATGCTCAGGGAAAGAAGCCAGACACGAGAGGCCACATGTTATGTGATTCCTTTCAAACGCAATATCTGAAATAGGTAAATCTAAAGCGAGAAAGAAATTAGTTATTGCCTAGGACTGGAGGTGGAGTGGTTTAGTAGTGACTGCTAAAGGGGTTCAAGGTATCTTTTGGAGATGATGAAAATGTTTTAAAGTTTGATCATGTGATACTTGCAAAACTGTGAATATATTAAAAGAGTGAATTCTGCATTTTAAATGCATGAAATTTATGATATGTAAATTATGTCTCAATAAAGCTCTTTTAGAAATAATAATAATAAAAAAAGAATACTGCTGTGAAAACATGAGACTTGGAGCCACACTAAACAGGGATAAGTCACAAAAAATACAATGTTGAGTGGGAAAAAGAACAGGCAGCCTGCCAACACTCATGAGGTCAGGAGAGAGGCACTGCAGTACTGCATTCTGCTAGAGACATATCCTCATGTGGTAAACACACAAAGGCATGCGTGGGGATGATAAACACCAGACCCCTAGGGTGGCTGCCTCTGGGGCATGGGCAGGGGGAAAGGATCAGAGAGCTCCTGAGAGCTTCGGCTGAGTTGATATTTCCTTTCTTAAGTGGGGTGCTGGGCCCATGCCTATTCCTCATGTTATTCTTGTCTTAAAAATGTTAATAGTATATTTTATATAGCTCAGAGTTTCCCCAAATTATCATCTCAACATGTAATCAATCTAAACAGATTAAACAAAACGAGAATCTTACATTCCTTTTTTCAAACATTACTTTTTCAAAATCCAGTTTGTAGCTATTGTCCATCTGCAGGGTTCCCGTCCACCTCTCCCTGGGGCCTGCATTCTTATCACTTTAGGTACATGTGGGTGCAGGCCACTGCAAGCCAGCCTGCAGCCTTCTCCCAGGGAATAGTGGTTGGGTGGCTCAAGGCTCGTGAGCCTAAGTCCTTTCCAGGCCGCCACAAAGGAGCCCTGTGTTTCTCCCGGCAAGGGGTGGTGGTGAAGAGCACAGGCTCTTTAGTCAGATGCTCCGGCTTTGGACTTCTGATGGGCTTACTTTGGGCAAATTTTTTACCTTCTCTAAGTTCTCTCTGGGGCTTCCCAGGTGGCGCTAGTGGTAGAGAATCCAGCTACCACTACAGGTGATGCAGTTTCCATCCCTGGGTTCAGAAGATGCCCTGGAGTAGGAAATGGCAACCCACTCCAGTGTTCTTGCCTGGAGAATCCCGTGGACAGAGGAGCCTGGTGGGCTGCAGTCCATGGGGTCGCAGTGGGCAACTGAACACACACAGGTTCTCTCTGGGATGGAATGGGGATAGTAGTGCCTGGCCTCATAGCGTTGTTGTGAGGAGTAGACGCACTAATGTCTGTGAAGAGCTGAGGCCTGCTAAACATGAGAGCTCCGGGAATGTGGGTGATGCCGTCATCGTGACGACAGGGACAGAGGGAGCTGACCGTGCGTGAGAACGGTGCAGATTTCAGTTGTCCTGAGGTCTGGGAGCACTTCGTTTTGTCCCTGCTTTTCCCCCACATCCTGAGGCACTTGAACAGTAGACCTCATTCAAAACACAACAAAACAAACCTGCCCACTTTTACAGAGAGAAATGGGGGGAAATCCCTATGTTGATGTGGGGGAACATTGTAGAAATATCCTAGGAATATTCTTACATATTTTCCAAACTGCTGATCGTGACTTGTTCGTGGGTAATGAAATCAATTTAGTAGGTTGTTTCCAGCATGTTTTTTAATGAAATAAAAGAGAAAAAGAATTGTTAAATGGAAAGGAAAACACCATAGTGCCTGGTGAGTATTAAAAGCAAATAATGTTTTATGAAACATCTGTTTCAGGGTGACAGATATATATTTGTCTAAACGTGCATATTGGGTGGCCATGAACTTATACTTCTTATTATGGGTCATTGTCAAAGAAGTTTGACAAACAATGATTAAGATGCTGCAGTGGGGTTCTGGAAGGATCCCGTTTCATTTCCTGAGTATATTTCCTCCTTGTTTCCAAGCAGAGTAGAATGCGTGTGTGAAGCATGGCCTCTTCCCTCCCTCCCCGCAGGGCTGGCTGCCCAGGGCCACCTGGACCTCACGGAGCTCATCGGTGTCCCGCTGCCGTCGTCCGTGTCCTTCGTCACCGGCTATGGTGGCTTCCCAGCCTACAGCTTTGGGCCTGGTGCCAACGTCGGGCGTCCTGCCAGGACCCTCATCCCGTCCACCTTCTTCAGGGACTTCGCCATCAGCGTGAGGGTGAAGCCCAGCAGCCCCCGAGGCGGTGCGCTCTTTGCCATCACGGACGCCTTCCAGAAGGTCATCTATCTGGGCCTGCGGCTCTCGGGCGTGGAGGACGGCCGCCAGCGGGTCATCCTCTACTACACGGAGCCCGGCTCCCAGGTGTCCCGCGAAGCCGCTGCCTTCCTGGTGCCCGTGATGACCCACAGGTGGAGCTACTTTGCTGTGGTCGTCCAGGACGAGGAAGTGACCCTCCTCGTGGACTGTGAGGAGCACGGCCGCGTCCCCTTTCCGAGGTCCTCCCAGGCCTTGACCTTCGAGCCCAGCGCGGGAATCTTTGTGGGCAATGCAGGAGCTACGGGGCTGGAGAGATTCACTGTGAGTCCAAGTCTTGCAGACGAGGAGGCTGCTGGACACTGCAGCAAACACATGCGACTGCTCTTATTATCATTTTATCCTTATGTCCTCAAAGAGGCGTGCATGCTCGTGGGACGAACGCTAGGCTCGAAACTCAGAACTAAGATTCTAGTCCTGAGTTTTCAGTGTAGCCTGATGATTTTAGACAGCAGCTGAATTCTCTGATCCTCTGTGTTTTCTTATCTGTGAGTGGGGATTAGAAAACTTAGGGTTGTAGACTCATGTGAGCTAGCCTGTGTGAAAGCACTTTGTCTGTTTTTAGGCATTATAAAAAGGGTAAGGTTTGTAATATCTTTCAGTGATTTTATCTTTGGAAAAGGTGACGGCTGCATATAATTTCTGCAAAGGTGGAAGAGCTGAGATGAGATAGTGTGAGGTAGTTGCTCTCTCTCCTTTGGGACAATGTGCCTTGAAGAAATATCGGAAGACTGATTTTACTGTCAAAATGGATTTTTATGAATGAGCCATTCTAAAGCAAATCCCAAGTTATTGTAGTCATTCATTTAGTCACCACTATTCTTACTGGGTTGGGAGGATCCCCTAGAGGAGGGAACGGCTACCCAATCCAGTATTCTGGCCTGGAGAATTCCGTGGACTGTATAGTCCATGGGTTCGCAGAGTCGGACAAGACTGAGCAACTTTCACTTTCACTTTGATTCTTACTGATACCTTCCCAATTGATTCAAGACAGGACTGGGCTGGAGTTTGGGTTTATCTGTAATACAGTGGAATATGGATTTTGAGAAGGTGGAATCCAATGAACAGTTCTGAAGCTCTCACTTGGAGATGGGCTTCCCTGCTGGCTCAGATGGTAAAGAATCTGCCCACAATGCAGGAGACCCAAGTTCAATCCCTGGCTCGGGAAGATCCCCTGGAGAAGGGAATGGCAACCCACTCCAGTATTCTTGCCTGGAGAATTCCATGGACAGAGGAGCCTGGCAGGCTACAGTCCATGGGGTCACAAAGAGTTGGACACAGTTGAGCGACCAACACCACCACCACATATGCAGAATGGGCTGTCGGGGGTAGGGAGGGGAGGCAGAGTGGAGGCAGGGAGCCTGGCTGACAGCCACTCTGGGGACAAGTCCTTCCCGCTGGAAGCTTTGAGCCATGGGGCAGAGACTTTCTGGTGGGGGAGGCGCGTACTGTAGGGTTCATTGCTGACAAGTTAGGGACCTGGGGCCCTGTCAGGAGGCTGCTGTTACTCTGCACTTTGAATACTGAGCTCTCCAAGGACCTCTCTGGTTAGTGGGATTCATTTTACGTTGTCCCAGGGAGAGTCCCCCGTGATGAGCGCAGGCCTGGAGATGGCATGGTTTTCTTCTCGTGCCTCGGGCAGCACTTCCCACTCCTGTCCTTTCACTGGTTCTGCTCCGTATAAAAGCAGCCACGCGTCCCACTGACGCCAGGGCTGTAACGTGGCCTCTGACCCCTCTGCTTTCCTCCAGGGCTCCGTGCAGCAGCTCATCATCCACCCTGACCCCAGGACTCCCGAGGAGATGTGTGAAGCTGAAGAATCCTCGGTGAGCCCCCCCACTTCTCCCTGTCACCCCCACAGTGGGCCCTGAAGCCCCAGCAGCCAGAGAAGGGCCTGGGACCCAGGCAGTTTTTCACCCCAAACGTCATGGAGTCTCTGAAATCCCCTATCCTGGCAAGCGCTGCATCAGGTCCTATTTTGAGCTTTTTGGCTTCGTTATTAGTTTTGAGAACTTCAGCCATGTCTTTGGTGTACGGTGGCGGGTTGGTGGGGGGGAGTTGTGTTTCTTCTAAGGTGTTAGGTTCTTCCATGGCTGTGCCAGTCAATGGTCTGGTTTCCAGACTTCCTGCCAAGAAAGGGTGTCAGGATTCTAAAATAAAAGTTAAAAATTCCAAGACATTCTGAATGTAAATTCTTATAAAAACAAACCTAAATTTAGCTTTTATGCTTGGCAAATGAATCAGTTCCTCAGTTAAAGGGGGTGGTAAGCAGGGAAAAAAAGATGGGTCCTTTTCCGTCTTCCTCCCTCCTCCCCCTCCCTCTAGGACTGACTGAGTACATGCAGGGTGACAGACCTAGGGAGATGCTGGAGGTAAAGAGATGAACTGGGGGTCGTCTGCATCCTCACGATGTTCAGACATACCCAAAAGCAGTGATAGAGCTGAGTGTGATTGGCCCTCAGACCCAAATTCTACAAGTCAGACAGGGCGGGAAGGTGGAAAAGGAAGAATAGGAAGCCGGTCAGGAAGGAGTTGATACCTGATCAGTGACAAGCAAGGGTCAGCCAGATGAAGAAGAAAAGGTACTCCCAGCAGAAGACACCGCACGAAGAAGGAAAGTCATAGGCCAGCAAAGCATGGGGTATTCGTAGACCTTCCGATCCTCTGTCAGCCCCAAAGCTAAGCATAAGCTGCTTTCATTCATTCAGTAAAAAATGCTGCCAGTGTAGTTGGAAAGCCAGCCCCTCAGAGGTAGAACTTGGCCCTGGGAGAATATTTGCTCTCCTCAAGTCCATGATTCCAGCCTGGCATTCCCATGACGCTGAGAGAAGGGAAAACTTGTGTGTGTATATTGCTTAATCTCTATGGTGCTATTAAAATTGAACGAACAGAAACAATCCAAGGGTCCACAAGTAGGTTACAAAATCATGGCACACGGTGTCCTGGCTGCCCTCAGGGGGCTAATTGTGAAGACTAGGTAACAAGGGGAGGATGTTCTTCAAAAGTAATGGTTCCCAGTGAGAAATTCTGGTGACAGTCACCGGAGCGGGAGTGCCTTTCGATCAAGATAGGAGGGCACTTGGGCACAATGTAAGTAGGTTTGTTGGAGAGACTACATTGATTGTATTTTTTGTTTGTTTGTTTGAGCAAGAAAATGTGGAAGGAGACAAAAAGAACAGCTAAATCACATGCTTTCTCCTCCATCCCACTTTCTCTGTACACTTCCATCTACATCTTTCCTTTTACATGCACCCTGTTTCTCCACAGGAGTCTGTTTCTATGACTCCCCAGTTATAAACTTTTCTCCCCGTCTCTGCCCACATGATTTGTCTCCACACAGGCATCTGGAGAGACCAGCGGGCTCCAGGAGACAGATGAAATAGCTGAGATCTTGGAAGCGGTCACCTACACTCAAGCCCCAGTGAGTACTGGGTTCTGTGCGGTGGCATCTTGGTCTGCTTTTAGAGGGCTCGGCATTGTCCAAGAGGACCCAGAGTCTTGGTCTGGAGTCTCTGTCCTCACATCTGTGACTTCGTTCTGCAGCTCACCAAGGGAAGTCAGGAAAATACTGGCCAGTGGGCATTTTGCAAACTCCTCAGTGTAGGGGAACGCCAGTACCCAGCTGCCGCCCTGCGCTGTGACCAGGGGAGGGCTGTCCAAAGGCAAACTCTGCCCCATCACCTCCCAGCGGTGTGAGCTTCGGTGACTTACTCAGCCTCTGTGAGCCTCAGCCTTCCCCCAAACAACAGTCAGAGTGCTATCTTGTGGGGTCCTTGTGAGGTCCGATGAGGCTCTGCAAGGGAGAGGTCTCGGCCCCGTCCCTGGCACATGGGAACTGGCTGCTGTCACACTTGTTCGGGGCTCTGGCTATGAGAGGGAAGTTGGGGTCCTCACTCCTATGAGATGCAGAGCCCTCCCAGGAGCTCCTTTCTGCTCCCGTGGGAAAGGCAGCATCCTCCCAGTGGTGTGGGCCTCCTCCCTCCTGGGAATGTGTCCCGCGGCTGAGACAAGGAAGTGGTTTTGAAAGCACTGAATCAGACTGTGGAGACACCGAGGAGCCTGTTCTAATAAAAACAGCCAGCAGTGTCTGAGTCACTGGACTCGGAAGCCCCAGCCATCTCTGAGCCTGGTCTGGCTCAGACCACGGGCACATCTCTGATGGCAGAAAGTAGGGAGCAGGCAAGAAGTCAGAGGCTGTAAGTCATAGACCTCCAGGGACAGAGGTGTGGGTGGGGCAGAACAGGACCAGAGTTTGTTAGCTGAGAGGGACTTAACGGTCTCCTCTTCCTGTTGCGAGGTGTCCAGAAAGCTGCCCTTGGTACTACGGAACAAACTGAGGTCCAAAGAAGGGAAGAGACTGGGCCCCGGGTGTGCGGCTGAGCTGAGGCTAGGGCCAGGGTTTGGCCGTGACCCTGCGCTGCTGGCCTGGGTGGTGTTGCCGGGGTTCCGCCCCCGCCCCGCAGGACCACAGCCAATCTGGGGGTAGCCGTGATGGAGGAAGCCAGGGGTCCACAGTGCCCGCCTGGGTGGTGACTCGGGGTGTCTGCTGAGCCGAGCTGCATCCCACGGGCCCGTCCTCCCACTGGCGTGTCCGGGACGTCGGGCAGCAGGGCACAGCACCACGGTCCTCCCGGCTCCCTGGTCTGATGCTGCCCCCCAGTGAGCCAGCTCACAGCTCGGAGCGAGGCTGACTCGGGCAGAGAGCCTAACAGCCCAGGTGGCCCTGAGGGACGGACACGATGTGGGGCTTAAGAGCACGGGGCGCCAGGGAGGAGGAGGCGGGTCGGGCACAGCCGTAACCGCATTCGCAGGGCGGTGTTTTCCCGGAGGAGCCACTGAGGCGCGCGGAGTGCAAAGTGTGGCCTGCGGGTGTGCAGCCTGGAGGCGGTAGAGCCGGGCTTCTAGCCTGGTGCGGGCCGCTGGCAGTCACGTCAGCCCCAGACTGGGGACGGCCCCCTCTCCCCCTGCCCTGGAAAACTCCCCTCCCCGGCTCCCCGCCCCAGGACTGGGGAATTTCCCTCTTCAGCTCAGACGTGCCCCTCCCTTCTCTATCTGACTTTTCTCTTGGAATGAATCTCACTTCCCTGTCCTCACCCTTTGCAACCTGCCACCCTCCTAGATACAAGCCATGACCCTCAGACGGAATCATGGACTGCCTGAGCCGTCAGGGACTTGGAAAGCCAGCCTCTCCTTGCCTCCTTCCCCGTTTAGGGCAGAGTCCCTGCTGCCCCATTCATCCTCCTGCTACGTCAGTGTCTGCTGGCACACCTTTCCATTTCTGGAAAGTTCTATCTTTGCTGAGTTAGAATTAATGCCCTCTGGTTCTCAGCCCTGGCTGTGCATCAGAGTCCTGAGTGTGTGTGTATGTATTTATATATAGCGTGTGTATGTATGGGGGGGTGGGCGGAGCTGCGAGACGGTCTTAGAAAAAGCCCCTTGCCTGGGCGCACGCCCAGACATTCAGATGCGTGAATGAGTGGAGTGAGAATTGAGGGTCTGTCTATCACAAAGTTCTGCAGAGGGTTTTTCTCCACATCCAGGCCCTCTCTTCCAGCTGCGCCCGAGGCTCACAGACGCCCAGCACACCCAGCCCTTTCATCCCTTGTCCGTGCCTGGATCCTGCAGTTCCGTTTGCCGGGCGGGCCCTCACCCATCCCATCTCTGCCTGGCCAGTTCCCACGCCTCCAGGGTCCAGTCCGAAGCCCCTCGTTGGAGGCCACGGCCACGCGCCCCTCCTCACGTGTGGGTGTCTGTCCCGTAATCTCGCAGCGAGTAGTGTCTGGGTCTGTGTCTCCCCAGTCGTCCAACAGTTCAAGGACAGACGCCCTTCTTATTAATTCATTTCCATATCCCAGGGATCAGCCAAGCCATGGAACATAGTAGGGCCTCAAGAGATATGTGTTGAAGGTGGGCCAGCAAATTACCAGATTTTAATTTAAAATTAAAGACTCAACATTCCCATTTTGTCGCAGGCCACACTGGTTCTCCATCTACACTAACCCCTGAAGGCCAGCAGCAGCCTGTGGGAGGCAGGAGCCCTGACCCTGACCACCCGGGGTCAGCTCACCAGCTCTGCCGTGAGCCCAGGCTTCATGGCTGCGTGGGTGGGGTTTGTCTAAAGAGGTTTTTAGCTGACAGGCTGGAGGCAGTGACTCCCTGTCACTCAGCATTTGCCACATGGAGTTACTAAGCTGAGCCCACCCTGCCCTGCCCTACCGGCCTCACCTCAAATCCCACGTCCCTTATGAAGCCACTTGGCTTCCGGCCACCAGCAGCCTTGCTCCAGGGTAGACACGGGCTTTCTTGGCCCCATCAGGGGAGCGTGTGAAGTGGCTTCCCCTGGACCCTTGGCAGGGAGAGGAGAGGAGAGGGTCTGCTTGGGGCAGAGGTCCTTACTGCTCTGCTAGACCGCCATGCAGCTGGGAATGCGGAGTTCTTCCTCGGGGCTCTTCCCAGCCTCTCCTCGGGCGGGAGCGTGCCTGCGTCCTGCTCCCACTCCTGGTTCCTGCCTCACCAGGCTTCTTCAGTGCCTCCTCCTGGCCTCCCGGCCGAAACCTCAGCCCCCCAGGTCCACGCTCTCATTAACACCAGGGTGAACTCCCTAAAGTACACACCTGCCCGATTCCCCCATCCTGATCCCCAAGGGAGGCTGTTTGTTGCTCCTGGGACAAGCCCAGACTTCTCACCTAAGAGCCAGTGCCATCCCTCTGGCTGCCTCCCCCAGCTTCCTCCCCCTGCCCATCCTCCGACCCGCTCCAAGGCTCCAAGCGCTTGTCCCTTCTTCCCTCAGCGCCTTCCTCCGTTCCTGCTTTTCTGAAACAGTTTATTCTTCAAGGCTCCACTTCTCGAAGCCTTCCATCCTTGCTCTCACCTTGGAAACTTTGTAGTGCAGTAAACTGCATCTTTCTTTTTTTACTACAGAAATATTCCATATTCATTATTGAAAAAACAAGTGCAGATGAGCAAAAACATAATTATTACCTTTAATATCAATACCCAGAGAAATCACATCTAGTGATGTGGATGATGGTCACCATTTATGGGCTCATACTCTGGACCTGGCCCTGTACCAAGCACCTCCGTGCATTTTATACCTTTTCGGTAGTTATTATTGGCCCCATTTTATAGGGGAGGAAGCTGAGGCTCAGTGAGGTTATATGACTTACTCAACATAACATAGCTAATAAGAGGGAAGTTGGGATTTGACCTGAGTTTGATTATGAGAACTGAACCATTAAATCCTAAGTTGCGGGGCCCATAAGAATCTCCCTTGTTCTGATGGACTAGAGACTCATCATTTATATACTAGGTTCTGACCTTAAGGAAATAACCTTCTGTTATTAGTCACGATAGGTAAGTGATGGTTGTGGTAAGAAATTTACCCTGAAACCTTAATGTCTTAGTTATGTCCTGTTCATACCACAGATCCAACACTGGTCAGCGAAGCCTTCTGTTCACCCCAGTCCCTTGAGCTCAGAAAATGATGAGACTGTTTGACCACCGATGAGCCCTGGGTCACAGGAACTGCTATTTGATTCTAGGTCTGGGGATGACCTTTGCTACCCTTTATCAGGATTTCTACCTAGGTCTCTGAACCAACTGCTGGTGGTTTTGTTTGTTGTTTTCTAGTTGGCAAAGGTGGTTAAGATATAGGTTGGCTTTGGAAAAGCTGCACAGAAACTGAAGTTTCCTAGGAAGGAAACCATACGTGTGTGTTTTATTTTCATAGGCCTGCATGATTAGTATACATCTGGGGTTGGATTTATCCAGCTTTCACTGAACACAGCCCTCCTCCCCATTGCTCCCTCTCTTCCTTCCTTCTTCCCACCCTCCTTCCCTCCCTTCCTCCCTCTTTCCCTTTTTTCTTCCTTCCTTCCGTCCTTCCCCCCTCCCTCCCTCCCTCCCTGTGTCTCCTCCCTCTAACACATCTTCACTGAGCACCTTCTCCGTGCTGGCCTGGGCTGCAGGGGTCACAGGCATGCAACCTCTTCTCCAAGAGCTTCATCTGAGAGTCGCAGAGTCTCGCTGTAAACTGAACAAAATTTAATTACCTCCACATGCACATGTTTCAGGGGCTGGGGGAGATCCGTGATGACCCAGGTACACAATAGGCAGGATAAGGCTTCCTGGGTTTGCTCAGCTTTTGTGGAGATACTGTTTTCTCCAGTGATATTCATCGCCATCTTTTCTGCTCTCATGCCAAGTAAATCCTTCTGGGTCTCATTTTTCCCCCCTGCAGTCTAAAGAAGCAAAAGTTGAACCCATACACACACCTCCAACTCCATCCCCTGCCTCTGAGGATGCAGAGCTTTCCGGTGAGCCTGTACCTGAAGGGACCACGGAAGCCAGCGACTTGACTGCTGCCCCGCACAGCAGCTCTGAGCAAGGCGAGTCCCCGGAGCGCCTTCACGCTCAGTGGGATATGTTGAGTGACGACTGGGTGATGTGTTTATGTACAGATGATGTATGTGTGGAGCATCTCACTTCACTTTCCCCTCAACCTTGAGTAAGGGGCGGCAGTCATCCTCATCTTACAAATAAGATGGAGAAGTCAAGTCATGGAGAAGTGATATCACCCCGCTGAGACTGTACAGCTCATAAATGGCAGAGCTGGCATTTAATCTTGATGCCAAGAACTTTTAACCCCCAGACTCCACCCCTCTAGGAGGGCCTGGGGTGTGAAAAGCTTGTGATCATTGTAACTGTTTACTCAATACCTACTGTGTGCCAAGTGTTATATACTTCCTCTCCAATCCCCACAACACATCTCCTAGTTGGTAGTATTAGCCAGGATTTTACAGATGGAAAAACCGATGCTTGGAAAGGTGAGCAACGTGTCCACAGTCACACAGCTAGTGAGTGGTAGAACTGAGCCAGCACTCAGGCCTGACTCCAGAATCCCCACTCTTCCCAGC
Source organism: Cervus canadensis (assembly GCF_019320065.1). Lineage (NCBI taxonomy): Eukaryota > Metazoa > Chordata > Mammalia > Artiodactyla > Cervidae > Cervus > Cervus canadensis. The sequence continues at coordinate 9,611,142 of NC_057399.1, read as the reverse complement.
CTTAGCCACAAACTCACCAACTCTCAGAGGATCAGGCCATGTAAACTCCTGTTGGCACTTGTCAGAAACTAACTGATGGCCAGAGAATGGCAGACACCCAGGAGGTTATCAGCAGGCCCTGGCCTCCCGGTTCCCCACCCAAGGCTCTCAGCATGGATCAGCCATACAGAGGAGCCCCGGCAGAAGGCCACGGTCTGACAGATCCCCCAGGCAGCAGTTGGACATGTGCCCACAGCCTGAGATCAACCTGTGTTTTCTGCCCTTTATCAGAGGGGTAGCTATTCAAATTGAAGTAAGTTATAGCTAACACCAGAGCACCGAGATTTAGGTATAAGACACCCCACATTCACACGTGCAGCCCTGGAACTGGTGACACAGAAGAGTTAATTACCCAGGGACATGGTCGTGGTGAGCTCTGTAGGAAAAGCAGCTTTCAAAACTATATGTGTGCTATGACCCTAAATATGAATATATGTTGCTGCTGCTAAGTCACTTCAGTCGTGTCCGACTCTGTGCGACCCCATAGAAGGCAGCCCACCAGGCTCCCCGTCCCTGGGATTCTCCAGGCAAGAACACTGGAGTGAGTTGCCATTTCCTTCACCAATGCATGAAAGTGAAAAGTGAAAGTGAAGTTGCTCAGTCGTGCCTGACCCTCAGCGACCCCATGGACCCCAGCTTTCCAGGCTCCTCCGTCTATGGGATTCTCCAGGCAAGAGTACTGGAGTGGGGTGCCATTGCCTTCGCCGTTGAATATATGTTACTTATATCTATTTATATATTGCCACGTAGAGCTGTGTGTGTGTGTTTGTATGTGTGTGTGTGTTAGAATGATATAGAACAAAATGTTGTGAGTAGTTATCTCTGGGTGGCATGATTATAGGTGGTTTTCATTGTCTTTTTTCTTCCGTATTTTATAAGTCTAAAAAGATGACTTAGATGGTGAAGAATCTGCCTGCAATGCAGGAGACCCAGGTTCGACCCCTGAGTCAGGAAGATCCCCTGGAGAAGGAAATGGCTAACGACTCCAGTATTCTTGCCTGGAGAATCCGCTGGACAGAAGAGCTGGTGGGCTGTAGTCCATGGGGTTGCAAAGAGCCAGACAAGCCTGACACTTTTACTGTCATCAGTAAATGAATGTTATTTTAGCAAGTAAACTTGGGAAGTCTGTTCATGAGAGAAGGTATACAGGACTGAATAAAAAAATTGTGTAATAATTTAATAATGTCACAATACCAGCAAGGAGTCAGGGCGTAGCTGTGGAAAGACTGCGGGCTGAGAGAAGACCCTTGGACCGAAGCCCTGCTCAGCCACCTATTTGCTGTCTGGGAAGGCTGCTCAACGTTTCCAAGCTTTGGATTCCTCCTCAGTCCTCCGGGAGCATTCACAAGCCCTGCCTCCCGGGTGGATGAGAGGGTTGAGTGTTGCCGCTGCGGGTATGGAGGTGGTTTGTGAGCTGCGCCTGCTGCTCCCCGGGGGGTGATTAGGATTGCAGAGAGAGGAGCAAGGAGCGGGCAGAGACTGCGGGGTCGGGGGCGAGGCCTCTGCTGGAAGTGAGTGCGTAGGAGGGGGGCCCGGTCTGAGCGCAGCTCGCCTGTTCCCAGCGTCTGCCAGATTCCTCCTGTGGCGGACAGACGCCGGGCGGAGACAGCAGAGCTGGCTAGAGATCTCTAGAGGAAGGAGCTGGACCCCGAGCCCCAACCCTGGAAAGCCTCCCAAGACTTGTATTCCAAGGGTCGCTGACACCATCCCGGCACAGGGCCTGGGAGCCACCCGCAGCCTCACTCTTCAAGGGGTGGGGAAGCAGAGGCCTGGGGTCCCCCGGCTGCTTGCGCGGCGCCCCCTGGTGGCCAGAGTGGGCAGAATGCGAGAGTGAGTGGCGAGGGGCTGGTGACTCCGGGACGTTCAGTTTTTTAAAGTGCACATGGGCACAGCTTCCTTGAATATTCAGCACCTCCCTTCGACCCCGTCCTTACCGCGGGGTGTGGCTGAGCACAGCGTGTGTGTAAATGGCTGGCTCGGGGCCCCTCCCAGCCTCTTGTGTGGGACCTTGTTCTTCCTCTGCAAAATGGGACTAATAATCATAGGGTGCTAATATGCAGATCCCACGCCATGGGGTGGCAGTGGGGAGACTGAAGACGTGCGACTCCTACCTCGGCTCTGCCCACCGACTGTGCGGTGGTGGGAGGCCCTTGCCAGCCGGAGGATTCCGGGAGGGAGTGCAAGCCCCGAGTTAGCCTGGGACCGAGCCCATAACAGGAAGGCAGTCGTGTTCGTTTAATGTCTTTTTCTTTGCTTTCGGATTCCATTTGTTTCTTAAACTGCAAAAGAAATATGTGCTTGCGGTAACAGTTCAATCAATGCAGAGTCGTACGAACCAAAAAAGTGGTAGTTTCCTCTCCTGTCCTCTGGAGGAAACCAATATTAAGTACTGTGGTTTAGCCTAGTGTGTGTGGTTTATCTGCACACACACGTATATGTATGTATCTATATATGTTATATGTTATGTATAATAATATATTAATTATATATTGGTGATAATATATCTAAAGATAATGAAGCATGTATTCTCATACAAATACTTTTTTCCTTTTACAAATACAGAACCACACTGACAATGAACATTTACCCATTGCTAACTGTGTGTCAGGCACTGTCCTCAATGCTGTGCTTGCGTTAGTTTAATTAACCTTTGTAACACATAATCTTCAAAATGACCCGATGAGATAGGAATTACAATCCCTTCTTTATAGGCAAGCAACCTAAGCCACAAGTTAAATGACTTGCCACAGGCCACATTCCTAGTAGATGGCCAGAGCTGGGTTCTGACCCTACAGCTGATGCTGGAGCCTGTGATTGAAACCACCTTGCAACACTGCCTTTCAGAGTCTTTCTGCAACACTTTTTCCCTCTTAATTCCTGTGTTACGAACATCTTTTCAAGTCATAGATGAAAAGAAACCTCATTCTTTTTCACTTGCAAAGTGCAGTTATTCATTGAAAACTGCCTGTTTCCTGTAGGGTCTGGTGAGATCCTGAATGGCACAGTGGAGACAGTTGAGACTGTGGAAGGTTCCCCGGCTACAGACACTGGCTCAGGGGATGGGGCCTTCCTGCATGTCACTGAAGAGGTGAGTGAATGGTAAATTTCATGTAAGTCAGTAGTACATTTGCTTGCTTCTTTCAGACTTGATGGCGACTTGTCTTGGGCACTGCAGAAGGCTGCAAGAGTTTTAGATGAGCACCATGGAGACTGCCTCCCTCTTTCTGGTACAGAGGAGGTGGGAGTCCCAGGGCCCAAGATGCTCCCCAAGGATGTGCCAGGACAGGGGAGGAGACACAGCTCAGGCTGGTCCTCAGACCTCCCCAGAGGTGAACACTGGGTTCTCAACACAGAACCTGACTCCCTCATATTGTGAAGATGCACAGCCTCTTCCACCCTTTGAGCCCCTTCAGGATAGAATCAGATTTGTTGCAGGTGTGTCTGCTGTATTGTTTGGAAATTGGCTTTTACACGTGCAAAGCCAGTTGTTTAAAATACTGGACATGAGAGGGTGCCAGATTAAAACATGTTTCTCACCTCTGTTAGTTGCTCAGTCGTGTCCGTCTCTGAGACCCCATGGACTGTAGCCTGCCAGGCTCCTCTGTTCTTGGAATTCTCCAGGCAAGAATACTGGAGTGGGTTGCCATTTCCTTCTCCAACTCAGAACCTTCTCACCTCTGGCCTTTGCTAAGAAGTGTGTGTCAGCTCATTCCTTCCCCTCTCCTGGGACGAAAATTCAAGATGCTTCTCTCCCAGTCACTGTCTGGTAAACAGCCTATTTTCACAGGTATTTCCAAAATCCAGTCCAGCGAAATATCAAAAATCTAATAAAAATACAGATACAACCAGGAGCCAGGCAGGGAAGGAAGCACGGGAACTTCCTGTCTATTTTCTTACTTCTTTCTCCTCTCTCTCATCACCACCCACCCCCCAGCAGCTGTTTTCAGCATCTGCAGAGCCTGGCCCATCTGGAGAAAACGGCAGTTTTATGTGGCTGGTCAAGGCTATGATCTGGGCCTTTTGTGGGGAAGCTGCCTTATTGTTGGAATATTCTCTCATGGGGGCTTTTGTGATTCCCCAGAGGTCCTCCTGCAAGGGATCTAGGACCCCAGTCCATTTTTGACCTTTTAACTTCCTCCTGGGCTTCCACCCTCCGGTCACCCTGAACCTCTAGGGGGCCCTGTGGGTTGAGTTCATCTCAGGATGGCTTTAATGGCTCTTTTTGGAGTGGTGGGTATCATTCTATCTCCAGGAAAGCAACAGCAGGACAGTTCTCTCTCTGTCTCTCTCTCTTCACTATGCATCTAGATGGCTCCCTGCTTTTGCCTTTGGTATTTCCCCGAAGGAACCAAACACCAGTCCCTCTGTCTCCCAAAGTCCAAAGACTGTGTATTTTGTGAAACAAGTGGTGGAGGGTGGGGGGAGCCACAGCACACAGAAAGTTGTCTCCAGAGGAAGCTTTTTTGAATAATTTTTTAAAATGTATTTATTTATTTTTGGCTGTGCTGGGTATTTGTTGCTTTCACTAGTCATGATGAGCCAGTGTTTCCTCATTGCAGTGCGTTGGCTTCTCATTGTGGCGGCTTCCCTTTTTGTCGAGCACAGTCTCTAGGGCAAGTGGGCTTCAGGAGTTGAATTCCCAGGCTCTAGAGCGCAGGCTGAGCCGTCGTGGTGCACAGGCTTAGCTGCCCAGCAGCACGTGGAATCTTCTTGGACCAGGGATCAAACCTGCATCCTCCGTTGGCAGGCTGATTCCCGTCCACTACCACTAGGAAATTGCCGAAAGGAATTCTTACTCTCTAATTGCTTAGCCCCTAAATGAATTCTTTCCCTTTTCTTACATAGCCCGGCCAATAGGATAGGATAGAGCTGATTCCGTTTCCTTTCATTGTCTCTATGCATGTCCCACATAAGTAGTCTGGCTCTTTTTTTTTTAGAGTTTAACAGAGGTTATCTGAAGCCTGTTGAATTATACTTGCCCTTTGGAACTTTAGCTGACACTGAGTCAGAATAAAATCTCAATTTTAACAACTTATTGACCAGAGATGTATTAATGCGTCTTTTGCTACTCAAACATTATTGACTGGAGTGTTTCAATATTCATTTATATAACAAATCGCCAACCAAAGGCTTTAGTTTCTGCAAAAATCCCCTGGTCAATAATATGTTAAAATCCTATAACATCATCTTTTCTGTTTTTTTTTTTTTTTGGGACAATAATTCTATAAGGATTGAATGTTATATGGGAAAAGAGTTCTGTAGCCCAGTGAGTTTGGGAAATGGTCCTCTCTGTATTCTGGTTATAGGCTCTAAGTCCTTCAGGAAAGAAATCTAACTGATCAGCTTAGTGTTTTTAGTATCAAAAGAACTATTTTCTGCAATGAAACAGCAAAACCCCACCCCAGATTTTTTTTCAAAAACCAAACCTTTGTGAAACCGAGATAAAGCACAGTTGGTTTGGTGACACCAGCAGCCAAAGCCGCTCTTTCTCATCATATCCTGCATCTGCTGTGTAACCTTCAGAGAATCTGCCTGTGAATTTTCTAAGGAAACGGAGTCACAGGGAAAGGGAGTGGTGTCCAGTCTTGAGAAGGCTGAGGAGGACAGGGTTTCTGCCTACATATCTCTGGAGCACTGTCGTGGGGGAGGACACTCACCCTTTTCCTGTGCTCCGGATGGGCTCACAGGAGCGGTCACGGGGAGGCAGATGGGGCTAGACTGAAGTGTCCAGTCCTCGGGCAGATGTCTCAGGAGGCAGCGATCTCCCAGCCACTGGTGTGGCAAACAGATGCTTGGAATCAGACGGAAGGCACAGAGGCCTTGCAGTCTCTCCCGCCACAGGGATTCTGGGGCTTTTGTGGAGCTGGGGCAACGTCATAGATAGGAAAGTACTTTGAGGAAAGAAGCTACAGAGATGCAAATTGCCAGCCACAGCCATCTTGATCAGGGCCGGTCCCTAGTGATGTCTTTGTTCCCAGGGTCCATACACAGAAGATTTGGCAGCCACAGCAGCAGCAGGGGAGGCCAAGGTGCCCGTCAGCACTGCTGGGGAAGCAGAGGCCAGCGGTGTGCCCACCGGGGGACTGACCCTCTCCATGTCCACCGAGGACCCCGGGGAGGGCGTCACTCTCGTAAGCAGCTCAGCATGCATGCTCTACTTCACTTGTTTCTGGAGTTCGGTGGCATCTCGAGTGGGAGCAGTCACTGGTCTTCCTCACCTGCTTGCAAAGTACAGGGTGGCAGCCTTGTGGGGCCAAGTCCAAGTAGACTCGGATCTGGAGGCCCGGGCCTCCGTTGACTGATTCAGCAGCTGTTTGTGGAGTAGTGTGCTATCCTGGGCCCCAGGTGAAAAGGACAGACCCAGCCCCGGGGGACCGCGAGGGATGAGGTGAGATAGGAGGAGCACAGGGGAGCCCCCAAAAGGGGGCCCAGAACCCAGAGCTGGGGGTCCAGGAGGCCTTTCTGGGTTAGGGGTGCTGAAGGGGAGACCAGGGGGATGCTTAGAAGTAGCCTCATGATGGGAGTGAGACAGGTGTTCCAGGAGGCAGGCCAGTAGGAGCAGAAGCCGGAGGCATCAAGATGAACACGAAAGACCTACAGAAGTGCAGCGTGCCTGCGGCCAGGCGCACGCAGTGGGGAGGGAAACGGCTGGACAGGCCTCCGAGACCACAGACGCTGGGAACGCTCAGCGGAAGTGGGGAGTCCCTGAAGGGTATTTCGGAGGAAGTGACGTAGTCACAGCAGGATCTTAGATCCCTTGACTCCTGAGCAGGGAAAGAAGGAAGTAAGCAAGCCGGGAGGTGGGCAGGTGGGTTTGGGGGCTACGTCTGGGTCTGCACCAGGGGTGTTGCCTTGCTGCAGGAGAGGTCAGTGATGCCAACTCCTGCCGAGAATCCCAGTGAGTAAAGGCCTGGAGAACATCCGTCGGATCTGTCACAGGGACGGTTGGTGGCCTCAGGGAGGGCAGTTTCCGTTCCCTCCAGCCATAGCGCAGCAGGTCAGTGACGATGGCCCTGCTGATGTCTTGCTACTCAGGGTCCAGAAAACGAAGAAGGCTCGGCAGCAGCAGCAGCCGGGGAGGCCGAGGAGCCCGTCAGCATTGCCAGGGGAGCAGAAGCCGGCAGCGTGCCCACCGGGGGACTCACCCTCCCTGTGCCCACCCAGGACCCTGGAGAAGCGGTCACTCTGGTAAAGAGTGTAACGTGCTGGAAGGCTGCAGGTCACAGCTGGGAGCAGATCCCAGCCTTCTGAGTGGGCTGGTCTCCATTCTGTCCAGCAAATCCAGAAGAACCTGAATGGGGAGGGGGCACCTCTCTGACAAACACTCCCTCAGAGGTGGGGTCTGCCGGTGCCCGTGGGTGTGCTGGGCCCCGGCGGCCCGGGGACAGCGCAGGGCTGATGCAGGCCTCGGGCGCGGGAGTGGAGGCATGCTGGGTGTGAGTGGGGGCGGTGATGGCAGCCACAGCCATGCCCACTTCTGGGTGAAGCACAGGTGGTGAGAGCGCAGTGGGGGGTCCAGGTTCAAGCAGGCCCTGGCAGGGTCCAGTGGCCTGGCCAGGCCTTTTCAACCCTCCTCTCAGGCATCATGGAGAGGCCGCTCCCGTCTCCTGAAGGCAGGATGCAAGGATCCGAGGACACGGCCAGTCTGTCCAGTGACACTCTCATAATGCCTATCCTGCACGTCCTTCAGACGCCACAGATTCAAACCTAGGCTCCTTATTTCCACCCCTGGGTTCCCGTCTCAGATGACGGAGTCCTCATCCACCAGCTGCCAAATCCAGAATTCTCTTCCGTACTTCCCACGTTCTGTCACACTGCGTCAAGTCTTGATTTTTCTGCCTCACCGTGTCACACTTCTGTCTCTCTCTCTACCTTTCTCCAGCGCCAGGCCCCTGGATCGAGCCACCGCATCCCCAGCCCAGACGATGGCTAAGGCCTCTCCTGGCCTCTTCACCCTCTCTCCCAGCTCCTCCTGGTGGGGGCAGCTGTCTGTGGGAGACTTCCCGCCGCCCTCCTTGCAGCCCCTGCTCCCCCACCTGGCCGCCGCGGCCGGCAGGGTTCAGCCTCACCAGCCCCGGGGCCGCGTCTTGGGCCACTGTCCCGCTCTGGGTGCTCCAGCCTCACTGGCCTTCTTTCAGTTTCTGGAACGTGCCTCACTCCTGCTTGCCTTAGAATCCTCCCACCCCCTCTCCTGTCTGCCTGGACCTTTTCCTCCTCCGCCTTCCCTCCTTTAATTCCTGCTTATCCTTAGAGTTCAGCTCAAACATCACTTTATTAGGAAGGTGCTTCCCAGGCTGTGACGTCTGCCTGTCAGACACGTTCACAGCAGCCCCGAATGTCTCCTTGGGAAGCCTCATCACAATCGTAATTAAGAGTAGACTTGGTAAATTGCTCATTTCTGGCTCTCAGCTGGGCTGTGGGCTCTGCGAGTCTGGGGAGCACACACATCTTGCTCATAGATCTGTCTGCATCCCTACGGATGCTGGGGACTCAGCAGATGCTTGCTGGGTGTGTGAAAGCAGGGGGTCGTCAGGCCGTCACACACCAACACTGGTCTTTGAGATCCTTCCACACATTTGTTCTCGACCTTTCACCTCTGGTACTGATGTCCAGACAAGGACACTTTACAGTGGGGAGGGTGTGCACGTGCCAGGTGATGGGGCTCCCCAGGCCACTTGGTGGTTACATGGATTATTTTAATTAACTAATCGTCACTACCACCTGCTCTTCCTTTTTCTTCCTCTTCTTCACCTTGCTTCCCTCCCCCCTTACCTTCCCTTCTTTAAAGGCAAATCCCTTGTCACAGGGTGAGAAAACTGGGGATCAGGTTCCCGTCTTTACTGAAAAGAAACTAAACTAGCAGGGCGGTCTGGAGATAGAAGGGCTTCCTGTGCAGGCGGGGAGTTCCCGTCACTGAAGATGTGCTTCCAGCAGAGATGTCTTGGAGGGGACTCTGGGGCAGGGAGGGGATGACCTGAGGGGTGCATTCTAAGCCTGGAGTTCTGGGGGGTCTGTGGGCTATAAGGCTGGTCCCAGATGAGCTATGGCCATGCTTTTGTCTGATGACCTCAGTCGTTTCCTCCCTGTGGTCACACACCCAGCAACCCAGGGTATGGATGAGGTGGACGATCCCTTGCACCAATTTCCTTTCAGAGTCCAATCAGTGAAGAAGGCTCTACAACAACAGCATCTGTGCCGCTCGGCACTTTTGAGGAAGAAGAGGCCAGCGGGGTCCCCACCGATGACCTGGCTTTCGTCACACCCACAGCGGCCCCCGAGCGAGGGGTCACTTCTGTAGGTGTCTCCTAGCATCCTCTCCAGCTCACAGTGGGGAGGAAGGTCAGGGTCATGAGACAGGAGCAGTTGCTGGCCTTCCCGGAGCCAAATGCACAGGCGACTTCGTTAGGGCGTGGATTTAGGTGGGCACCAACAGGGGGAGGCAGGATGTAACTGAGGAGCATGGCAGAGGGGGTCAGGGGAGCAGGCTTGGTCCTGACCCTCCTACGCCCAGCTTTGTCCGAGGAGAACTTTCTCAGAGCGTGGTCCAAAGTTAGTTAGACCGCGTTGCTGGGGTGGGGGGAGGCAGTGAGCACTGCTGGGGAGGAGGGCTTAGAGGAGATGCACGTTTCAGAAGAGGGTCAGGAGCCTGTGCTTCAGTGAGTGTGTCGGGGGTAATGACAGTTGTAAGTAGGCAAGTGCTCTGAAACTGGGCTAGCACCCCTCAAAGGACCATCGACAAAACGCCCCAGCAGCGGTGGGCACACGGCCTTGTGGGTGAGGCGACACGAGTCCTCACGTTGCTTTGGCTTCTCAGGGTCCTGGTGACGAAGACATCGCAGCAGCCACGACAGAGGAGCCCCTTACAGCGGCTGCGGCAGACGCGCTGGGCAGCGGCCCCCCTGAGGGGCCCCCGCTCCCCTCACCCTCGGTAGCCGCTGAAGGAGGGGCCCCTCCGGTAAGTGAGGATTTCACTTCACGTAGAGGTGTGAAGATTTGACTTGGCCGGTCTGACAGAGGACGGAGAGAAAGGCTAGAGTCGTGGGAAGGGCCTGGGTTTTCATCTTGGTTTGCAACATGCAGAACTGGGGCTTTTGAGCAAACACACCTTAGTTTGTAGAGATAAAGCAAGAGGAAAGAACCTCGGGCAGCTGGCTTTGTGTCCCAAGTTGCCCACATCTTTAATTGAAGTGAGTCTAACAGGCAGACCTGCCGAAAGGTACAAAGGCCCATTTAAAATGTCATGAGATTCCCATTCTGAAGGTGAGAAAGCTTATAAGATGTGGCAGAGACTGCAAAGGAAATAGAAGCATCAAAGGTGTGTGTGTGTTGGGTGGGGAGAGGGTCGCATTACCTTCAGCGCCTTGTAACACAAGTTCCTGTAATTCTGGGTCACAACTATATGACCTCAGGCAAATCCTTTTCTTTGGGCCTCAGTTTCCTCATCCGTAAAAGAGGGAGGCTGTGATGTCAGGTCAGAAATGCAGGTCAGCGAATGTTTGGAAAGTTCTGTGCGCAGGTGTGAGGTTGTCACTACTTAAGGGCTGTGACTTTGTCTTTTGGAAGTGGGAAACCCAGAGCCAGTCCTCAGCATGGGCTTGTGTGAACTGGGGAATTAAATTGCCCTTTAAGTGTCAATATTTTTAAAGGAAAGTATTCCATTGGTGACCAGCGTGGGCTTGCCGGCTCCGCGAGTAGCACTTGGTCACACATGCTTTCAGAGCCTTGAGTCAACCTCCAGGCACGGGTCCCTCAGCCGCAGTGCTCCAGGGCTGACCCGGGACTGGAGGGCCTATGGGCTGGTGCATCCGAGAGCCAGCTGCAGGTCCCAAGCGCCCACTGCACAGCATCTGGTGCTTATCAAGCTCTGCGGTGTCGCTTTATTTTTCGTTCATTCACTTGTTGATGTTCTCATGACTCAATGCACAGCAACTCAGGGCCTCAGTTTATACACTGTGAAACTGAGATGAATATGACCTCGTTCCTATCCCCAGGGAACTCACAGTGAAGGGGCAAGAAATAAGCCTTTTGCATGGACATTGATTAAGCACTCTGGGTTCCAGGTTGATCTGATTCTCCTTGCACTCTCTGGTGCAAGGAGCGTCATCTCTTTCCCAGGCAAGGGGAGCGACACTTAGGTAGAGGGACCTGCCTGCTCTGGCATGCCCCTAAGACCAGGGCCAGGATTTGAGCCCGGGCACGCTGGCCTGCAAAGCTCATGCCCTGGAGCATCCCCGAGAGTGTGGTGTAGTGAGGAGGCCCGAGGCTGGGAGCCGGGAGGCTGAGGTTCTGACTTGTGGTGAGTCTTGGTGTTGCTTTCTGTAAAAGGAGGAGGTGAGCAAGAGCTCTGGTTTTTAAACGTTTCTGCATCTTGGAGACACCTGGGATGCTGAGGTTGCTGCAGGCGTCTGAGTCCACACCAGTGGAGGAGCTCCTGGTGCCAGGGTTCACGCTCCCAGGAGACTCGACTAGACAATGAACGTGGAACCCACAGGGCTGGCTGTGATGCCTGTGGCCCCCAGCTCCTGTGCTGTGAATCCCTAAGTGAAGTCCCCCTGCTCCTCTGCTCGTCACCCCAAGGAACACACGAAACCCCAAGACTGCATCTCCCCACAGAGATGCCACATCAGGGGCAGCTGTGCTGGCTGGCCATGCGCCCTCACACAGAGCCAGTTCTCCTTCTTCTTTTTGTAAAACTTCTTAATTATGGCAACTCTAAAAAGTCCCGAAAGGACTTACAATAGTATAATAAACCCCCTCATATACATCAGTCAGCAGCATTATGTATCTTCCTTTTATCTGTTCCACCTCCCACAGCTATCTTTTTGGAGTGGAGGGAAGGAGAAGGCTGGAGTGTTTTAAAGCAAATCCCAAGCATCATATCATTTAACTCAAAAACACATTAATATGTATTGTTAAAAGGTTGACCTGGGACGTTTTTCCCCTTTGCCACGGTATCATCCATCAGTGGGTGATAATGGATGTCATTATCCATCTGAGCCGACAATGGTTCCTTCACATCATCTAATACCCTGGCCATTTAAAAATGCCTTTTTATGGTTAGTTTGGTTCTGAATCCAAACAGGGCCTACACTGTTTGGTTGATGTGTCTCTTAAGTCTCTTTTAGTCTATGATTGTCTCCCACCTACTTTGTTCTTTTTGCCGTTGATTTGTTGGGAACCCTGGTTCAGTTGTCCTTAGAGCCTTTATATTTTGTGCTTTGAGAAGCTGGTGTTTGGAGGACCTGGTGAGACCACGATGCTGGAGGCAGTGTCAGTGGCTGACTGCTTCTGAGAAGTTCTGGGTCAACACATATAAGCACCATCAATTGCGTTTTGTTGACCCAGGCACTTCTGTTCTAGGAATCAATGCTAAAACAAGTAGTCTTATATTAAAAAAGCTTTCTGTACATGGATGTTAATCTCGGTATTGCCCCTAATGGAAAAAGAAAACTGGATACAGTTTAGCCAACAATAGGGGAGTTAACTGAATTCAAGGATGTTCAAATAATGGGACATTATGCAGCTATTAAAATTAAACTTACTAGGAGTATTTAAGAACAGAGGAAAATACTTACTGTATAATGCTAAGTGAAAAAAGCCAGTTATGAAATTCAGTATACTGTGTGGTCTTAACTATTTAAAAATAGACACATGCAAAAGCCTGGGAAGGAAATGCCCTTTCTAAATGTCAGCAAGTATGGCCTTCAAGTAGCAGAACGGTGGTGGTTGATAAGTTCTTAATATATGGTGGTATTTCCACCAAGGGTGCTTCTGACTTTTCCAATGAAATTTTTTAAAATTTCTGAGAAGAGAGGTTGGGGCTTCTCTGGTGGCTCAGTGGTAAAGAATCTGCCTGCCAACACAGGGGACACGCTATCCGTCCCGGGGTCGGGAAGATCCCCTAGAAGAGGAACCGGCCACCCACTCCAGTATCCTTGCATGGGAAATCCCCTGGACAGAAGAGCCTTGCGTGTGGTCCTAAAACAGATACGACTTAGTATCTAAGCAACAACAAAAAAGAGGAGAGATGGGGAGGGGGGAGAAAGGAGAAAGGGAGAGACGAGTGTGCAGCATTCCACCCTGCACATAACCTGCGGAGATACATCACCCTGAGTGCCCGTGTCTGGAATCTGTGACGAGCTGAAATAGGTACCCTGATGCCTCAGCAAATGGTTTAAAAGCACAACAAAGACAGTGACAGGAGCACCCACTCTGAAGTATCTTTTGGATGATTTTGAATCTTAGACTCACCCAAGGTAGTGGGTGAGAGGGACACCCAGGCCTGGCCCTGCCACACCCCTCTGTCTGTCTGTTCGTGTGTATAATGGGGACGTAGACCTTCTCCCTGGGCGTGGTGAGAATCAGATGAGCTAATACCTGGAAAATTTTACCTGGCGTGTGGTACATGCTCAACAAATTAGGTTTATAAAGCTCCTGCATAAGCCTCCTCTGAAGATGAGCATCGTTTTTGCAGAGAGACGGGGACAGGAGGAGGGGTGCCCAGTGCTCCACTGACATCTTGTTCTCTTTAGGGTGAAGCTGAGGAGTGGTTTCCTGGCCCCACTGGACCTGCTGGGCCTACTGAACCCACGGTGAGGTTCCTACCCATGCTTGTCGCGTGCGCAAAGTGCTGGGGCCAGGGATGCACGAAACAGCCCCAGAGGATTCTCCTCCAAAGTGCCCTCCAGGCAGAGCTCGGCGCTCACTCCTGGACCAGGACTCTCTCCTGGAGCCCAGGAGTTTTATATTTATAAAGCGCCTTTCTATCCTGTGCCTGGAAAGGCCCCTGGGTCCCTCGCATCCCAAGCGGAACTTGTCACCATGCTCCTAGGCCTGCTGTCCCTGCAGGGTTCCCCCGTTCTGGGAGTGGTACCCCATCTTCCTGATCACCAAGAGAGAAGCCAGGAAATGTCCTCAAGTGCCTCCCCCGCCTCCCTGATCCAGTCAGTCCCCAAGACCCTCAGTCTGGTTGTGCAGCGCCTCCTCACCCCTCGGACAGTGACATCAGCCTCCTCACTGTCTCCCCACCTCCACGTCATCACCTCTCTTCTCCCACCCCCACACACACCACCGCAACCTGCCCAGACTCAGCTCTAACCCCTGTCCCAGATCCTCCTTGATGATTGAAGGAGGCTTTGCCTGGTTCCCAGCCTCAGGAGTTAAGTACCAGAAAGGTGTTTTGGAAGTTTCCTTTTGTTCTTTGGAGGAATTTGATGACATTCAACAAGTAGACACTGAGTGCCTTCTTGGTGCCAGATCTCTTGATGGACCCTGGGCACCCAGAGGTGTCTCAGGACTGGGCCAATTCTGGAGTCCCAGCCCAGCGGGGCCGACAGACACACACAGCTGAGCTTCAAAGCCAGGTGGCCCTACGGCCAAATCCAGACCTCCACAGAGGCTGGTGGGACACAGAGCAGGAGAGGCGAATTCTGTCTGAAAACGGGGTTGGCAGGGCTTCCTGGAGGAGGTGACCACGGAACTGGACCTTGAAGGATGAGTAGGGATTGGAAACGTAGGAAAAGAGAGGATGAGAGGCTGTGAAAGTGTCCTGTGTGTGAGCACCGGCCGTGTGTTGGCTGCACAGCGGGAGGGAGAGGAGGAGGAGGGCAGCGTAGAGGGGACCGGGCGTAAGAGCCAGAAGGGAAGTCCGCAGCAGCCGTCACAGGGGCCCAGAATGCTGGAAAACCTTCAGGGACATGCCTGTCCTTGGAGCGTGATGGTGAAACCAAGCCGGGGAACCTTTTCTCTCTGCAGGTGGGAGCAGAGGCTGAGGGCTCCGGCCTGGGCTGGGGCCTGGATGTCGGCTCTGGCTCTGGTGACCTGGTGCACAGTGAGGAGCTGCTAAGAGTGAGTGTGAAGGGTTCAAAGGCCTGGTGGCGGGTGGCGAGAGGAGGGCAGCCTTCGTGAGGATCCGGGAGGGGGGACACAGGGACTGATAACAGATGAAACCAGCTTGGCCTCTGCAGATGACTGCTGAGGCTGGCGGTGGGCTCCTGGGACTCACTATACTTCCCATCTACATTTACGTATGCTCGGCATTTCCATCTTTGGTTAGTTTTAAGTGAGTCTGACCTTAGTTTATCGTCAGGAGCCCCACTTTACACTTGCCTCCTTCCCCTGGCAGCCTTCTCCAGCAGCTCTTCCACAGCAGGTATGCCCATGACCTTCACCTCTACCACCGGCTCTGCCCCCCACCCCCTTACCCATTACAGAGACCTGCTGGCCTCTTCTCTACATAGCATTTCACACTTTGACTTCCAGACTCTTCTCAAAACCCTCCCTACCCCGGGGCAGCCCCCTCTCTATCTCTCCAGACCACTCTTTCTGCCTCCTTGGCAACTTGCTCCCCCAGCCTCTTGCCCAAGGCCGGGCCCCCACTGGTCCCTCTAGATTTCCCCCTGGGAGCACCTCTCCTCTCAGCTGAATCTCATGCATCTGTCCTCAGAGCCCCAGCCTCGTTCCATCCCTTCCTCTGAGCCCCTGTCAAGAATCCCCATCTAGAGGGCTCTGCTCAGCTGCCTTTCTGCCCACTCATCATCCCAGGGCTGGAAGCCTTCAGGACCTGCTGGATGAGTGGGACAGGACCCACTTAGAACGTCCGAGCTGGTGGCATCAGCAAACCCAGCCCCAGGCTAAAAAGACCAGTACATTGCAGGGGTGTTTTAATAAGGCTTAACACTAGGCCTTAACTCAGACAGTAAAGAATCTGCCTGCAATGCAGGAGACCTAGGTTCGGTTCCTGGGTCAGGAAGATCCCTGGGAGAAGGGAATGGCTACTAACTTCATTATTCTTGCCTGGGAAATCCCATAAATAGAGGAGCCTGGCAGGCTATATAGTCCATGGGGTCACGAAGAATTGGATACAACTGAGTGACTAACCCTTTCACTTTCTAACAATAGGCAGTTTTGGACTAACCGCTCAGGTAATCAGAAAACTAAAGTAGAGCACCTCTGAGAATTCCGACAAATTGCATCTTTGTTGTATAATACATCTGGGGAGAAAACATTAGATAAGGGCTTAAAAAGACTTGGGTCCAAATCTCAGCTCTTCTCCTAATTAGCTGTGTGTGTGAGCTCTTAAGCAAGTCACGTCATTTCACTGAGCCTCACTCTCCCCACCTTCTAAGGAGCAACACCAGTTTCTACCTTAGGGTTGTTGTCAACAATGGAGTGAATGGAACATATTCATTTGTCCCCTCCTGCGCTGTTTTTTAACCAGGTGTCTTTTTTTAGGGTCCTCCAGGTCCCCCAGGCCCACCTGGCTTACCTGGGATCCCAGGAAAACCAGGAACTGATGTTTTCATGGGACCCCCTGGATCTCCTGGAGAAGATGGACCCACTGGTGAACCTGGTCCCCCGGTGAGCTACTGAAGTCATCACCCCCTCTCTGGACCCAGGGGCCTTCCTTTAGCCAGGGAAGGGGTACAGGCTGCAGACCCCAGTGCTAAGGCTTATGGCTAGGAGTGAGCAGCTAGCTGGCATTTGTAAACAAAATCCTCCTCGGCCAAGACATTACTAAGACTCCAGATGAGAAGCAACAGCCAAGGAAAATATCATCCTACATGTTGTTTCACTGCTTCATCTTAGTCTGTGTAGGAAATACAGGCTCATGTAAAATCTTGGAATCATAGTCCATCAGTGCTTGGCCTGGGGTGGGAGGCTCCAGAGACCATCTAGTCCAGCCCTGCCCCCGACTCCCCCCCAGAAGAGAAAACTCAGCCCAGAGAGTGAAGGACACGCGTCTGCTAGCGCACAGCCAGCAGTGGCCAGGCTGTGGGCGGGACAGTTGTTCCGCTACAGACTGACACGGGGCTTTAGACCCACCAGCTTCACCCGCTGGGCCTTCTCAGCTCTGGCCTCCTTTTCCAAAGAGGGTCTGTAATTGATACTTATCAAAGATATTGCAGGCTGATTGTCCTTGATGTTCTTCAGGGCCCTGAGGGAAAGCCTGGACTTGATGGAGCCTCTGGCCTTCCTGGAATGAAAGGGGAGAAGGTACGGGGAGAGGGGGAGGGGCGTTGTCACAGCGGGAACCCCCAGGCCCATCCTGCCTGTCTGTCCTCTGAGGCTGACCTGGCCTCTGATCCCGTCCTGTTCCTCCCTGCTGGATGTCTCTCCCTGGGGCTCTCTATGCCCAAACCTGCACTCAGCATCTTCTCCCGTCTACTCCTGCACATTCCCAGCTTCCAGGAATGGCCCCGTCATCCTCCCAGTCACCTGGACTCAGAAATAGAGTCTTCTCTACTCCTCCCTCCTCTCCCTTTCCTGCCGCCATCCGTCCATGGCCAATCTTAAGTCCACATCTCTCACCTCTGTCTCTGCCCTGACCTGACATTCATTCTTCCTTGCCTCCAGGGTGGCATCAGGCCCCCACTGATGCCCCTTCTCCCCACTCACAGCCCAGCCTCCACCCACCTGCCAGTCCATCTTCCGAGAGCAAGCTCACTGTCACTCACTGTCTTCCCACTGAGAAAGCACCGCTGACTCCCTCATGCCTGCAGGGTGGGGCCTTCACCGTGTGCAGACCTTCAAGTCCCTTCCTCACCTACCTCTTAGCTCCCTACCACCGCTCCCTCACACACCCGCCTCCGGGCCAGCCAGCCCTCCTGAAAGGCCCCAGGCCTGCACAACCTCCTGGCCTCTGCCTCCAGCCAGCCCTCCTGAAAGGCCCCAGGCCTGCACAACCTCCTGGCCTCTGCCTCCAGGCCAGCCAGCCCTCCTGAAAGGCCCCAGGCCTGCACAACCTCCTGGCCTCTGCCTCCAGGCCAGCCAGCCCTTCTGAAAGGCCCCAGGGCTGCACAACCTCCTGGCCTCTGCACGGGGCTTCCTCTCCTTTCTCTTTCCTCATCCTCCTCGGCCCAGTTCAGATCTATCCTCTGGGAGGTTCTCCTGGACTGTTTACGAGTAGAAAGCACCCCTCCTTCCTCCACTTCCCTTTAGCTCAGTATTGCTCCTGCTGGGACCCCTCCAGCCAGGGACACTGTAGCTGTTAGTTCACCAGTCTGCTCCCCACCCCACTCTGACGGGCAGAGCAGAAGCACTGTCTGTGTCTCCTTAGAGTCTAGCACAGGCTTCTGTGAGCAGCTTGATGACGCCTCCATTTCCGAGTCTCACACGCCTTCATCCTCCTCCTCCTCCATAAACCCATGTGATCTTCTGTCTGCTAAGCCCCCTTGGTGCTGGGGGGTGGGGCTCCTGCCTGTCGTGTTCCTGGCCTGGTTGATGAGATAAGCTGTGTTCTGCAGAGGCAGACAATCAAGATAAGGTGAGCGTCCTTCTAGAGATGTAGTCCTGAGCTTCACTGGGGTTCAGAGGAGGGAGGGTTCATCCACACGGCTAGGGGAGTGGAGACCCACTGTGTACCCCACCTGGACAACGCTGTGGGAAACGCTGACTCCCTAGACACCCCCATCGTCACTGAACTGAATTTCTGTTTTCAGTCAGCTCTCAAGTGTGTTTAATTGAAACAGTAACTCGATTTTCATGGAAAGCTCATTTCTCAGAAAAAGAAGAAACAATTGTCGCGTTTTGCAGAACTCATTTTACATGGACCAGCTCTTTCATAAGAAATTAAAATTTGCAGAAAACATTACAAGACTTACTCTCATCTTCCCTCCTCTTCTTACCAGCTCCCCTGCCCCTTCCCCTCACACTTCTACCCTCTCCACACGCCTCGCTGTTCTGGTCTCAGACTGAAAACTGCCCAAGCTCACGCCCACATCCGCCCACAAACACCCGTGCAGGCTCACCCTGTAGCCGCTCAGACACTCGGTCATGCACAACAGCGGCAGGCTTGCTCAGAATAATTGTGGCAGATAAATCACTTTTTTCTTCCTGGAACTTGCTATGAGATCTAATTTGTTGCCCTAATTTGTGTGTCTGTGATGGTTTCTGGTCAAGGAAAAGCAGACTCTAGAAACACCTGGAAATTTGCTTCAGGAGAGCTGAAGGGAGACCTTGTACATGACACTTTACGGCCCCCCGCCCCGCTGCGAAGTAAACCAAGGAGAATAGTCTGACGGTGAAATAACAACAAAAACATGCTAAAGAAAGTGAATAATCTCAGGGATGTAACACCACATAAAATCCAGTGATGCGTGTGATCCTTGACTCTCCTCCGATCTCTGCTTCACTTTGCATGCCTCCAATGCCAGAGGACTCATTTCCTGCCCAGGTGGTGCCTTCCACGGCTAGGTGGACACTTGTAGGGAGGTCTTTCCTCACTGTCACCCGGACATCAGCCTCTCCTCACCTGCAAGACACACGGACCAGTCTAGATAGTTGAAAACCCCGAAGAATAAGATTTGGTCTACTTGGCTGGAAATAATATTGTTATAGGTAATCATTTTCAAATGTGAGATTGTCATCAAAATGTGGATGTCATTAAGAATTCATCAAATAGATTATTCTGTGTTGAGTTTGATCATAGGAATATTCCATAATTTATTTTCCCCAAATTAAGATGAGCAGCCACTCTGAGATCTTTAGCCCATGAAGGGATGGGCAGGGGATGGCTTGCTTTCTCATCCATAGAATGGTTCTGGAAAGGCTGCTGAAAAACTGGAAATGGCTCTCTGAAAAGTTTCTTTCTGCTTTTGCACTGTAGATTCTGCTGTCTTCAGCATGGACCTAGGACTAATGGTTGTCATTCTTTTCCTTCTTTCATAATCTGACTAATACATGTTATTCTTCAGTCTCAAAAGGCACTGGGATGCCCAGGCAAAAGAGAGTTAATGTTTTGAAATTTTCTTCAGTGCCCAGCATTGCTGAGGACTGTTAAGCTCCCAGTAACTGGCTGTGAGGGATCTCACTGAGCTCCTGAAATGTCATTGCTGGGCACTGTAAAACCAGCTCTTGCATGAGATGTGTGAGGAATGCAAGTAAATGACGATCGCCTTCCCTTTCTCCAACCAGCCCCAAACTGGCTTCGATCAATTCTCTAAATCTTGTGTAGTAAGGAACAGTGTACCCCTTCCCAAGAACCTGAGTGGCGGTGAGCTGAGTTGCTCTTAAGTAGAATCTAGGAATGGCTTTAGAGCTTGTAACAGCTTGTTTCAATTAAACGCTATGATATTGGCTGGGTTTCCTATTTTATATCTTCTTTAATCATCAAATGTATTTGGTACAAAATCTGAATTGTACGTGAGTTTGAGTAAACTCCGGGAGTTGGTGATGGACAGGGAGGCCTGGCATGCTGCGATTCATGGGGTCGCAAAGAGTCGGACACGACGGAGCGACTGAACTGAACTAAACTGAACTGAATTGTAGGCCTCCATGAAACCATATAGAGCATAGCTGATTTTAATTGTGACAAATTGAAGTTATCAGTGTAACACAAAACCAGCAGACATTGACAAGGCAGTAAGTAAGAAACCACAACTGCAAAGGTCTTTGATGTCGTATGATGAAGTCTAACATTGTCCTTAGCAAACTCAGCTACCATAATGAGCCAGAATTTTTTAAAGTATTTATTTATTTCGCTATGCCAGCAGTGTGGAATCTTCAGTTAGTTATGGCATGCAGGATCTTTTAGTTGTGGCATTCAAACCCTTAGTTGCAGCACATGGGATCTAGTTCCCTGACCAGGGATTGAACCTCGGCTGCCTGCCTTGGGAGCATGGAGTCTTAGCCACTGGACCACCAGGGAAGTCCCCAGAATTTCTCATAAATTCTGAACCATAATTTTGCAACATGCTGCACGCCCACACCTGGTTCTTTCACAGTATTTCTGCTGTAAAACAGGTCTCTCCATACCCCATCATCATATTCAGACTCGCAACTCTGCTGGTTGCAATTCCAAGACAGCTCATAGCCTCACCACACAGTTCTCTCACTGAGGAGTGAAGTATAGGTCTGCCTTCACCATCCTAGCTATGGGGTCTTTGCTGATCCTTTAAAATGGAGCTACCACTTTGACTCTGCCTATTCATGTACGTTACAATAACATAAGCTCTTCCATCCCCAAACTGATCTACTCCTGTTCCAAAATGGTGGTCACCAAATGTGTGAGCCATTGAAAGGAGTCCAGGTACTATCTCTTCATACCTACAAGCTGGATAAAATCATCTGTTTCTGAGACAGATAAATCAAGGTCTAACATATCTTCTGGAACTTCCTTTGAAAGTGCTACAAGATGTACTCTTCATTTGAAAAGTCAGAAAGAGAATTGAAAAAGTACAGGTTTTCACTTTATGAGCATCCTTTTCTTGAATGGAGTCAACAGTAATAATGTTTTCAGAGGACAGAGTCCAAAAATCAAGAGACTGGGCTAAGTTAACTTCTATTTCACAATATCTCTGACCGAGATTTGACTTATTACTGGGAAAATGCATAAGGATGGTACTTCCTTTAAGGACAGATTGCATTGGATAGCAGGCGATGGTGGCTGGTCACACCCAAGAAAAACAGACGCATGAACTGTACCCTGCAGCTTGGGCAGCAACACTGGAACCCAGGTCTTTCTGTTTCTGCTCTGGATGTAAGGCCACGCTTAGTTTTTCCCAGGTCAGGTTGGCAGGCAGGGAAGCAGCAGGACCCCAGTTACCTCTGCTTCCTTCTGTAAGCCCTCCTCTCCTCCAGCCACCCCATAGAGAAGCCGGGTTCTCTCTGAAGTTCTCTCTTTAAGTATGTCTGTTCCGGTATTCAACCTTTGTATAGAGTATTACCTCTCAGCAGTTACATATCTTTGTCTCTAAGATCTCTAACTGATTTTTTTCTGTAACCACTGTTCTTATTTCATAGTAGTTTGTCCTTGTTTCTTGGCTGCGATCATATCCTCCGTTTTCTCCCCGAGAGTATGTAGTATTTACTTAGAGTCCCGTTGGTCCGTGTTAGCTCCGTTTCCTCAGGAGTCTTTGCGTGGTTGGTGCTTTTCTCTTTCAGAGGGTTTGCTTTTGCTCAGATGTGTAGGGTTTCTTGCTTGTGTGTTGATGCTCTAGAAATTGGAATCCCTCTGTAATCTGTTTTCTGCTTCTGTTTATACACAGTACTGGCGAGTCGGGTGGTCGCTACCTCTGCAGGTTTTAGGACAGGAGGATTGGGATGTGCCTCAGCAGCTGAGCTTAGGTGTGTGGGGTATCCTTGGACCTCCCAGAGTCTGCTAGCGTCCTGGGGCTCTGCCATATCCCTTTGCTTCACCGAACAACTCTTACTGTTCTTGTAGTGAAAATGGAAGGTGAGGGCAGAGGGGCAGGGCTCCATGGCTGTCTAGCTCCGGAATGTCAGCTTCTCTCTATCAGAGCCAGAGTCTGCTCTTGGCTTCCACTCCTCCCCTACCTGACATTTCTCTGCCTGTGGTTTGTCTCAGTGGCTGAAGCCTCTGGCTTCAGCTTCCCGTGTTTTCTCGTCGGCATTCCTCCCGGGTTCAGGCTCAGCGTCGCTCCCCGTCTTATTTTTGAGCAGGAGTGTCTGGAGCCGTCCACGCGTCACTTCTGTGGGTTTGACATAGGAAGGGGAGGAGGGGCTTGGGAGAAGGCGCAGCCTTGGACTGTGGCTTCGTCGTGGTGTCGAGAGCCTTCTTTGTGGCCTCGCGGTTTCTGGCTTCTTCCCTCGAGGGCGCTTGGGCGGTCTCCTTGCAGGTTCCCCAGCTGGGGGCCCCTGGCTGCAGTCCTCTGGTGTGGGGCAGTGTGTCCTGGGCCGGCCCCTCCTGACCGGCAGCTCCCGTTGGTCCTCCCCTCTGCTTTGAGCTCAGAGCTGGCTCTTTACCTTGGGGTCTGCATCTAACCCCCTAGAAAACCTCTACCGTGGCCCCCACTGGTGGTGGCCACATAAGCTGTTTTAGAGACCCTCCCCCTCAATTCTGGGGCTATTCCAGCCAGCTTTCGGTCTTTAGATTTTTCCAGAAGAGAGTCAACCATTATATACATATCTCCAAAAGCCTAGGGAATACACATCAAATTCTTGAAGCCCCTTTTCTTGGCTTCAAGGAGGAAAGGCACCCCTTTCCTTCCATCCTGGGGAGGTGGGGAGAGGGCCCACTCAGTACACGGACAGCTCTCCAGGGAAATCCTTCCTTGACAATCTTTCCCTGGTTCATCTTCATCTTCTGCTTTTCGGTAGGTAATGAAAACTTCTGCTTGAGGTAGGTAATGAACTAATGGTTGAAAAATGGGTTTCACAAGCTTTCAGCATGACCTGCCTAGCAAACTCACAATTACTGTAATGGGCTCAGGTTTGAGACATCAGTCAAAACTGCACAGGAAGAGTCCCATTTTAATGTCCTGTTACTTAAGTGTCTGTAATCCTGCATTTTCTTCTAAATGTACCTAATGGAAGATATGTTATTATACTATGTATAATCGGCCATCATTTTTTTGTTTTTTTTTTTCAGGGAGCTAGAGGACCTAATGGCTCAGTTGGTGAAAAGGTAAAAAATGAAAAAGAAAAAATTTCTCCTCCTCCTTCCTGTCTCTCTGGGTTTAGTATCATTGAACTGTTGGGCTGAAGTACTAAAGATGTAAATGTCATGGATCAGAGAAAAACGTCTGGAAGGAACTGCTTGGGGAAGGCAGAACAGCTGGGGCTGGAGGAGAGTGAATGACCTGCAGGTTTTCTCCTGTCACTCCCTCCACCCAAATGCTTTCAACAAGCGCCATCAGCTTATCTCCAAGGAAAATGTCAATTGGCAAGACAGCTGTTTCTGTGCCATTAAGCGGCACCAATCACAGAATCCGTCCATCTAACGAAGTTCAAAGAACAGTTTTCTGACGCAGGTGTGAATGTTGTTCCTTCCATGAATGAACCCAAGACTAGTCAGCCTGTCCCCTTCCTCACAGGGTGATCCCGGCAACAGAGGCTTACCAGGACCCCCAGGGAAAAATGGACAAGTTGGTGCTCCTGGGGTCATGGGACCCCCAGGGCCTCCTGGACCCCCTGGGCCCCCAGGCCCTGGATGCACAACAGGACTTGGATTTGAGGTATTTTCCTTCATCCCTGTGGTTAAAGAGCAACGTGTATTAAGGATGACTGGAAGGGCCAGCTGACGACGCCATGGCGCTGCTGGTTCCCCGGAGCCCCAGCTCCCAGCACCGTGCCTGGCCCAGGGAGGGGTCTGGGAGTCAGATCTGAAATTCTTCTTCTTCTTCCTCCCCAGGACACCGAGGGCTCAGGCAGCATCAGGCACTTACATGAGCCCCTCTCTGGGCCGACGGCTTCACGTGTAGGTTGACTTTTGAAACCTTCACTTTGCGGACTGTCATGCTATCACGCTGGAGTGGGGAAGCTGTGGGGTGCCAGCCTGCTCTGTGACTTGCAATAATTCACTCTCTCTGAGCCTCCAGCTTCCAGCTGTGCGGTGAGGAGACCAGGTGCTGGTTATAGCTTGTTTCTTTGAGGAACGGCATAGAGGTTTTGCACAAGATATAATATGGGAAAACTTGAAAATCATCTTTCTCTCTTTCTCCCCAGTCCCTAACCATCAAGCATCTCAGCTTCATTGCCTCCTTTCTGCTGCCCTTTCAAGACTCGCACTTCGCCCCATTTCAGAATCCTATGCTCCTAGCAGGTGCCCCTGCCCGCTACATCTTCCCCCAGGGAGGTGTGGTCCATCCTCTGCTATGATGCTTCTCTCAAGAAGACCAGTCCCCAGGATCTCATTATGTTTGTCAAGTGGTACCCAGAGCTGGGCACGCCAGTGCAGGAGGAGTTGAGCCTCGCAGAGGAGAGCATCGTTGCCCCTCCATGATCGAATAGGAAGACCTCCCCCACCCCAGATGCAGAGGGCTCTGAGGGTCACGGTCAAAGGACACTCGGCCAGTGCTGGGAGGGGACCTCTGCTCCTCCTGCTGTCTGAGATGTTCCTTCCTTCTGACTCCGTAAGGGGAATTTGCCCTTCATCTTTTGCTCCCATTATCAAGGATAAAATCCTTGTGAGAGCTTAGGGAGAGACGGCAAGATGGAAGATAGATGGAAAGTGGGCCAAGTGAACAGAAAAAAATTCAAAGAATGTTTGTTTGTTTGTTTGTTTTGCCAGGGTCCCAAAGGAGAAAAAGGAGACCAGGGACCTAAGGTGAGGTCATCGATCTGGAGTAGGGGTGAGAGAAGTGTTCATCCCGGGTCTGGGAGCATTATCCATATACAGTGAACTTTTTCCCACCCTCACTGCTATATCCAGGGTGCCAGAGGGATGGACGGAGCCAGCATTGTGGGGCCCCCCGGGCCCAGGGGGCCGCCGGGGCGCATCGAGGTCCTGTCTAGTGTGAGTATCCCCAGGTCAGAGCATGGCTGGTGTTTCAGACTTTGCTGAAGGGGAGGGAGGGTTGTCCACAACTTCAGCGCCTGCAGGGCGGCTAGTTCTACAGGGGCATGCAGCTGGCCTCTGGTGTTGGAGTTTCTACCTGCCAGCACGGGCCGTCCGTCTATGCCTACTATGATACCTCTATTGTCTCCCATAGTGTGTCCCCAACCCTCTCTTCTGGTTGGCAGCGTTTGCAGTCAGAAAAATAAGTATAACAGAGCTGTAACCGACAGACAAGGAACGTAAGTGGGGGAGCCAGGGAGGAAAGATGCTTTAGGATATAAGAAATCAAGACAGATTTTCTGGAAGCAGTAT
Source organism: Cervus canadensis (assembly GCF_019320065.1). Taxonomy (NCBI): domain Eukaryota; kingdom Metazoa; phylum Chordata; class Mammalia; order Artiodactyla; family Cervidae; genus Cervus; species Cervus canadensis. The sequence goes on along the minus strand of NC_057399.1, from coordinate 9,585,554 downwards.
CTTTGAAGAGGGACTTGAAAGCTAAGCAGGATTTACCAGGTAGGCGTGGAGGACAGGACTTCCAGAATTCAGGGGGTCGGGACTCTCAGAGCTGAAGCACAGAATAGAAAAACATGGGTGTATCCAAGGCCCAGGGAGCTGATGGGCATGGGGTTGTGTGGAGATTGATGGAAATTTGTAGAGAAGAGTGGGATGTGCTGGGACCTGATCGCAGCCCACTGGACATTAGAAAATCACATTTGTGAAAAATCGTGGCCCTTAGGAGAGAATTAATGTCGTACTGGTACATGACAGAAAGACAAAAAGTCCCAAATAACTGAAAAAAAACAATGACTAGAGATTTTTAAGTATAATTCAAAAATATCAAATGTAGATAAATAAGGATGTAGTGAAATAGAAAAATCTCTTTGTTGGAAGTATAAATTGTACAGTTCCTTTAAACAGCTCTTTGGCGACCTGCTAATATGTTCATACTGAAAATTTCCACATGGAAAGACCTCCATGTCATATGATTGAGTTAAAAAAAAGCAAGCTGAAGAATAATACATATAGCCTGGTACCATTTATATAAAATAACCACTTAGACAGATATATATAAAACACACACATACACCCCAACAACACTACTTTCTGTGGGTATTAATATTATTATTAATTTATAATTATATATTAATGACATAAATATAATATTAATTGTTTCAGTCACTCATTTTTGTGTCCAACTCTTTGAGACCCCATGAACTGCAGCATGCCAGGCTTCCCCATCCTTCACTATCTTCTTCACCATGTATATATTTTAAATTATAAAAATGTATAAAATTTTAATATTTAAAATTATACAAGAAAGAAGACTTTCATATACTGTGCAATTTTAAGATTAATCAGAAGAGAAAAGTGACGATGTGGCTCAAGGCCGCCTTAAGAAGCGGGTGGAGTGTGTGTGTCAGCAGGGGGCGGGTGCTGTCACTGTCTGCCTGCATCTGCCATATGCTGGGTGACTTCGGTTCAAGCCTCACTGCCGGGAACAAGGTGGAATATGTGCCACCCTCTGTCTCTTTGTCTGATTTTTCTCTTTTCAGTCTTTGACCAACATCACCCAAGGATTCATGAATCTCTCGGACATTCCTGAGCTCATCGGGCCTCCGGTGTGTATCCACAGCTGCCCGGGAATGAGGGTCCTACCCAGATGCCCCAGTTGAACCTAAGTTGGGTGGGTTTGGAATCTTTGGGCTCCAGAAGCGCAGAGCGCACGTGTCTCAAAGTGGAATGGAAAGAGAGCTTTGCGTCTCTGAGAAGTTGCTGCAGCATTAATTTGATTGTGCTGGGAGTTTTGTCCAATGCGGTGGAAGCTTCCAGTCCCTTGCATCAGAAATGTGTGTAATGGAAATCAGAGAGTCAGACGTAACAAGTTAATTGACGTCTGAGCAATGCTTTGGGCCTGCTTTTGTTTACGTGGTCTCATTTCCCACAAGGGGAGGAGCCTACTGCTAATGGGGAAACTGGCACACGAGGAGGGAATGTGCCTGGCTTCAGTCTTCCTGGCCCCGTTTAGAGATCAGGAACACACAAAGAAGCTCCCTCGTTTCTTCAAGTCCACAGAGTCGGTTTGTGTCTCACCGGGACCTCAGAGGAAGGAAGCTTCCTCCTGCAGCCCGTGTGGTGGATTCCCATTGCATCTTCCGTATCTGCTGGTGACAGCTGGGGCGAGAGCGAAGAGCTCTGGCCTTGAAAGCTTTGGGTTCCCAGTCCCCAGTGGGGTTGGCCTGAGCCCCTGCCAGCCACATCCTGGGGAAAACTCAGCTCTCTCCCCAAGGCTCTTGCAATATATATCCTGAAACTAAATATCTGAGAGATTCCTTTCGAGCCAGTGTCTCCCGCCGTGAGCCTCTGTTCATGGGTCATTTCACTCTCTTCCCCGCATCTAAGGGGGCTCCCTTTCCTTGATTTCTGCTAGAATCACCCAAAACACCCCAATAAGCAAACCCTAAAACAAAGAAGCAAAAGTCATTTCACAAAGTTTTCTTTTAATTATTGGAAGCTTAGAGCATTAGGTGGCTTAATTCTAAAGCAAAACACAGCCTAAGATCTAAGAATTGGCATCTCTTTTCTGAGTCCTTGGGCCTTGTCTGCCCGCACCCCAAGAGTCTTCTTTCTGTCTCAACCCCTGTCCTTCTCTTTGGCAAGTCCAGGCCTTCAAGGGTATCTCTACGGGAGGATCAAGGTTTTCCTGTTCAGATAATTCCCTCCCAGTTGCACCTTTATGCTTTTCCACTCCACTATATCCATCCCTGGGTTGGGAAGATCTCCTGGAGAAGGGAACAGCTACCCACTCCAGTATTCTGGCCTGGAGAATTCCATGGACTGTACAGTCCATGGGGTCGCAAAAAGTCGGACATGACTGAACGACTTTCACTTTCATCACTTTTCGTATGTACACTATATATATATATTAGTATATAGTCCTTTGTACCTGTTGCTTCTGCATCTACATATTCAACCAACCTTGGATTAAAAAAAAAGACTGAAAAAATATCCAAAAGTTTTAAAAAGCAAAACTTGACTTTGCTGCATGCTGGCAACTATTTACATAGCTTTTACATTGTATTAGGTATTATAAGTAATCTAGAGATGATTTAAAGTATATGGAGTATGTATATTGGTTATATGCTTACATATATGCTTACATATATGCTTACATATATGGTTACATAAAATGGTAAGGGGCTTGAGCATCTGAGGATTTCGGTATCTGCAGGGGATCCTGACACCCATGCCCCTCAGATACCCGGGGATGACTGTTCATTGGGGAAGTTGTTGTTCAGTTATATCTCTGTATGTATCTTCTGCCAAGCTCTGTGCCTTTAATAGGTGTGTGGGAGCTGGGCTTGGAGGAAGAAGTGTCCTGGCACCATGTGGAGTGAACCACAAATTTTCTGTTTTCTGGAGCCTTTAAAGCGGCTGGCCATTTAAAATTCTCCCTCTCACTGAGGGAAGAGAACTGAGTCTCACCAACTGCCCCCACTTCTAACCCCAAATACCCCAGCACACCCTTGGGGCCCACTCCTCAGAGTTTGGGAAGTTCTGAGAATACTTGTGAAGGTGAAGCTCTGTGTTCATTGCCCCAGGGATTTCTGAGGTCGAGAAGGAGGAGGAGTGTTTGGGGGTGGGGGAGGCTGGGACTTGCGGAGCCCAGAGTCCTGACGGGGCTGCAGAGGCTCCAGGCTTCTGGGCATTTCCTGGTTCTGTGCTAACTAGCTGTGTGACTGCATGGTCCCTCTCCCTGTGGAATGGATCATGAGCCCCGCTGGGTGGGGACATGCGTGGGCCTTTGGGAGGCGCCAGAGGCAGTGAGCCCCTGGGTGCAGGTTCCTGCTGGCCTGGAAGTGCTGCTGCTGAGCTGCCTCTTTGTCCTTCTGTGTTACAGGGCCCCGAGGGCATGCCTGGGCTGCCAGGATTCCCGGTGAGCACCACGCTAGCCATCCTCCTCTGTGCCCTGTGGTGTGCACGTTCTGTTCCTCCCACCTGGAGTGCTGTTCCTCTCCATCTGCACGGCTGAGCCCTAGTAGTCCTTGCTCATCTAGCCTTTCCTGCTTGCCCCACCCAGAGGGATCGTTCCCACCTTTGAGTCTACAAGGGCTTTATTTTCACCTCTTTTCTGCCTTCAGTAACAGTTATTTATGCCCCTATTCTTTTTTCCTCAACTGTACCATGATCAGCTTGTAGAGGATCGGGTCTTGTTCATCTCTTTCTAGCCTAGGGCCAGCCAGAGCCAGAACTGGATCCCACGGTTGGCTTCCTATAAGTGCGAGTAGATGAATCAGTCATTTCAGGTAGCTAGAGTCAGAGTGGCAAATAGATGGGGAAACAGTGGAAACAGTGGCTGACTTTATTTTTCTGGGCTCCAAAATCACTGCAGATGGTGATTGCAGCCAAGAAATTAAAAGACGCTCACTCCTTGGAAGGAAAGTTATGACCAACCTAGACAGCCTATTAAAAAAGCAGAGATATCACTTTGTCAACAAAGGTCCGTCTAGTCAAGGCTATGGTTTTTCCAGTGGTCATGTATGGATGTGAGAGTTGGACTGTGAAGAAAGCTGAGCGCCAAAGAATTGATGCTTTTGAACTGTGGTGTTGGAGAAGGCTCTTGAGAGTCCCTTGAACTGCAAGGAGATCCAACCAGTCCATCCTAAAGGAGATCAGTCCTGGGTGTTCATTGGAAGGACTGATGCTGAAGCTAAAACTCTAGTAGTTTGGCCACCTGATGCGAAGAGCTGACTCATTGGAAAAGACCCTAATGCTGGGAGGGATTGGGGGCAGGAGGAGAAGGGGACGACAGAGGATGAGATGGCTGGATGGCATCACCGACTCAATGGACATGGGTTTGGGTGGACTCTGGGAGTTGGTGATGGACAGGGAGGCCTGGCGTGCTGCGGTTCATGGGGTCACAGAGTCAGACATGACTGAGTGACTGAACTGAACTGAACTGAGAGTCAGAGTAGATAAAATTCCTAGAGAGAGAGGATGGTGGTGATGGGGGGACCAAAAGGGGGAATCAGAGCCTGGAAGCCCAGTAATTAGTAGTCTGTGTGCACCATGCTATGGGGCTTCCACCATGGAAGGTGAAAGTGCGTTTCTGTGTAGGAAGTGATCGGTTGAGTCTAAATGTCTGCGCCTGCTCTGAAGCCCACGGCTCCAGAGTGAGACCTGCACCAGAGTGAAATCTCTGTACGTACAGTCCTGAAAAGGCCTCAGTGCCACTGGTGACAGGTGCTGCTCCCGGGATAGATGAGGGAAATTTATCAAAAAATGTAATAGAAATTTGTCGTTGATGGTAGAATTATAGGTGGTTTCTTTTTCTACTTTTTTATATTTTCTGAGGTTTTCTATTTTTTTAAAGGAGCATATGGTATGCTGACACTAAAAATATGGGAGAACTTGACATTAAAACACAGGAGAGAGTGACAGCCACAGGGAAGACCTCTCGGTTAGGAAGAGGGAGCGAGACCTCTGAACTCCAGGCCCAGCTTGGCTGCTCCAAAACCAGAGCGTGTTCCAGACACAGTTGCCTCTGAATGACTGGTTCTGTGTTCCCGAGGGAGCCTTGGGCTTCTCAGAGGAGCCTTTGGGACCACTTGAAGAGTAAGGAGGGGGCCAAATAAGCAGGATCCAGGGCACTGACAAGGCTCCATTTGATATATTTTGTATATTGGGCTTTTGTTTAAGACTTTACTTGAAAAAAGGAATGAAAAGAGTTTCACTGCTAAAAAATAATAACAAATATTTGAGGGCCACTGCATTAACCCAGAAGAAAGGGACTTGTGAAAAGCTAAATTATGCTAAATTTCAACACTAAAAAGTGTTGAAACCCTTTTTGGGGGGCAGACGTCTGGCCGTGTGAGTCATCGTCACAGATCTTAAGTGTCTGTCGGAGTTGAGACGAGGTCACCTCTGACCGGGTGTGCAGAATTGGTTCTGCAGGGGGAATAGTGGAGGCAGCGGTGGGGGTTGGGGTGGGTGCAGAGAGGCTCAGGGGACAGGCTCACCCCTGCTGGGGTGACGGGAGTGGACGACGACGTGCCAAGACCAGGTGGGGTCACTTTGAGTGTCAGACTAGGGTGTCTGGATCCCATTCCTTAGGGAGTGGGGAGCCAGAGCAGGAGTGGGAATCATGGAGGATGGGTGATGGGGGAAGTGGGCTGCAGGACGGCCCCTAGGACCCGTGGGTGAGCAGAGGCAACAGGCAAGGCTGTTTTAGTGATGCCTGTTGGAGGCAACCATAGTTCAAAGAGAAATGGGGCCTCTAGGGCTCCTAACCCTCTCTGCTGTCTTCCGTCCCCCAGACCACTTAAAATGAGGAAAAACACCGTGACTGTGACTTCCACTGGCACTCTGTTCTTTTACTTTTGGGGGAAAAAGAAAGAAACCTTCGTTTAGTTAAAGCATTTTAATTTTGACAAACAACCAAACACTCTCCAATAACTCTTCTAGGGCCCGAGAGGTCCAAAAGGTGACACTGGCGTCCCTGGATTTCCAGGACTAAAAGGAGAACAGGTAAGAAGGGCCAGGTATCTGGGTGGGAGAATTTGCTAAATATTTCAAATGGGTTGAAAGTAGCTGTTCACTTTTTTAAAGCTTGAGATATAACTCACATACCATCAAATGCACCCCTTTCAACTGTGAAATTCGGTGATTTTTAGTATAGTTGCAAGGTCCTGCAGCCACCCCCACTACCTAATTATAGAACATTTTCCTCATGTTGCAAGAAGCACTGTGTCTCGTGGCAGTCTCTCCCCAGCTGTTCATGTTCATGATGTCAAGGTTCCTCCAGGGTGCAGGTGCGGTGCATAGGAGAACTCAGCCAACACTCCCCTGAATGCGCTTCCCACGAGTTCTGTGCTGGTCTAATTGCCTCCGCCAGGCTCTCCGGTTAGAATGTGCACTCCCTGAGGGCAGGCACATCCACTTCTCTTTCTGTGGCTCCAGTACCTAGCACTGTGCCTGATACATGAACGGCACTCAAAATATTTACTGGGTGAAAGGATGTTTGAGTAATGAGTGCAAGAAATTCTTGTTATGTTATTAAATCTTTATGATTATTATAAGCTGGGGCATTCTGCAGTTGGTTAGCAGTCTTGGTTCAGAAGTTTTGGAATAAATATTTAGCATGCAGAGCACTTCCTGAGATTCCTCGGACATTGAAAATGGCCTTTGTACCCATCCACATTTGTGTCTTAGAATTGATTTCCCAGTTGGTTTTTATAGGTAAGGGGAGAGTAACATTTTCATAAACACTGCAGTGACTCTGAGTTGGATTCATTTGTTCATCCATCCATTTATATACTCATCCTGCTTACATCCATTCCCTTTGATGCACCAGCCATGTTTCTATGCTAGGCGCTAGGAACAGTGAGATAAGATGTGAGGAACAGACATGCAGAGAGCCACAGAGAGACTGGTTATTGCTGTAATGGGGAGTCTGTACAAAGCCAGCAGGAGCAACCCTGAGCCTGCGGGGTCAGGGAAGGTGGGTGCGTCTCTAAGAGAAAGGACCATTAACTACTCTCTTTCCTTCCTTCCCGAACCATTTCACACTAGCCCCAAGGAAGCAGAGAGAGTCTCTAGCATCTGTTGGACCACAGTCCAGGGGGCAGAGGGCTCAGTGTTCTGGCTCTGAGTTAACACTACGTGAGACCTTGTCTTGGGGTGCCTTTTGCTGCCTTGGGCCTGCAGAGAGGGTGTGGGGCCAGGGCAGCTCTGGCTTGCCAGGAGGCCTGGTCAGATCAGATCAGCTCTTGCCTTAAACATTCTGTTTTCCATGTGGCAAGGTCAGGTGGATCTAGAAGGACCTAGTTGCTATCCCTGCCCCAATCCCCTGCCACCTTGAAAAGTGGGAAGAGCACCCAGACAGCTCTGCTCTGACCCCTGCGGCAAATGCACTTTCTCTGGCTTTACCTCTAATGCTTTTGTGCTTGCTTCTTCTTGCTGCTGGCGTGCTCAGGACCGCTTTTCCTCACCAGTTGAGTGGTAAGATCCGAATATCAGGTGTGGGCGTGGGGGCCAGAGAGGAGAGGCTGCTGGGATTGTTTTGGCGCCACTGCCCTGGCTGCTTCCAGCCCTGTTGAAGGGAGACTTTCGTGTGGTCCAGTCCAGCTCTTCAGGGGCCAGCACTGAAGTTCGGAGCCAGAGCCTTGAGTGGCTCCTCTCCCTGGCCTTTTCTCTGGACACATGTCTTCTTGGAAGCCTCCTGGGATGGTAGGTAGCCCTGCAGAGTGCAGGATTGGGGGCAGGATTCTGTGTCCTTGCCACCAGTTTCCCCATCTCCCCTGTGTCCCAGCAACTGAGGTAACTTTGCCTGATCAGGTGAGTGTTTGTACAGGAGCCTGGAGCTTGGAGGCAAAATTCCACATAGAGACTCAGGGCCCCTGTGTTGAGAGAGGCCTCCACTGATCATGCTCTCACGGCTGTCCCAATTTTAGATATTTTAACAAGAATAAGGATTTTAGGGGAGAGCAGATCTCAAGTTGAGCTGTTAGGAACACAAGCCACCAAATATATGAATGTTAGGAGCCAGAGGTTCTCAGCGGGGAGCATACAGCCAGAGGTGGGGGGGACCTAGCGGATTAAGGTTCCTGGAGAATTAAGGTGGGGATGCTGAGCAGAGGCAGCAGCTGGAGCCCTGGAGGGGCTTGCAGGACCCCATCTGTGCTTTCAGACGGTAATGAAGCACACGGAGGCAACAGGTAGACAGTATTTAACCACTCGGGAGGCTGCGCAGTATCGCAGCAAGAGGTCATGTCGGGGCAGGGGGGTTGGAGAGGCAGTTTGAAAGCCAACGAAATCATGGCGGCGAGCTTCTGGATACGGTGGCGAGGCGAGGCCCAGCTTCATCGAACGGTTCTCTGGATTGCAGGGTGAGAAGGGAGAGCCGGGTGCCATCCTGACAGGGGATGTTCCTCTGGAAAGGCTGAGGGGCCAAAAGGTAACTATTCCACCAGACCCTGAAAGAACGTGTCTGCTTCAAATCCCATCTTTGTTTCTGCTGCTGACTGTGTTCCTCTGAGTGACAGGTCTTTGTCTCCCTGTTTTAGGGTGAACCTGGAGAGCATGGAACCCCGGGACCAATGGTAAGCTGGAGCATGTTGCCCCTAAACTGGGGTTTGAAGCATTTGTCATACTTTGGCTCAACTAGATTGAGTTGTGAAAATAAAAATGATATGGCAATGTGTGTGTGTATCAATGTATCAAGGGTAGGCTGACTGCGATTAAATAAAATCTCAGTGGTTTAGCATAGTCATGGCTTAGTTCTGACTTTTACAAAATCCACGGTGGTGGTTGCCAGTTGGGCATCTCCCCTCCAAGCAGTGACTCGGGAGCCCATGATGCTTGGGTCCTGTGACTTCACTGTCTGGTGGATTCAGGTTCACACTGGCATCTTCCAGCTGGCAGGCCTCGCTTGGGGAGGGGCAGACCATGGAAGATGATGAGCCCCACCTCTGGCCTCCACTGATGCAGGAGGCAGTGGGGTGGGTGGTGGGGGACCTTGGTCTAGCTGTGAGTCCAGAAGGAAACAGTGAAGAAGATGGTGGTGTGCCCCACAGTTGTACCATGGGTCTTGCCAGCCACAGATTACCATTGCCCAAGCAACCTGGGCCTTTTGGCTTCTGGTCTTAGATCTGCTGCTCATTTGCTATGTGACCTCAGACAAGTCCACTTCTCTCTCTGGCCTTCTGTTTTCCCATCTGTGAGTGAGTGCTAAATGACATGACTGGGCGTTTCTTGCTTAACTGCTCCAGGAACCTATAACTCATTCAGGCTTCTGAGCAGTTTTAAACTACCAGTTCTCTCCAGATGAACCCTAAACTTCCCTGTCATATATTTCTCCTCAAAGAACAAAGAGAACTCATGCAACATCCACTATGGGTTGGACAGTGATGCTTCAACACAGATCATCTCATTTAATTTTCACCACCCTGAGCAGTGAATGTCAGAATGCCCATTTTATAGACCAGGAAACTGAGGTCAAAGCAGTTAAGTAGCTTGCCCACTGCTACACAGCTTGTTAATAACAAGTGGGGATTTGAACCGAACTTGTCAGAGTCTGTGTCCTGGTTTTTCCCAGCACACCTCACTGCCTCCAGTGAACATCTTCATTCTTCTGAAACATTTGGGGCTGGGGAATTGCACACTGGGATTTGAATGTGGGATTTGTTTGAAGCTGGATCTCTGGACTGGGGAGAAAGGACCTCACATTGCTCTAACAGGCACATGTCCTTGAATGGTGCATAACCTCCAAGGTGCATCCTTCAGATGACTTTCTAAGGCCTTTGGTCCCTTCAGTTCAGTTGCTTCGTCGTGTCCGACTCTTTGCGACCCCACGGACTGCAGCACACCAGGCCTCCCTGTCCATCACCAACTCCCAAAGTTTGTGCAAACTCATGTCCATCAAGTCAGTGATGCCATCCAACCATCTCATCCTCTGTCATCCTCTTCTCCTCCTGCCTTCAGTCTTTCCCAGCATCAGGGTCTTTTCCAGTGAGTCAATTCTTCGCATCAGGAATTTTAGCATCAGTCCTTCCAGTGAATATTCAGGACTGATTTCCTTTAGGATGGACTGATTGGATCTCCTTGCAGTCCAAGGGACTCTCAAGAGTCTTCTCCAACACCACAGTTCAAAAGCATCAATTCTTCGGCATTCAGCTTTCTTTATAGTCCAACTCACATCCATACATGACTACTGGAAAAACCATAGCTTTGCCTAGACAGACTTCTGTTGGCAAAGTAATGTCTCTGCTTTTTAATATGCTGTCTAGGTTGGTCATAGTTTTTCTTCCAAGGAGCAAGCATCTTTTGATTTCATGGCTGCAGTCACCATCTGCAGTGATTTTGGAGCCTCAAAAAATTAAGTCTGTCACTATTTCCATTGTTTCCCCATCTATTTGCCATGATGTGATGGGACCAGATGCCATGATCTTAGTTTTCTGAATGTTGAGTTTTAAACCAACTTTTTCACTCACCTCTTTCACTTTCATCAAGAGGCTCTTTAGTTCTTCTTCACTTTCTGCCATAAGGGTGGTGTCATCTGCATATCTGAGGTTATTGATATTTCTCCCAGCAATCTTGATTCCAGCTTGTGCTTCCTCCAGCCCAGTGTTTCTCATGATGTACTCTGCATTTAAGTTAAATAAGAAGGGTGACAATATACAGCCTTTACGTACTCCTTTCCCTATTTGGAACCAGTCTGTTGTTCCATGTCCAGTTCTAACTGTTGCTTCTTGACTTGCATATAGATTTCTCAGGAGGCAGGTAAGGTAGTCTGGTATTCCCATCTCTTGAAGAATTTTCCACAGTTTGTTGTGATCCACACAGTCAAAGGCTTTGGCGTAGTCAAAAAGCAGAAGTAGATGTTTCTCTGGAACTCTTGATTTTTCGATGATCCAATGGATGTTGGCAATTTGATCTCTGGTTCCTCTGCCTTTTCTAAATCCAGCTTGAATATCTGGAAGTTTGGTCCCTTAAGTCAGGCAGAATGGATGCCCTGGAGAGGTGTCCTTGGTCCTAGCTGCAGGCTAGGGCAGACTGGGAGAGTTTTGTGTTAACCACTGGTTAACCACTTACTAGGGCTTCCCAAATGGTGCTAGTGGTAAAGAACCCACCTGCCAATGCAGGAGACATAGGAGACTTGCATTCCATCCTTGGGTCAAGAAGATCCTCTGGAGGGGGCATGGCAACCCACTCCAGTATTCTTGCCTGGAGAATCCCATGGACAGAGGAGCCTGGCGGGCTACAGTCCATAGGGTTGCAAAGAGTCATACACAACTGAGTACTTTGCATCCATAGCCTGTCTCAGCACAGTCTATTTGGTATTTTTTCAGGGCACGGATGAACATGTTATTAGAGCAGAAAGTAGTGGCTTGATAGGTCCCAGGGTTAAACCAGTCATTCCCTGGGAGGCAGGAGAGACCCAGCTGTGTCCACTGGACATAGAGCCTGTCCTAGGAGGAGATCTTGCGTTGTATGCGTCCAGGCGCTGGAAGGCAGGAAGGCTCCTGCAGGAGGGTGGAGCAGTGTCTCTGGGAGCAAGCGGACTCGGAAAGCCGGCACTGGAATGGGGTCCATGGGCAGGGGCTCATCTGGAGAGCTGGGATGCCAGGCCAAGACTCTGGTCATTAGGGACAGGTGGGAGCAAGGCAGGAACCAAATCCTGGAGCAGATTATTGGACTTGGCTGACGTAAGGTGTGGGGCTGGGCTGGATTATTCCAGCAAGGGGGTATGGAGAGCCCTGGGACGTAAGACTGAAAGCAAAGGTCCATGTTCTGAGCTGGTCCAGCACACAGCTCCCTGGGAGCTGAGGCCTGAGGCTCCTGACCTCTTGTTTCCTTGTTATTCCTGCCTGGCTTGAGAGGGTTGGGTCCCGTGTCTGCGATGGAGGAGAGCCTGTAGGAGGGATGGAGCAAGTGGGTCCAGCTGAACTCAGAGAGACCAGTGGCCAAGGAGCCAGGCAGGTGGACACCTTGTAGGTTCTTGTCCTCCATCCTCCTAGCAGTGGTTCATTGTTACCACTGCCCACAGAGGTAGGCTGGACACCGCCCATCTCCCTGGCCTTTCAGTTTCTGTTCACTTGTTCCTTTTTTAATTGAAATATATGTGACATACAGCACTGTGCACATTTAAGGTGTGCCTGTTGATTTGATACGTCTGTATATTGTAATGTGATTGCCATTGTAGAGACAGCCGCTCTCTCACATCACGTAATTATCATTTCTGTTTGTGGCTGGAGTAAAGATCTCGTCTCTTAGCGAGTCTGAGGATTATAATACAGTGTCGTATTCCCTGTATTGTGCGTTGTTAGCTCTCCAGGACCTAGCTGTACTAGTCGCAAGTTTGTACCTTAAGCCAGACCTCTCCTGTTCCCCCACCCTCCTGCCCCGTAACCACCTTTTTACACTGTTGTTTTTTACCATTTTGGCTCTTTTAGATTCCACATATAAGTGACATCATACAGTATTTTTCTCTTTCTAATCTGGCATTTACGTTGCCTCCAGGGACCCAAAGGACCACCAGGACACAAAGGAGAATTTGGCCTCCCTGGGCGACCTGTAGGTATCCGAGCTCCTCAAACTGCAGGTGGGAGAAGGACATGTGAGCCAGGCCGGCCTGTGGGTTTACTGAGGCCTCTCTCCTGGGTTTCAGGGTCGCCCAGGACTGAATGGCCTCAAAGGCGCCAAAGGAGATCAAGGGGTCATGATCCCGGTGAGTGCCACACCAGAGGCCCAGCCCCACAACACCCAGGGGCGCGGCCCCAGGGCCAGGGTCAGGAGCGGGACTGGCCGGGTGCCAGGTCCCAGCGAGCGGACAGAGCGCTCAGGAGCGTTCCTCTTCCCCTGCCGCCCCTTCCAAAGATCCGCAGCCCAGCCCTGTCCTCAGGCTCATTCTCGGGAGGTCCTGCACCAGATCCACCACAATGGAGCATAACTTCCTCATCCAGACCCAGGGGAGGGTGGGAGAACACGGTCTGGGAATCCTCAAGAAGTCTGGCTTCAAATCCCAGGTGTTCTGACTCGAGTTATATCATGTCTTTCCTGGATTACACATTCCTGGGGATTTCACAGGTCACTGGTGTAGCTGGGGAGGGGCTGGTGAGCGTTGAGAGAACACAGAAGCTCAGTCGGCTGCGTACGCAGAGCCTCACAAGATGGCAGACCCTGCGACATCCGCAGTGTCCCGCATCTGTGTACGGAAGCCAGTGTTTACTGGTGCTTTTGAGGACAGGATCTCAGTCTTCATAATAGCTCTCCTGAGAGACACTCTGCAGAGCCCTTGTTTTACGCAAAAGGAAACTAGGGCCCGTAGAAGCTAGTCACCGCTGGAGGCCCCCCCATTTTGCTACATGCAAGTGCAGCTTGAAGTATGTTGTTGATTCTGTCTGGTCTCCAGGAGGTCTCCAATTGGTCTCCAATTTGGTATGCCCAGAATTGCAGAAATGAGGTGACGCTGAATCAGCGGGCAGACTCAATCACCAGTGCTCCCAGTCTAGTGGTCACGTGGAGCCTGCTCCTGGGCCGGGCGCCCCTCACCTGCGGTCAGAGCCTCCCCTCCCCCATGTCTGCTGAAGCTGCAGCTTGGGCTCCAGGACTGGCAGAGAAAGCATTGCATGCTCTCACGGCCAGGCCGACCTGGCTCTGCCATGGACTCTGCCATCTAACAGGAACTGGTGTTTATCGTTACATTTATGCGGGGCCCTTTCAGGCCCCGTATCCCAGCCAGGCCCCACCCCACCACCCCCTCCCTCTGGGGGATGCGTTGGTAGAGGTGGTGGGTTCTGTGCCCACTGAGCACTGCTCTGCGGGTCGGAATCTGGCTTCCAGTCTCCATCCTTCTGTGAATTGCTGCGTGACCTTTAGCAGGTCACTTCCCCTCTCTGGCCCTCGTTGCCTCCCATTGTAAACCAGCAATGATACTTGCTCTGCTGTTGTGAAGATGCAGTGAGGACACAGAGGCAGACTGCTTCAGGAAGATGCTGGCCTCCCCGTGGGAAGAGTTAGTTGGCTTTAGAAGACCCTCCTCTCCTCGTCTCCAAACCCTGGGGGAGTACCCTGCAGCTGCCTCTGTGCTTACAACAACCCGAACTCAGGAATGGCCTTTCTTGCCCCCTTCAGGGTCCACCTGGCCTACCTGGTCCTCCAGGCCCCGCAGGACCACCGGGAGCTGTGATTAACATCAAAGGAGTAAGTTGGGGTGGGAAGGGAGAGAGACCTCCTGGGAAAGCGGACACGGTCCCCTACTGGCCTGAGCTGGAGTTGGGTGTCCTCAACCCCCCTCTCATTCTTGTTTCCAACAGGCTGTCTTCCCGATTCCAGTCCGGCCACACTGCAAAACCCCTGTAAGTAGCAAACAGTCATGGCCTTAAAGAGCAGGCTTTGGCGTAGAAAGCAACTCAGAGAAGATAAGTTTTTAGCTTTTGTTTTGAGCCACTCTGTCAGTGTTCTCTCTGATGTCTTCAAGTGAGCAGGTGGCTCTGAATCGTATTAGGGCTTCTAAGGGCACACATGTGGACAATGTTTCTTTGCGATCAAAAAGCAGGGTCTTTTGTTATCTTCATGCGGACTCGTTAGCTTCGTGCTTGGAGCAGTATAAAAAAGGGGGAATAGATACTTTAAAACACAGAGGAGAATAAAAAGGCAATTCTGACTAGTGATCTTCACATTGGGAGCTTCAGGCTAAAATGTGTAACTATCCTTTCTTAACTGTCCTGTTTCTGCCCAGTACACAACGCTGAGAGGAGGGACTTCCTCTCGCTCTTTGTAATGACAAGACCAACTGTGACTCAGACAAACTCGCCAACTTGTCCAAGGTCACAGGAAGGACACAGCTGGGCCATCGCTCGGGCCCCCTGGCACCCCTTGGCACCCCAAGGGGTCAGGCACATGCCTGTTCACCCCTCTGGTCAGCGCACTGTCCCTAGACCCGTATGAGGAGGGTCTAGATTTTGTGGGGACACGCCGGGAGGGTGGGCCTCTCCCCAGGCACAGGCATTAGTCACTGAACATAATAGTTCACTCAGCAAGTATTTATCAAAGATTTACGAATGCCAAGTACATGTGAAGCCCTAGAACTGCAGTGGTGAACTAGACAGGCGTGGCCTCTGTTCTCGGGAGCCTGCAAGTTACAATTTAGAAAGGTTTTTTGAAGCGGGTTCTTAATTCATGTCTGTAGGGGTGGTGATGAGACTTGGGTCAAGGGCTTTAAAATGACACAGTTTGAGTGTTTGCCCAGACATCTGTCCACCTCTAAACTTTGAAACAATCATTTCTGCAATCCAGAGCCTGGGAACTCTGGTCCTGAAGGCAGAGGCCTGTATAGGGGCCTACCTGGGTAAGGTGACCTGAGAGATGGCTGCCTCCCACCACAGACAAGGAATCGTAGCCTGGAGAGGCAAGGTCTCTCTATGAGTTGGTGCCCAAAGCCCCTCCCAACAAACATGATATCAGGCTTCAAATGGACTGACCGTGGGACAGAACTTGGAAAACTCAAGAGTATTGTATAATGCTACCACAATTACTGTGACCTATGCTTGGATCCTTTGCAGTGACCATGGCCACTGGGGGTCATGATGTTACTTTAAAAATGCCAGAGATGAGCTAAGAGCATTTGTTTTTGATTTCATGTTGCCTGGCTGGACACCATGCAGGCTTGAGTGTGGATGTTTCTTGACCAGCTCTCAAAACAGACAGTTAAATAAGAAATGCTTCCTCTAACATCCAGCATTTCACAGGCTGCTTCTCATTTCATCCCCTTTCTAATACCGTAACAAGTAACAGCTCACCCCTGCAGTGGAAGAACTTTATCAGCACAGCTGTAAGATACTTGCTTGGCACGGCTGCCTTTGTCCTTAACTTAGAAATGTTTTTCCTGGAAGATTTCTGTCCCCTCTGCACATCTTCTGTTGGTGACAACCTGAGCTTGCGACCTTCTACCCAAAAGTATGGGAGGATCTGGGATCAGAGGGATCATTTTGATTCACATATTAGCTGGGGAAAAGCTGGAGGTGGGCTTATAAAAGGAAGGTGGCAGATAGCTCTGTTATTGAAAAAAAGAAAGAATATTATCTTGAATAATATCTTGAAGGAGTATTATCTTGAAAAGCTTGGACTCCAGACCCCTGGCACATAATGGGAAGTCCAGAATAGCGCCCCAGGGTCTTTATAGCTCCTCTTTATTAATTATCACCACCATCAACTCCTGTTCTGGGTGCTCATCTTTGATTACACTTGGTAGCATAGCTAACGGCTGGCCCAGGTTCATGACTTAAGTACATCACTTACCATCACTTGACCTCTCATATGAGTCAGTCCTACCTGATCAGAAAGGAGGCCAAGAGTGCTCATGGTTGTCCAGACCAACATTGCCATGACTTATCTTTCCCTTTGCAGAGTCGTTTAGCCCATAGATCTCACCCTGGCTCAGCTACAGGCTGCACCCCCCACCCCTACACTTGCCAGTTGAAGGCCTGAGATGCTTTGCATTAAGGGGCACTGGGGAGCTCAGGGCTTTGGGGGGCTCCAATATCCAGGGCAGGCCTAACTCCATGACCTTGCCCCTTGCCCCTAGGACAGGGGACTAGCTCCCTGCGCATACAAAAACCAGAACAGGGTTTATAGTGTATGACCTTGGCTTTCTCTCTCTCTTTCTAGGTTGGTACCACATATTCTGGGAATTCAGAACTCATCACTTTTCATGGTACACACTCCTGTCTTCATCTTACGTTTCTCTGGGATGTTTGCTGACCCTCCTATCTCTGCAGAGGTGGTTTCCATTTGCCCAGTTCTGGGCGTAAACTAGGTGCTCTGGAAAGTCTGACTGCATCGTGGGAGGGGTGGTCGTTGAACCAAGGCTGAACCAAGGGCACCTCTGTTTGCTTGTGTATTTGCGTGTGAAGCACCTCTGTTCGCTTCAGCTGCCTATTTTATGCATCTTGTCTGAGCATATTCCTCCTAGCTAGTAGCCAGCACTCCATTTTTCCATTCGTGTGTTAGTTTTTCATGACGCATCCACCGATGGCTTCTCCTTGCCCGGGGCTGTCCCATTCACTGGGGTGAGACAGATGGTCCCAGGCTCTTCTCGCCACCCAGGCCCTTAGCCTCTGCTGGGCGAAACCATTTAAGAAGCCATCACAGTGCAGAGCACCGAGAGCTAAGGCAGGGAGGCCCTGGCGGCTCAGAAGGCCTTTGCCTGAGAGCGTTTCTGGACCAGCAGCATCAGCGCTCCTGGAGCTTGTTAGGAATGGAGACCCCTGGGCCTCATCACAGACCTGCCGGGTCAGAAGCTGCATTTTCACAAGCTCCCTCTGAGGTGTGTTTACACACAGTGCGTTGTGAGACACGCTGGCTCTGAGTGGTGCGTAAACATGAGCATGTTTGCGGCCGGTGGGAGCTCATCAGACAGGAGACAGGCCAGGAGACGGGCGCCTGCAGGCGAGCAGTGACCCTGGTCCTCTGTCCCCACACGCTGTCACACCACCGGTGCCTGTTTCGATTGAGGAGTCTGGACACTTGTGGTTTAAACAGGGAAAGGCGCATTTTCCCCTGATCCTGACCTCTGGCTCGGCTCTGTCGCCCTGGCCTGCAGGCGGTGGTCCCCCTGATGGGGTCTAGCGTCACGGGGTTTTGTCACATTTGGTCACAAAATCCAGGATGTTTGAGGCTTCTTGTTCAGATCCAGTTCAAGGTTCTCCCTTCCTCTGGTGCCAGGTTGACCTTGGGGAGGAGCGGGTGGCGCTGGGCTTGTTTTTGTCGGATCCCCTGTGTGTGGGCGCACGCTGGTCATTTTCTCTCGGGAACCAGCTCAGAGCTCTGGTGTCCACCCACTCATCCAGGTGGGGAAACGGCACGGCCTCCTTTTCCCAACGCTGCACTCCCAGGAGGCTCCCTCGGAGCCCGTCTTCAAGATAAAGAGCTGGGGAGGGGGGAAGGCTCTCAGGCTGGTTCTGCAGAAATAGTGCTTCTCACAAGCCCTATGGGAAGTGGGATACCGCACTGTTGGCATTCTTCCAGCTGTGAGCGGAATCCTTAGCACCCTTAACTGTCCTCTGCGGCACTCCTGGGACCTGCCTCCCTCCCCCTTACACCGCTGTGCTGCCCAGGCTTCGGCGATGTGGGGCCGAGCGCTTGACTGGGTATCGAGGCTCAGTCCGCATGCATGAGGCCATCCGCGGGAGCCCACCGTGGCCTCTGCTGTGCTCCCATGATGCAGTGCTGGCACCTTGAGGATGGTACGTATCGCGTCCTGCCTGGTGCTACCCTGACCGTGTCTGTCTCCCTGAGAGCGTCCCAAGGTCAGGAATTGTGTCTACTGCACCTACCTCTGCCTCTCCATCCTACAGCAAAGGATTTTATGCCCTCAATAAGCTTTTGTTTGTTGATTGGACTTAAGAGGCTCCATTTCAAAACCTGTCTCAAAAATGTCTTATATAGAAAGAAGGTGTTTTTCCACTGTCTTTTTTTTTTTTTTTTAATATGTGTGTATTTGGTGGCAGGTGTTAAAGGAGAAAAAGGATCCTGGGGCCTTCCTGGCTCCAAAGGAGAAAAAGGCAACCCGGGGCCCCAGGGACCACCAGGTATCCCAACTCTCGTTCTGGCTATTGCCCTTGATTTTCATTCTTGAGAAAGCCAACAGAGCCAGTGAGTGAGGCTAATTACATTACCACCCTGCCTGCAAGCTCCGTGACATTCCAGAGAAACCCAGTCATGGGTGATGCGTGTTCAAGATGGAACATTGTCAGGAGAAACCAGAAGTTCCCATCGTTCCAGCTTCATATGCAGAACAAGCCCCAGAGAGGACCAGGGAAGAGCCTAGGATCCCACAGGGTCACAGATCCTGAACTGGGGCTCATTTCCAAGCTGTGTCCCCTCTACCAGCTAAACCAATATGAGGTCATTTCGGCTAGGTACTCATCGTGTTCCTAGACACTTTGGTGTTTGAATCTCTGAGACTGACTGCGAATTTTAGGAAGCATTTCTCTTTCAGGCCCTCCTGTGGATCCAGCTTACCTGAGGCACTTTCTGAGCAGCTGGAAGGTGAGCTTTCTGAACCTTCGGCCTCCGTTCCCAAGTTCTCAGGCTTAAGTCAGAGACTGGCTCATCCGACTCTTTCTGAGTGTTCTCTGAACGATCTTCCAGGGGGAAAATGGCGACAGGGGACTCAAAGGAGAAAAGGGAGACTCCAACAGCGGCTTCCCTGGCTTCCCTGTGTCGGGGCCACCGGGCCTGCCAGGCAGCCCAGGTCTGGTGGTGAGTAGTGACCCCTCTGCGTCCCCTTCCTCAGTGAATCCTGGAGTCACACCTCCTAGTGTGACTAGGCAGCTGGGAAGCAAGGCCCAGTCACAGGCTAGAGGCAGGCCTCGGGTGTCAGCCTCTCTCGCCGACACTTGCTAACCGGTGGGGAGCCTGGTCGAGGCCACGGAGGAAAGGGAGCTAGCTAGCTGGCCAAGGCCTTGTGTATGCAGGTAGCTTCCATGTCACCCGCTGCATCGCCTTATTCACACCAGTGGTGGAAAATCTGCTCAAGGCAAAGAGTTGTTAATGGTAGACACGTCAGATGATAGAGGCAGAAGCAAAGGTGAGGAAGATATTTTTAGAGTGGCTATATGATTCTTCTGAAATTTCATCAGACAAGGAGCCCCTAAGTCAGCTTGGTCTTCTTAGGATAAGAAGCTCCTCCAGGTCACAAGAAAGAAATTCAGTTTATGTCTCCAATGAGATTATGACGAGATCATTGACCGTCAGGGGCCTGGAACTTGCCATGAGCAAGACAAAGCAAGCCGGGAGGCCAGGATTCTCCTCCCAGCTCTGCTGCCGATTTGCTCTGAGACCTTGGCCAAGCCCTACCCCTCTCTGGGCCTCTGTTTCTCCATCTGTGAAATGCCAAGGCTGAACTAGATGACCTCCATCGGACCTTGTAAGTCCAGGGCTCCCTGGGCTTCTCTCCTGTCATTCAACAAAACGACTAGGCCACTCTCTTTAAGTCTCCCACCACCCAGCTTGTGCCCGGGATTGAGGACGAAGATAACAGTAGCGGGAGTTTACGGACTTCTTACCAAGGTCCTGCCAAAAAGACCAGGCTTCTCGTGACTGATAGTGCTTCCTCTCTTCTGTTACCGTGCAGGGCCAGAAAGGGGAAGCCGTTGTCGGGCCACAGGGACCCCCAGGTGCTCCTGGCCTGCCTGGGCCACCCGGCTTTGGGACACCTGGTTCCCCTGGGCCACCAGGACCCCCGGGACCACCAGGACCTCCAGCTATCCTAGGAGCAGGTCAGTACGTGAGTGACCACTTCTGGGTGGCATGTCGGAGCCACACTGTCTGACAGAGGCTGTTTCCTGGATTGAGCCTTCTTTCTTTTCTTTTGTTTTAAACTGAGATATCATTTGCATGCCAAAGAATTCCCTCACTGAAGTGGACGACTGAATGGTTTTTAATATATTCACAAGGCTGTGCCGCTTCACCTCTCCCTAACGCAGGACATTTTCATCTTCTCAAATAGAAATCCTATCAATTAGTAGTCACTCCTGTTTTCAAACCTTGATCTTTCCCTGATCTTGGAAACCACTGATCTACTTTCTGTCTCTATGGGTTTGCCTATTCTGGACATTTCATACCAGAGGAGTCCCACAGAATGTGACCTTGGGCTTCTTTCACTTACCACAATGTTTTCAGAGTTCCCCATGTGTAGCGTGTATCATTTTGTTTGTTCATTCATCAGCTGATGGACATTTATTCCCACTTTTCTGGCTACTATGTGTAATGCTGCAGTGAACATTTATATACAGGTTTTTATGTGAACATGTGCCTTCAGTTCTCTTGGGTTTAGACCTAGGAGTAGAATTGCTGGGTCATACATGTGATTGAAGGTGAAGGCGAAGTCGCTCAGTCGTGTCTGACTCTTTGCGACCCCCTGGACTGTAGCCCACCAGGCTCCTCCATCCATGGAATTTTCCAGGCAAGAGTACTGGAGTGGGTTGCCATTTCCTTCTCCAGGGGATCTTCCCAACTCAGGGATCGAACCCGGGTCTCCCGCATTGCGGGCAGACGCTTTACTGTCTGAGCCACCAGGGAACCCCAATATATGTGGTTACTCTATATTTAACCCTTGGAGGAACTGCCAGACTGTTTTCAAAAGTGACTATAACATTTTGCATTCCCACTAGCAGTGTACAAAGGTTACAATTTCTCCTTGTTGTCATCATCATTTGTTATTATTATATCTTTTTTATTCTAGCCATCATTCATTCTTGTGAAGTGATATCTCATCGTGGTTTTGCTTTGCATTTCCCTGAAGACTGATAATGTTGGACATCTTTTCATGTGTGGGTGGAAACTTCTTGGCTGCTTTGTCAATGCCTGGGCCTAAAGGGACTTGAGGACCAGCACTGATTCTAACCCTCTATGTAAAAAATTTTTTTACCCCTTGGTACCTCACTTCCTCAAATGAAAAATGTGTGAAATAGAAGAAAATCTCCATTTATTGAATACTTACCAAGTGCCAGGCTATCTGCTAGTCACTCTCCTACATTATTTTATGGATTCCTACAAAGCCTTTCAAGGAAAGTATTAGCATCCCCATTTTATAGATGAAGAAAGTGAGGCCCAGAGATGTTTAGGAACCTTTCTAAGGTCACAGAGCCAATAAGTGGCACCAGATCAGGACCCAGGTCAGAGTCACTCTGAAGCCTACATTCTTTCCACTGTGCTTATGGTGGAAGACGGCAGTAATAGCATGAATACCTCGTTTTTTGTTGCTTGGGTCGGCATGAGCCAGGCGTGGCGGAAGCACAGCTGGGAAGAGCCTGCAGTGTCTGGGGCATCTGGGAGAACTTTACACAGGATTGGCTGGGGCAAGCGACAGAAATGGAACTCAAACTAGTTCAAGTAACAGGGAAGCTTACTGCATGTGAAGGAGGGGTGAACAATCCGTTTGCTGGAGGGGAAGGCATGCAGTGAGACTTCAGATACAGCCAGGACCAGGGATTCAGTCGCTATGAGGATTCTCTGTCTGTTGCTAAGCTTCTCTCTGAGCACAGCTTCATGCTTCTTCACCACAGACCACATCCTCTGCATGGTGGGAAATAC
The DNA here is from genome assembly GCF_019320065.1 of Cervus canadensis. Taxonomy (NCBI): domain Eukaryota; kingdom Metazoa; phylum Chordata; class Mammalia; order Artiodactyla; family Cervidae; genus Cervus; species Cervus canadensis. Next base: position 9,563,432 of record NC_057399.1, on the reverse strand, counting down.
CGACAACCTACAACTTCCACTGTCATCTACAGATCTTGGCCTTCTTTCTCAGCTTTCATTTGAAAAGCCTTGGCATGGGGATGTTGTGGGGACAGATGCTGACTGACCTGTCCTGGGCCAGATGCCCAACCTTGGACCAGTCCCCTGTGGCCAGGAGGTGGGATCACATGAGAACATGGCAGCTCCTTCTGGGCCTGAACGGTCCTAGAGGTGAAGGGGAAGATCTCGGGAGCAGGCGGGGGTGCTGGTCCCATAGGTGCCCAGACAACCTTGAGGGATAGACGGGAATTGCAAGAGGTGGCAGGACATCGCAGGGTGAGTGCAGGATGCAGAGACTCTTGTCCACAGTAGCCCTAAACTCGGGGCCCCAGGACTCCTTGCTCCATTGGAAAGAGTTACCCTTCACACAGTATGTGACGGTTCACAGTTTACAAAACACTCCCGTATCCATTATCCCATTTCGTCTTCACAGCAACCAGGAGGAAGGTGAAATGGATAAGATTATAAAACTCATCTTATGGATGAAGGCACCAAAGCTCACAGAGGTTGAGAGACTAACTCAAGGTCACAGGTGCTAGGAAGAGGCATGGCTGGGGTCCAGATCAAGTCCTCAGGCCCTCTTTCCACTAGAGACATTCACCACCTGTGTGTGAATGTCCAGGTCCTATGTCAGAATTGCAGGCTGGTGTGCACAACCTGAAAAATCGCATGCAGTAGTTTTACTTTGCTGTATTAAGTCGCTTCAGTCCTGTCTGACTTTACGACCCCATGGACTGTAACCCGCCAGGCTCCCCTGTCCATACGGATTCTCCAGGCAAGAATACTGGAGTGGGTTGCCATGCCCTCCTCCAGGGGATCTTCCCGACCCAGGGATGAACTGAACCTGCATCTCTTAACTTCTGCATTGGCAAGCAGGTTCTTTACCACTAGCACCACCTGGGAAGCCCCAAGTTTTACTGGGACTTGTACAAATATCCTTAACCCTGCCAAGCGTTTTGCAGATTTTGAGAGGCGACAAGAGGTTAGAAAGATAGAAGGAGAACAGCAAAATAGCTGTAAAGATATTTGTGCTTGCCTAAAGTAAGAGCTATTCATTTGGGAACCGTAAACTCCTAGGAAATTCAAGGATGTGCCTCAGGGAGCTATCATCCCACTAGCATTCTAAGTAGAAAGGTGTGTATGTGTGTATCTCTGTTGGGCCATGATCTGTATCTTGTATCACAGAGGGCCTTGATCTGATTTTTAAGGGCACTTTGACTTTTCAAAAGCTAAGAATCTCTGGTTGGATACTATACAGTTTGCAAAGCACATTCCTAGTTTGTATTTTTCTCAGTTCTCAACATAGGCTAGTGAAGAAGAAATATCTGTTTATATTTCACTGATGAAGCTGGGGTTCAGAGAGCTTGTTACTTCCCCAAGCTCACGCAGCTCAGAATCAACAAATCAGGGTCTTCAGTCTCCTGGCTGGAAGGCAAGGGCCCTGTCACTGCCCTACCCTGCCCTCCTCTAGCTTGGCACCTTCTCTTTTTTCTGAGTCTTCTTCCTCTGTTCAGTAATTACCTGTTTGTTTCTTGGGACAAGTAAGTTGTATGAATCAGGGCATTTGGGGATGCAAGTGACAGAAAACTCAACTCAGACTGACTTATACAAACAACAGAAACAGAAGACATGTATTCACTCACAAAACTGGGAAGTCTTAGGCGTGACCTCATTCAGGGCTGCAGTTAAGAGTCTCAGCTCTGCCCTGAGCGAGCCACATGTGGCTGAGTCACAGCTGGGCACCGAGCTCCTAAGATTCAGTTACAAGGTGCTGTGTTTGCAGCGTTGTGAGCAGGGTGCTGAACACTGTCTCAGTAATTGGCTAACATCAGAGGCATTTTGCAGACAGTATGCTCTTCTGTAACTTCTCTTTCCTGCTTTATCTTAGCTGTGGCCCTTCCAGGCCCACCTGGCCCTCCAGGACAACCAGGGCTTCCCGGATCCAGAAACCTGGTCAGTATTATCATCGGGGAGTCTTCATCCTTCTGCTTTGGATGAGTTTGTTTAGAACTGTGGCCGCAATGTTTAGGGGCTGGCGCACCTTCTCTGGTGGAGTTGGGCCTCCATGACAACAGAATTGGTATAATTCCACAAACAGGATATTGTCTCTTTGGGTGACTTAGTAAGTAAAAAGATGCAGACGATAAAATCACTTATGATTTAGGTTCCACAAGAGCCAATTGTATTACATCAAAAAACACAAGCACAAGAGTGTAAACAGCATTACGGGAGACCCTGTGCTGGTCACATTTCCCCTGGGTGACGCAGCATTCTCCATTTTACCGAAGAATGTCTCTCGTACCTTCGTTGCCCTGCGGATCGCCTCACTCTGTATGACACACGGGGACTACTGTGAGGCACAGAAAGGGGAACAAATGCCTCATTAGGGTGTCAGAAGTCCTGGCAATGTACATTGGTCTCTGATAGATTTTAGCTGGAAATTTGGGCTGCCAGATGAAAAACTGTCCAGCAGTTGATGAAATTTTGATATTTGGTGCCTTTGGGGGATGTCTGGGTCATTTTAATGCACAAAGTCATTATCTTCAAAGCTAGGCAAAAATTAAGTTTTTATATTCTTTCTCAGTTGAAAAGAATAATAAGAGTTTCCTTGTCTGGTATTTCTCTGAGACTTGATACTTCTTGATAGATTTCTCCTGCTTTTATGTCTGTGCCTAGAGAGGCCAAGATGATTTTCTAACCTTTGGCAATTGTCTAGACAGAGAAGTTATAGACCCCTATTTTCTTCTATTTATTTATTATTGGAACTACTCAGCCAGGCAAAAAAAAAAAGGTTCAGGACCTAGGTAGAGTCACTGTCTTGTGTATATTTCTTAATCCAAATGAAAACACTTTTGAAACCCTGTAAGGGGCAGCGTGAGCTAACGTAACACATGTAACAATGCTGCAGCTCACGCCAATGGAAGCGGCAGAACCTATCCATGATTTTACGGATACCAATGCCCAGCAGAGCCAGCTCCACTGACAGTTTTTAAATGTCTTCAAGCTCACAGGATATTATCTTCTCTGTTTAATTTTCTAATTGTAAATGAGATTTACGTTTCAAGGTAATGAATGTTTTTGTTTGATCAAAAGGAAAGTCCTTTGGTCATTGATGAAGTTATATATCTCTGTGGCACAATAACCTTTTCATTGACTGGGAGGGGATGGCTCCTATGTGACTTTACAAAGAGGCTGGGCTTCCAAATCGCACCATTGCTCTAATGGTAACCGCAGTGTTTGGTATTTAAAATACCTAACAGGTTACAACGTTTAGCAACATGGATGACATGTTACAGAAAGCACATTTGGTCATAGAAGGGACTTTCATCTACCTGAAGGACAGCACCGACTTTTTCATTCGGGTCAGAGATGGTTGGAAAAAATTACAGGTAATTCTTAAACCCCTTTTTTAACTGACTGTCTCCAAGTACCCTCTAAAAATCACAGTCTACTCCTGTAAATGCCATTTTTCTGATTTGAAAATGCACAAACAGTTTCCAGTTGATGTTTCATTTTCAACATCCTCTTTTCCTTAAAGCTGGGAGAACTGATTCCCATTCCGGACGACAGCCCTCCTCCCCCTGCGCTTTCCAGCAATGTGAGTGCTCTCCCCGCCTGCTTCTGGCTCCTGCAGTCACCAACACTGACTGCGTCCCCTTGGCATCCAGCATCCAGCTCTCTGACTCCCGACAGCCAGCCCTGCAGGGTTCACTATCTGGCAGAAGCCCAGAAATTACCAAGTGCCAAAAGAACGTTCTCACAGTGGACGGCGGGGGCGGGGGGCGGGTAGGGGTGGAGGAGGTGGCGCTGGACCCAGAGGCTGGAGACCTGCCATTCCTGTGTCACAGATGAATCCTCTTGGGCAAGGGACTCCCCTTCTCTTGGCATCAGTTTACTGATCTGTGAAGACATGGTTGGCATAAGCAATCTAGAAGAACCCTTTAATATTTGATGCTGAGACTTCCTTACCTGATTAGAACATTAACAACTTGCATTGTCCACTGTTTTAACCTTACAGCTACCCTTTCAGGTGGGTACTATCATTCCCACTTTGCATGTGAGGGAACTGAGGCTCTGAAGAGGTGCCTTGCTCTATGAAGTGAATGAGTTTTTTGTAAAACATGGGAATTCTGCTTTTTGGTTCAGTGCTCTTTCTAAAAGTCTTGAGAATATTGCTCCCTTTCTGAGGATCATTTTTCATTCATGCATGAAATTCTTCAGTTAAGTGTGGTCCAAAGACCATGACAAACTGTTTAAGACAGCTTTTGAGGAAACAGTGCACTTGTACCTTGATGTACAGTGAAGAACAGCATGAATGCATGTTCAGGATGTTTGTTTTCTCTTTTTACCCGACAGCCTCATCAGCCTCAACTTTCGCTGGCATCTATTTCAAATGTCAATTACGGCAGACCTGCAGTAAGTACCGTTCATGAGTTCACTCTACAAACGCCAGAAGTATGTCTGCCATGGGCCAGGCCCCATGCTTGGTATGCAGTTTGTTTAGATAATTGCCGGAACCTCAGTTGCAGGAAACACAACAAGGCCTGGGGACTCTTGTCCCTGTTGAGTCTGTCCCACCGTCTCTACAGACCAGCCTCTGCAAACATCTTTCCTCCTGCCTCCTCTCCACCCCACCCAAGGACACAGACATAGGTTACCTCTGCAAGACTTGCACACAGCTTAGGGTTGCCATGGCGCTGATCCTGGCCCCAGCTCTATGTGATCTTCAGCTGCAGGGCCCAGTACTACCTGGCTCCATTCAGAGTCTTGGGAGAGGCAGTCCACTGGGCTCAGACTCCCTCCTAGCCAAATCGAGAGCAGCCAAGAGAATGAAATGGAATGGCCTAAGGCCACTCTTTACCAAATATTGTGGGGACACTCTTCAGAGCACAAGGCGTGAACTTGGCGGGCACTGGGCACATTCCCTCTGCCCAGCAGGGGATCCTGTGGGGCGTGGTGAGTCTGCAGGCCCTGTAGGATACCTGAGTGGAGACCCCCAGAAGGAAGCAGCATCGGAAAGTCTGCAGCCCTGCAGTGGGTCTAAGACTTGGGAGTCTTCAGTAAAGCCATGGCTGCTGTCTTGGGGACGGAAGGATTCCTAAAAGAGAATCTATATGGTGAGGAGAGACTGGACTGTGAGGGGCAAAATGCACTGACCGGAGAAATATGAGAAGGAAACTGAGACGCTATTGCCAGAGAGGAAAGAATGCCAAGCAAGGTAGAAGCCGACAATGTCAAATGCTGCCAGGAGGCCCATGGAAAGAGCTAAAAGGTGTTGTTCAAATTGAAAAACTAGGGAAAAGCATTTCTGCAGCATGGAGGGACGCCAACAAGATTCTAGGTGGTGGCAGAGTAGGTGAGGGGTGAGGAAACAGAGAAGCAAGTATAGGTAACCCTTCAAAAAGCTTAGCTATGCAGGGAGACATAAGGGCAGTAGCTACAAAAAGTTTTTAAATAGTGTGTTATAAATTCTGAAGTAATACATATCCATTTTAGAAAGTCTAGACAATGAATAAAAAGAATGGAGAAGAAAATAATCACATAATTTTACAAAACTATCCACAAAATAACTATTTTAACATTTGATTGTTGAAATGTCATTGTCTTCATAAAAATGATAGCTATTCATTATAGAAGTGGTCCAGCAGTTAAAGATACAGGAACGTGAGAACACAAAAGCCCCCCATCCCACCATTCAGAAGCAGCCATGGCTCCAGACCTCCTTCTGCGTCTCCTTAACGAGGGGACGTGGTAGTGATGGGGTCAGAGGTGTGGCAGGGAAGCCCCTCTTACCGCTGCTCCTTGCCTGGGTGTCCGCTAGGAAAGCGCCTTCGCGTGGAGCCTCTTGTGACCGCCCTTGGGTATAGTCCCCAGAGGCACAGCGGCCGGAGGGTGATGAGACCAGAGGGCCTCTTCCCTCACGTGCCACGGCCTTCAGACATATAAGAAGAGGAAGATGGGTTTAAGATATTGTTCTTTCCTGGGGACTTGGGCCCAGGTCCTGCACCAGCTCTGTGCTTCCCCAGCTCTATGCTAATGAGATAAAAGTTGCTTCTGACATGAGGTTGAGGAGGGGGATGACTGCTTCTTGATTATGAAATGTAATTCAGAGGCTACAGCAGAAAGGGCTGGGGAAGAAGGCTGGGTTTGGGGAGAGAAAGTGTGGAGGAAGAAGATAACAGAATGGCTTTTATCTGGGCTACTGACCAAGGTGTCAGGAAGGTGAAGCTAGAATTATTGTGTGATCCCTGGTTTCTAAGAATCTGTCCCAACAGTCTTCATAATAAATGTCACGGCCTTCTCCTTTCAATGACTTTTTCCTCTGGTCCCCCAGGATCAGCCCCAGACCTACTCAGGAGGTGGGAGAAAGGGCAGGAGGCAGATAGTTTGACGCACCTCTGAGATCTAGGACCAAAGCCAGCTTAAAAAGCTCCTAGAAACTCAATGACGGGCAGACCCAGAAGTCTCCAACAGATGGCCTGCCTGCAGGCTGAATTCAGATCTCTGAAGTGCTTTAGTTTGTTTTTCTCATACATTTAATAAGAAATGTCTACTAGTTAGAGCGGTTCAGATTGCTGAACCAGAGTGCTTTGGGAGACCTGGACTCTCCTTCACTGGAGATGGTCACACCTGGGCTGGGAACCCAGTGTCAGGTAGAGGATGAACAAGGTGACCTCCAGCGTGCCTTCCAATGCAGCGAGTCTGGGATCTTATTAGCAACATGTGATGGTTATGGGAGTTGGAGTTTGCTATCAATTCTCCAACTGCACTGTCTTTTCTCTCACTTTTTGCAGCTACACTTGGTTGCTCTGAACACGCCGTTTTCTGGGGACATTCGAGCTGATTTCCAGTGCTTCCAGCAGGCCAGGGCTGCAGGACTGTTGTCCACCTACCGAGCATTCTTATCCTCCCATTTGCAAGATCTCTCCACAGTTGTAAGGAAAGCAGAGAGATATAGCCTTCCAATAGTGAACCTCAAGGTAAAACTAAATATGGTTCCCATCTCCACAGGGACTATAAGGCAGTTGCCACTCCTAACACCTTCAGAAGTGTGCTATTTCGAGGCCCTGATTAGTTGTGTGACTTTGGGTGGGTTACCTTCCCTCTCTGGGCCTCAGTCCCCTTATATTTGCAATAGCCCTTCCTGCTTAGATAGTTTGTGACCCTTGGAGCAAACAGGAGGAATAGTAATAACCTCTTTCATTCATATAGCTTTTCCACTTTCCTGTTTGTTTATAAAGCACTTCATATCTGTTCTAATAGATACTTCCAATAAAAATGGGAGTTATTCTTTTTCTCAGTTTGTTGGGAGACCGAGGCTTACAGGGAGAAACGGTTCACTCAGAGTAACTATAAACTGGAATTGGTGTCCTTGATCCGCACGTCCAGGGCTCTTGTTCCACCCAAGGGTGCCTTCTGGAGAGAACTGCCTGAGTGGCACCAAACCACGGTCCTGAACCCTGGCTTGCTTCCCTCGGGTATTTCTGTGCCCGTGTTCACTGGCAAGGCGGGGCCTCCCTGCACCCTCCATTGCACAGTGGAAATAGCCTACTCCTTTAAGGCTACAGAAGAGCAGCTCTAATGCTGCTCACACACATCCTGGGTCCTGACTCCTAGCCAAATCTTAAAGGTACTTTGAGACCCTTTGATCCCTGTGATCCCAGTACTCCAACCTGGAAGCTTGAGCCTGGCAAGTTCATCCTGACCCCACACACAGCACTTCCTATCCCCTCTTCCAAGGGTCTGTTCTACCATTTCAGCCACTCAGATTGTCTGTATTCTTAGGCTATAAATAACTGAAGGAAGAGGAGTGAGAGATTCGTCTCCACATCACCCACTGTGCTGTGCATAGTCGTGTCCAGCTCTTTGTGACCCCGTGGACTGTAGCCTGCAGGCTTCTCTGCCCACGGGGATTCTGCAGGCAAGAATACTGGAGTGTGTTGCCATGCCCAACCCAGAGACTGAACCCAGGTCTCCCACATTGCAAGCAGATTCTTTACCATCTAAGGCACCAAGGAAGCCTCACCCATGTGTATATTAGCACAAATTTGAAGCTCAGTATATAATTATAAAGGCTTCCTTGGTAATTCAGATGGTAAAGTATCTGCCTGCAATGCAGGAGACCTGGGTTTGAGGCCCTAGTCAGGAAGATCCCTGGAGAAGGGAATGGCAACCCACTCCAGTATTCTTGCCTCAAGAATTCCATGAACAGACTGTGGGGTCGCAAAGAGTTGGACACGACTAAGCGACTAACACTTTCATTTTCATATAGTTATACAATGTTTAAAATAGCAATAATAAGGACCTAAAACACGTTTTTGATGGGGAAGAGACATTATGCACATATAGTAAAAGAAATTACCTCAAGAAATAAGGCCATAAAGCTGAAAGGGTTCCAAGGATAGATTATAAAATCAAACCAAAGTATTTCCCAAGTTCTCACTCTGTCCAGGATATGGGATTAGAGTTGGGGGCTTCCAAGCTTTGAAGAATGGATAAATACTTGTAAGCTGTTTGTATAATGATTCTAATGTAGCATTTTTGTCTCCACAGGGTCAAGTACTTTTTAATAATTGGGACTCAATTTTTTCTGGCCACGGAGGTCAGTTCAATACACACGTTCCAATATATTCCTTTGATGGCCGAGATGTAATGACAGATCCTTCCTGGTAAGTAGAGGTTGAAGCCTTTGAAGTATATCATATGATAGATAGCTTTAGGAAACAGTCTAACAATGGACTGCCCTTATCAGCTACTCCTCTGAGGTGTTGCCAGGATAAAACCCCAGTGAGGCAGCCAGAGGCCTTGGAGAGAGCTTGGCCTTGAAGTTAGGAGACCTGGGTCCAGTAAGTTCATATGGGACCTTGGGTAAGGCACTTCCACTCTTTGAGCTTCAGTTGCCTCACTTGTCAAATGGGCAGAATAATCATATCCATACCATAATAATGCTGTGAGAATAAAAAGGTAAGTGTGAGAATATCTAGTATACAGTAGGCACTTAATTAGTGGTAAGTAATGCTATTGTTGGTGATTCTTTAACCCTCTCCTGTGAGTTGCACTCTAATTCTTTGAAAATTATGTATGCTTTTAAGAATACAACAACTCAGTAAATCTTTCCTCATTGTCTACTGTATGCCAGGCCTGATGTCAGGCCTGGAAGGCACAGTAATAAACCTACATACACAGCTCCTCCCTTTTCAAAGCTTATAGTCTGTGGGAAGATAGACACAGACTAGCTACCATTCTAGACATGATATTGTCATTGGAAAATGAAGAAACAGCTAAGATGGTAGGAGCACAGAGGAAATAGTCATCATTCCTTAGCAGTGAGAAGAAGGAAGGCTTCCTGTAAGTTGGGTCATTTAATGGACTTTGAAAGATGACAAGGAATCGCTGAAAGTGGAAGTGAGGCCATTCTAGACTAAGGGGACTCATCAAAGGCTCAAATTCACAGAAGCAGAGAGTATGATCTTGGAGCAGGTAGAAACTGGATATGGTCGGAATGCAGTGTGTTCAGAAAGTTGGAAACAGTGATAGACAGACAGAAAAGTGATGAGCGGAGATTTCAGGAGTTTGACTTAACTCGCTAGACTTAGGCTGATTTCCTTGCCAAGATATGCCACAAAGAAGGGTCATTTCAAAAAGTAACACAACAAACTTCCTCTGTAGGCCCCAGAAGGTCGTCTGGCACGGCTCCAGCACCCACGGAGTCCGTCTTGTGGACCAGTACTGTGAAGCGTGGAGAACCGCCGACACGGCAGTCATGGGCTTGGCCTCCCCACTGAACACGGGGAAGATTCTGGACCAGAAAGCATACAGCTGTGCTAACCGGCTAATTGTGCTGTGTATCGAAAACAGTTTCATGACAGATGCGAGGAAGTAACAACCCTCCCATGCTTCTTAAGAGTTTTCCAATTTTTTTATGTGAAGAGTTGACACTGAAATCTAAAATGTTTAAGCGTTGTAAATATTAGTTTTTTATTACACATCCGTCACAACAGCAACCAAAGAAAACATACCTCAATACACTCAAAACTGAAGACATAAAGGACTCAGATCAAAGACAAAATCTGATCCATCTATTGGTGCTAGATTCTGCAGGAAACCCCATGCAGTGTAAACACATCCCAACACGGTTAAGAGCAAGTTAAAAAAAAGAGCAGGTTTAAAACAAAGGCCTTGGCATTCCTCCCACTGCATCCTTCAGAAAGTGATTTCCTCCTTTTAACCATTGTTGAGTATAAGATGTCCTTCATGTTTTCTTACGAAGTCAGTGTTCAGAAATGTTACCCCTTTCTAAGTTATGTGCAGACCAAACACTTTGTTCTTTAGTATACATCCATTGTTTGCAACTGCTGTTTATATAGACAGAACTGCTCAAAATGATCCTATTTGTATTTTCTGATATTACAGACTTTAATGTTTTCTTCTGAAAATATTATTGCCATCATACTTTAGGAGTTTTATATTTTTACACAATCATATTTCAGTATGGCATCTGTTTATATGAATGACTTGCTGGAAAAGTTTAAGTTCCCAATGATCTGAAACTAGAGAAGAAATACCACATAATTACTTCCTTTCCCTTGGTGGCCCTTTTCCCTACCCCCATCCCGATTTTATGACTTCCATTTGGCAATTCTTGAATTATAACTCCCTTCGAACAAACAGGTTCATGAGGATAAATTTTCTGAGACACATATATCTTCATGCTGTATACGTTGGCTCTTTTTTTTTCCATGTAATAAGTGAACATAAAAACATCTTTTCCGGGACCTCCCTGGCGGTCCAGAGGTTAAGACTTCACCTTCCAGTGCAGGGGGTGCAGGTTCGGTCCCTGGTCAGGGAGCTAAGATCCCACATGCCTCTTGGCCAAAAAAAACCAAAGCATAAAACAGAAGCATTATTGTAACAAATTCAATAAAGGCTGAAAAAAATGGTCCACATTTAAAAAAAAAAAAAAAACATCTTTTCCAGGCGCTTTCTTCTGTTTGACTTTTCCCCCTCCGCTCCTTTATTCCTCATCACTGATGTGGAAGTGGCCCTCAGGCAGGATTGCTAACCCTGTCACTGCCACTTGTGTGTCCCCTCAGGAGATGATCAGAAAATGGGAAGATTTTCCCATCATCCTCTTCTGCTCCTGTGTGTTGTCTTCCACTCGGCGAGGGCAGCATGGGGCACGCAGAAGAGGCCCAGTGCTGTATCTCAACACATGATGTGGGCAGATCTGCCTTTTTCTCTCAAGGAGGTTGAGGTCAAATAAGTAATATCAGCTCTCGGTTCTAAATATCAGACTTACATAAGTCCCACTTATCTTTCCCAATAACCTGCAAGGTAAGTATTTTTATCTCTGCCTTACAAATGAAAACAAAATTAAGAAGCTGAGGCTCAGGAAGCCACTTGTTCCAGGTCACAAGGCTGCTGAGTGGTCGGGCTGGTTTCACACCCAGGGTCCGTCTCACTCCAGTGCCCAGGATCGTTTCAAGGAGCAGCTACACAAGGCTGCCTTTTCGCTCCCTCTCAGCTCCCAGGCTGTGACTCTCTGGCTCTTGGCTTGATGCTGCAGGAGACACAGGATCGCCAGGCAAGCAGCATGCCAGGATATTTCCTCCCATTCAGCCAGGCTGTCCCAGAAACTCAACAAAGTGAATCCATCCTAATGGTCCTTGAGGTAGGAAGGAGGTGGAGGACCAACAAGAAAAAAGCAGATAGCCGAGGACCTCCACTTAGGGGCTTCCTACATGGAAGAGTGGTGGGAGTCTGAGTCGTGGGCTGAAGACACATGTAGGTTGGAAAGACCCGGAGGGGGGCCGCTGAGGACTCACACCCCCACCAGGGACGGGTGGGCACAGCACCTGAGGGAGGAGGGCAGTGGGAGGTGCTGAGGTCGTGAGGTGAAGGTGCTGTCCCCCCCCACTTGAGCCGGAGCCCGCCGAGGTCCTGGGCCACAGACGGGACAGGGTGGGCTCAGGGTGTGCTGACCCCAGGAAGGAGGTTGACATTCATGCCCTGGCTCCTCAGTCCTCTTTGGGTACTGAAGGAGGGTGTGACCAGCTGTCCTCCCAGCAGAGGCCTTGAATGAACCCCAGCCCTGGTTAGACTCAGAGTGACAGTCAAAAGCCTGGGTCTAGCATTCAAGGCCTTTCACTGAACATCGGGTCTCTCGTCATTTGCCAAAGGCCACCAGCCTGAGGCCCTCATGATTCCTTATGTGAGCCGTGTAGACCCCTGTGTGGGGCTGCTGTCCATGCCCTGCCTCATCTTGGGAAAGCCTAAGGTGCTCTAGGTCTAACCTGGCCCTCTAGCCAACAACCAGTGCGGATTCTGCTTCCTCTGTGATATCCCTTGCTCCTCTGAACCTGCCAGCCTTTTATCATGCTTCCTCTTCTGAACACCTAGTGTTTTAACACCTGGATCTTGTCACACAAGTAAAACGCAAAGATTGAAAGGTCTCCAGCCTTCACTTTACCCCTGAGTGTCCTTCAAGTCTGGGGAGCAGGCTAGCATTCTCTGACATAATACGGCATGGAATACACTCCTCAGTTGTTGGACTTGACGGTGTGAGAGGTCTTGGGGTACTTTCTCTGAACTTTCTCTGAACCCATATTGTGGACTCTCAAAGTCTGAAGCCAACAGCATCCACAGTCCCCTGTCCAGAAGCAGAAGGGCAGAAACAGCTGTCCCATATCCACCCACAGCGAGTCCCATGGGAAGGCAGACTCACAAAAGCAGCCGGGAGACTGGCGAGGACCGGGAGGTACGGGAGACGGAGCACGAAGCGGGAAGTGCGGGGCGAGCTCTTGGCCCCCGCGCGTGGCCACGTGGTGCCTGCAGAAGAACCGAGGGAGTGAGGACAATGGAACACAAGAGTCACGCTCAGATTTCCCGCACCCCTGCAGTTAGACGGCTCGGACTGTGTTGCTTGAACCTGTAGGGAGGGAAGGAGACGGCATGGACCCCAGGCAGTGTCAGCAGTGCAGTACAGCTGAATATTGATCAGTGAAGGAAATACAAGTCAAATGCATAAACCGAAAAATGAACAACCAACAAAATGGAATGTGTTGGCTTGTGAAACCAGGAAGAAGGACAGGGAATCCAAGAGACTCGCACAACGTAGTCACTTAGTCTGTTTTTTTCTTCTGTGTGTGTATGTCTGTCTGTTTTGCTTTTGCTTTTCTCTGTATGTGGCTTCCTTCTTATGGTGAGAACAAGATTCCTTCATGTGGCAGGGATTGTTCCCAGCTCAAGGCTTATGTTATCCCAGCACCCCAGGGAGTGGCCTCAGAGGAAAGAGAAGACTCTCTCTCCCATCTGGAATTATATTAGTCCCCAGAAAGAATTCTGTTGAGTCCCACTCATGTTGTGTGCCTATGATTGTGATTGGCAGCTCCACCCAAGATGAGTTGTGCAGAAGAAACGATTCCTCCACGCAAAAGGTGAAGGAGGTTTGCAGTGACCAGAAGCCAGAGCCCAGGAGGTTAAGAAAACCAAAAAGAGAGAGAGACAGATCCCAACACCCAACCACAGGAAAGGACTGAGCGTGGGGCATGTGGTGGTAAATGGCACCCTGGCCTTGAATTCTAGGGTGAGGTGTGTGGACTTCATCCTGCTACTGATAGAGCACCTTCAGAAGACTTAAGAGATTTGGGATTAGTTTTATGTTTGAGAAAGATCCAACAGGCCTTTTGTTTGTTCATTTATCCATCCAGAGATATTTTTCAGTAATGCTTTTTTACCCAGAGTCATGTTTAAATTTGGAGATGCTAAGATAAATTTGGCTTCCCCAGTAGTTCAAACAGTAAAGAATCTTGTTGCAATGTGGGAGACCTGGGTTCAATCCCTGGGTCAGGAAGATCCCTTGAAAAAGGACATGACAACCCACTCCAGCATTCTTGCCTGGAGAATCCCATGGACAGAGGAGCCTGGTGGGCTACGGTCCATGGGGTTGCAAATAGTCAGACATGACTGAGTGACTAACTCACTTTCAAGATAAATGGTGCCCCCACTTTTCAAATCCACTAAGCTCATTCTGCCACAGATTGTTTCGAATTCCATGTCTTCCTCCAAATCCTCAAAGACCTTGCCAAGTGGATGTGTGCAATTCTTACCTAACCCATCGATGGAGGAGTACCTCTCTGGTCATTCCTTGAGCTTCTGAGTCACCAAGACACCGCTGAACCTCCTCGGAGCTCTTTGATCTCCGTTAGCTGATTTCCCCCTTTACCTTCCATCTGTACTCTAACTTACAGGGCAGATGAATGTAGACAGGCCTTCGTCTGGGTTTGAATTTGTCTCTGCCACCTACCAGCCATGTAATCACAGGCAAGTTACTGAAAATCACACCCTACACTCAACACTTCCCTGCAGTTCAGTTTCTTCATCTGTAACACAGAGGTAGTAAATGAAACAACTCTCCATTGAGTTACCTTGTTGGAAGCTCTAGGAATGGGGTTGTGACCCTGAGTAAGAAACCAGTAAGTAGTGACTGTCCTTATGACCTGCCCCAGACGTCTCTCAAGATGAGCTGGGGGCCCTTTCTCTAGGCTTGCAGGGTGGCGTCTTCCAACCTGGTTTCTCTGCCTTCAAGCCCAGGGCTCTGACTCAAGCCGTATACCCTAGTGCAGCTGTTACCTGCCGATGAATGTCCACTGGCCCAGCCCCTGGTGTCCTGGCTCCCCTGCCCCGCTGCTCATTCTCCCCCTAAATCTGCAACTAAAATGTTATCATCTGTCCCAGTAGGGGCTCCACGGTTCCACTCTGGCACTGGGGCTAGATTCCTTCAGATTGACAGGAGCATGTGCCATAATGACTGTGAGATAATCTGATTATTCCCCCGCCTAAGCCTGCCCAGCACCCTTAGCTGCAAGCAGGACCCAGAATGCCCTGTTACCTGATATTCTCATAGAGGAGATGCCCCACCCCTTCCTCCAGACTTGCTCCTTCTCCTCTGGTCCTTCTCTCGGGGAATGGTGCCACCAGCCAACCAGCAGCCTGAGAGTCACTTGCTTATTCACTAATCAGGATATTTTCTGAGTGCTTTCTTAGTACTAACAGCAACAATAATATTACAACGTAAAGTAGGTATGAGGAAGTTCAGCAAAGTCTGACTCGTTCCATGGCGGCTACTTCTTCTCAACGTCAAAGTATTTTTAAAAAGATATCTCCGGGGAGTCTTGCTTTGCTGCACATGTTGGTCCTCCTTTGAGATAGAGCTGTCTCTGCTCTTACTTCTGTAGGACTGTATCTCCCATCTTGCTGATCTCCTGGCCCACAGCGTCTCCCTTCCAGCTCATTCTCTACACCAGGAGAGACATCTTTCTCAAAAACCTGCTGCACTGTCAGTGTTCGGAATTGGCATCCTTCCTAGATGAGGATTCGTTTTCCAGGAGTTTATGTGGGAGGTGATCCCAGGACCCCGGGTAGGGGAATGCGGATGTGAGACTGGGAGGGGAAGGGAGACTTTCAAGGGGGCATCTGGTCTCTGCTGTGAGTGACCCGATAATCCTCTGCTTTTAGGAACTCTAGGGTTCAGTGTAGGACAGGCACCTCAGAGTTTCCCACCCAAGGGCCAGGGAGCTGTGCTATTTAAACACCAACCCACAGCAGTCACTGAAGGGCGGAGCGCATTACCTTCCCGTATCTGACCTGCTGGGCTCACTCACGGTGGGCTCTGACCGCCAGAGAAAGCTCTCAGGCGAAGAGACGCAGATGCTGGCCGTCAGAGGTCTGTGGGCCGGCGCCACAGAGCCTGTTTCATCAGGCTCATTCAACGGGAAGCCGTGCAGCTTTTATTTCACAATAATAATTTGAGCTTACAATAAGTTCCCCAGACCTCATTGAAGTGATAAAAATAATAAAAATAAGAGGAGGTAAAAAGTTCTGAAATACCACTGTTGCAAAGGAAGAGCAACATCAACCAGGCAGAAGCCTCGAGGACTTCCTGGAAGAGGTGAACCTGGTGTGATTGGGTATCTTACAACCGCAGCAAGGACGAGGCCTGCACGAGTCTGCCCTGGGATGCTGGTTTGCACAGCACTGCGCCAGCCGGGGCTGGAGGCCAAGAGACTGGGACCTGTGAAGGGAAGCTCACGGTGACCGGGGCGGTTGCTGCCAACACTCAGAAGAGCTATCCATCCTTTTCAGTACAGGCTTTCATACTTATAAATAGCAACATATATTTGATTTGACAAATCTCCAGTCATCTGAGAGGATTAAGCAGTCTCGAAAAGGGAACCAGCAGATCAATCAGAGCCAATGGCTTTTATTAAAAAGAATTATTACAGAAAACTGGAGCAAATGTTTGAAAAATTCAAATTTGCTTTTCAGTGAAATGTCAGAGGATAAAAGAAGCATAAGATAGGATACTAGGAGAACAAGAAACAGTTCTTGAAAATAAAATACATGATTGTATAAGCCCAAAATAAGACAGGACTGCAATGTATATATCATTGAAAACTTAGTGAATTAGTCACTAAAGTGATTTAGTGAATTATCAGTAAACTTGTAGGAATTAATACAGTCCTCTCAGAACACAGACAAGAAGATAAATTCATGAGATAAAAATAGAGTGATAGATATAATGTCCCGATATTCATATAGCAGGAGTCATAGAATAAGAGAGAAGAATGGATAGAAGTGAAATATTAGTTAACAAAATAATGAAAGGAGATTTCCTGAGCTGAAAGAGTTTTAGTTACGGGTTAAAGAGATTCACTCAGTTCAGTTCAGTTCAGTCGCTCAGTTGTGTCTGACTCTGTGACCCCGTGAATCGCAGCAGGCCAGGCCTCCCTGTCCATCACCAACTCCTGGAGTTTACTCAAACTCATGCCCATCAAGTCGGTGATGCCATTCAGCCATCTCATCCTCTGTCGTCCCCTTCTCCTCCTGCCCCCAACCCCTCCCATCATTAGGGTCTTTTCAAATGAGTCAACTCTTCGCAAGAGGTAGCCAAAGTATTGGAGTTTCAGCTTCAGCATCAGTCCTTCCAATGTACAACCAGGACTTATCTCCTTCAGGATGGACTGGTTGGATCTCCTTGCTGTCCAAGGGACACTCAAGAGTCTTCTCCAACACCACAGTTCAAAAGCATCAATTTTTCGGCGCTCAGCTTTCTTCACAGTCCAACTCTCACATCCATACATGACCACTGGAAAAACCATAGCCTTGGCCAGACGGACCTTTGTTGGCAGTAATGTCTCTACTTTTTAATATGCTATCTAGGTTGGTCATAACTTTCCTTCCAAAGAGTAAGCGTCTTTTAATTTCATGGCTGCAGTCACCATCGGCAGTGATCTTGGAGCCCAAAAAATAAAGTCTGACACTGTTTCCACTGTCTCCCCATCTATTTCCCATGAGGTGATGGGACCAGATGCCATGATCTTAGTTTTCTGAATGTTAAGCTTTAAGCCAACTTTTTCACTCTCCTCTTTCACTTTCATCAAGAGGCTTTTTAGTTCCTCTTCACTCTCTGCCCTAAGGGTGGTGTTGTCTGCATATCTAAGATTATTGATATTTCTCCTGGCAATCTTAATTCCAGCTTGTGCTTCTTCCAGCCCTGCATTTCTCATGATGTACTCTGCATATAAGTTAAATAAGCAGGGTGACAATATACAGCCTTGACGTACTCCTTTTCCTATGTGGAACCAGTCTGTTGTTCCATGTCCAGTTCTTTTTTTTTTCCCATGTCCAGTTCTAACTGTTGCTTCCTGACCTGCATACAGGTTTTTCAAGAGGCAGGTCAGGTGGTCTGGTATGCCCATCTCTTTCAGAATTTTCCACAGCTTATTGTGATCCACACAGTCGAAGGCTTTGGCATAGTCAATAAAGCAGAAATAGATGTTTTTCTGGAACTCTCTTGCTTTTTCGATGATCCAGCGGATATTGGCAACTTGATCTCTGGTTCCTCTGCCTTTTCTAAAACCAGCCTGAACATCTGGAAGTTCTCAGTTCACGTATTGCTGAAGCCTGGCTTGGAGAATTTTGAGCATTACTTTACTAGCGTGTGAGATGAGTGCAATTGTGCGGTAGTTTGAGCATTCTTTGGGATTGCCTTTCTTGGGGATTGGAATGAAAATAGACCTTTTCCTGTCCTCTGACCACTGCTGAGTTTTCCAAATTTGCTGGCATATTGAGTGCAGCACTTTCACAGCATCACCTTTCAGGATTTGAAATAGCTCAACTGGAATTCCATCACATCCAATAGTTTAGTTCGTAGTGATGCTTTCTAAGGCCCACTTGACTTCACATTCCAGGATGTCTGGCTCTAGGTGAGTGATCACACCATTGTGATTATCTGGGTCATGAAGATCTTTTTTGTACAGTTCTTCTGTGTATTCTTGCCACCTCTTCTTAATATCTTCTGCTTCTGTTAGGTCCATACCATTTCTGTCCTTTATTGAGCCCATTTTTGCATGAAATGTTCCCTTGGTATCTCTAATTTTCTTGAAGAGATCTCTAGTCTTTCCCATTCTGTTGTTTTCCTCTATTTCTTTGCATTGATCGCTGAGGAAGACTTTCTTATTTCTCCTGGCTATTCTTTGGAACTCTGCATTCAAATGGGAATATCTTTCCTTTTCTCCTTTATTTTTCGCTTCTCTTCTTTTCACAGCTATCTGTAAGGCCTCCTCAGACAACCATTTTTGCCTTTTTGCATTTCTTTTCCATGGGGATGGTCTTGATTCCTGTCTCCTGTACAATGTCACAAACCTCTGTCCATAGTTCATCAGGCTCTCTGTCTATCAGATCTAGTCCCTTATATCTATTTCTCACTTCCACTGTATATTCATAAGGAGCTGTCTGGCTCAGATCATGAACTCCTTATTGCCAAATTCAGACTTAAACTGAAAAGAGTAGGGATAACCACTAGACCATTCAGAGATTCACTAGTCCTAGGCAAAACTGTTGCAAAAAATTCACCCAAGGGCATATCTGGTAAAATTTCAGAATTGCAAGGTTAGTATAAAAATCCTATAAACTTTCATCCAGGAAGAAGTTCAGACCGGCACTGGCGTTCTTGTTTGTGATATTACTGGGGGCTCAGACAGGAAACAACGGAACAATGTATAAATAATCCTGTTGATTAAGAATTATGGCATTAAAATTTTGCAGCCTAACTGAGAACAAAAGAGAGATACTTCCAGAAATGTCAAGACTCGAAATTATAACACCCAGGTACGTCCTGAGAAACAAACTTAGAACAATTATAACCCCATAAAAATGAACAGAGAATTAAGATCTCAGAAAGTAGAGGGCACTGTAATACACTAGAAATCTAAAGAGAAACAAAATAATTTTTAGCTTTACCTAATCAGTGTTTCCCAAGTTGTAACATGTATACCACACCTAGATTGAAGTGATTTTTCCTTTAATAGTTATATACCTATTTTCACATGTGATTGAAACATACAGGGAGCCCCAAATAAAAAACTTCACATTTATTTTTAATTTAATATGAACTGTTCAGTGGGTAGTTAAGTTTTTAAAAGTTTGTTGATTTAGGACTTTCCTGGTGGTCCAGTGGTTGAGACTTCTTGTTTCCAATGCAGGGGGTGCAGGTATGATCCCTGGTTAGGGAACTGGGATCCCGTATGCCATGAAGCAGTCTTTAAAGTGCATTGGCTTAAAGAAAAATATTAAGTAATTTACAGTACAGAAGGTGTATTTTTAAGATAGTATGAAAATGAGCAAGTTTGGGGAACGGCTGGACTAAACAATTGTTGATATTGTGGTTATAAAATGTGTTCCAGACTTACCAGTTTGTGATGACAGAGTAGGTTCCAGTTTCTTTTAAAACCCAAATTACGAGTCTGATGTCCCAGGTGGGAAACTAACACAAAGTCCAGTCCTTCTCTTCCCCAAATACCCGTCAATAAGTCTACCTTCGAATAATCCACGCTTGCTTGTATTTTCCCCTGGGATCAGGTCTCCTCACCTTTACCTGGGGGTCCCTGCGGGGAGAGAGGCACTCAGGGACGGCCCTCGTGCCAAACTCACTGCCCCGGCGGCAGCGCTCCCTCCGCAGTGCGGGGGGCCCTCTTGGGGCTGCGAACTGTGCTGACGTCCCTTGATGCAGGTGATCTCGGGGAGCAGAAGAGAGACAATGCGGAGCGCGAGACAGAGACGGGGAAAAGCCCATCTACGGGTGCATCATCACGGTCACTGCTGTCAGCAGAGGGGGTTCAGCCCCACCAGCACCTCTGAGAAGTGTACAGAGCGGCTTTTCAAACTACCCATCTGCTGGACGGGAGGCTGGATCCTTTGTCCACTGGCTGCCATTCTGTATTGGTCAAGCGCTGCCCATAGGGTACTAACTGCTTTTCACTTCTAAGCTGAGCTTATAAGCCAGCCCAGAAAGTTCCCTGGCGTTGAGAGAAGGCACTAGCACAGTATGGAGCAGACAAGTGGTGAGTCTGAAGGCAGAACAGCAGCAGCAGAAGGCGAATGGGAACTACCCACTACAGTGAAGGCTGAAATCGAGCCTGGTCTGGAGGGGCGGCTAAAGGTGCAAGCGCAGAGGTGTCTACTACAACCCCTGCAGCAGGTCAGCTCCCCTTCTCCTTAGAGTCAGTTTCAAATCAGGGCCCCAATATCCACACTGTTCTATAAAATATAGATATAATCAATCACGTGCTATGAAAACATAATGATCAAAACTAATGCAAAAATACATAGAAAAGCTGTATATTCCAACCACAAATGTAAAATATTATTAAAAAACTCACTTCCCCATATCCTGCATTCTTAGTTTTATGGCCAGGATAAGAGTGATTCCTCAAAGAAAGGGGATGCTACAGCAGAAAGGAAAAGCGAATTGGCAAATGAGAAAATAAAAGGTGCCTATTACATTTGGCCTCTTGGGTTTCTCTCTTTCTCCCATATCTACAATACAGTTAACTCACACACAGTGAAAATGTACTCAGCTCCCCCCTTAAGATTTGACAACCAAAGTGGCATTCAGCTGTCACACCCAGCTGTTGCAAGTTGAGGGTCTCTGGATGATGTACAGTCCATTCCACCGGTCCTTACGCTAGTCACTCAGTTCCTAAGTATTTACTGAGCAAACTGGGATATCGTTGTTGCTGTTGTTTAGTCGCTAAGTTGTGTCTGACTCTTTTGCAGCCCCTGGTTGTAGCCCGCCAGGCTCCTCTGTCCTTGGGATTTCCCAGGCAAGGATACTGGAGTGGGTTTCCATTTTCTTCTCCAGGGGATCTTCCCGACCCAGGGATTGAACCCACGTCTTCTGTATTGGCAGGCGGCTTCTTTGCCACTGTGCCACCTGGGAAACCCAAACTGGGGGTATAGAGGAAGAGTAATCGCCCTCAAAGATCTTATATTCCAGTGTGAGGGGAAATAGATCATAAGCATGAAAACAAACAGATAAGATGAAATCAGGTACTGATAATTGCTAAAAATAGACCAATTAATGAGGTATGATTGGAGGTGGGGAGGATGCTGAGATACCCTTCTGAAGCGATGGCATTTAAGATGAGATGTCAGCAACTGGTGTCTTGAGATATCTTGATTAAGGTGAAAACATGGAACTATTAGACTACAGACCCTCATGAACCTCTGGGGAAGTATATGAGGTAAGGTCCATCCAAACTGACCAAAAGCATTCTTAATATTTGAAACAGAGGGAATCTGATGCAGACAATTAGTTACACAAGTTCTGGGAAAGCCGAGACTGAACAGGACACAGTAAGACTATCCAGATATTACCCAAAGTGGGGCAAATAAAGGAGGATGTGTTACCAGAGCTTAGAGATGAACACCAAACAGCGAAAGCTGGACCGCATTGACCTGGGGTCATAAAGGAAGATGAGCCCACAGCTGGAAACTGCTACAGATGCAGATAACGTGGAAGAAAAATGCCTTGATTCATTCCTTCCTCCTGCTTTCCAACCCCTCACCTATCAAAGGTAGTCATCTAAGCCAACGGCCCGGGCAGCTTGGCCAGGATCAGGTCCCCACCCCAAAACAGGCAGAAGTGGGAGAGAGAAATACTCCTTGAGAGCAAACAGGTCCAGACAGACACAGGAAGATTCCACAACTTCGTGGTTATTGAAAGTTTAATATTTCAGTCGCAAACTATTCCAATCTCTTCTCCCTTTTCCCCTGCCCTCACGCTGAGCATTCTTGAGCTAAGTTCCTGCCTTCTAGGGATGAAGATGGGGAGGAATGAGATTAGGGCCTAAGGTATCTTCTCCTCTTCCTTCATCAAGGCTCAGCCCTTCAGGTGTGTTTGCCATGGAAGGAAGGAGAGGAAACAGGACAAAAGTTTCTTTACTCACCTGACCAGGGCTGTGGTCCTTTCGAGGCTGGATGTTCCTACTTGTCTGGCTGACAGGGGCCACTGACACCCTCTGCGGCAGGCAGTGAACGCTGGTGAATCCTCTGGAGGACGTTCCTGTGGGAGATAGGACCGACTGCCTTCTCTGATGTCCGCTTAGCCCAACTGGGAACCTCACCAGGACAACAACAGAATATATACGTAGCTCCACTTCTGCCCCAATTCCCGCCTTGAAGCAAAATTAATCTTCTTCCACTTGACTCAGCTAAGCCCGAGGGCAAATTAGTAAATGATAACCAACGTGGGAGCAGCACATCAATTTCCCCTCCTCTCAGGGGCACCCCCCCATGGCTGCATCTTTGAAGCCGCCCCAATCTTTGGCTTGGGGGAGAATTACTTCTCACCACACACACTGCATTCCCCACAAGGCAGAGGGTGCTGACCCTAACTCCCCTCCGTCTTTCCTTCCCTGTCATCTCAGTGAAGATTAGAAAGGATGGATGGTGGGGAGGGACTGTCTGTGTGTCCCAGGAAAGGAACCTGGTGTCATGGCGGGCTGCTGTCTCAAGATAGAGCCGTGCTCTGGTCCTCATCTCTGGGCTTCAGCTGGAAGTCCTGGACGATGGGGAAAGTTCCAGGAGTATCCTGTTACCTTTGAACGATGGAAGGGAGGCAAGCTTACAGAGACCTAAGGGTAGAGTGTCTCGGGAACAAACAGCAAATTTCGTGAAGGTCTTGAGATGCAAACTCACTTGGTGTGTCCAAGGGACAGAAAGACTCTGGAAGGCGCTGGAGGGGCCGTAAATGGGAGAGAAGACACGGCAAGCCAGGGGAGGCAGCTGCAGATCACCTTGGCTTTTGTAGGTGAAGGTATAAGGTATGGATTTTATGTCTGGTTGCTCTGAGAAGCTCCTGGAGGCCTTCAAGAGGCAGAGGGACATGAACCGCTTTTTACTTTTATTTTTTGAGGCAGTAATATCATCAAGACATTTTTTATGATCAGAAAATACAAAACCGGCATTGACCCTTTAAATACATAAAGAGAATCCTCACAAACACATACCTCCTGCAGCTAGTGCTCATTTTATTGTGGAGATAGATACAACTATCTAGGTTTTTGCTGTGAACAAATCTGTTAGGTTTAAAACTATATGAACTGACTTTTGTTTGGAAAGACCGTCGTGACTTATGTATGCTGAATGGACTCTGGAAGCAAATGGACCAGTTAACGAACTCTTGCCATCATTGCGCTGATTGGTAATGATGTCCTGGGTTAGGGCTGGAGCACTGGAGAGGGTGAGAAGTGGGCAGATTTGGGATGGAATTAGGTGGAGCTTTGCTGAAAGGTCTCAGTTATGAGAGGATGATTCCTGGGATTTGAGCCTGGATGGGTGCCTGGTTGATGGTACTATTCCTGGTCTGGGAAGGAAGATAAGGGCATTTGATTTGGTTTTGGTTGATTTGTTTTCTTCATTATCCTATCCTCAGGGTCTAGAAGAATATCTGTCACTAGTGAGTGCTCAGTCAATATGTGTTGAAGAATTGAAAAAGCAACAGTTTGATCAGGTTCTAGCTGGGAAGCCAAATGGCCACACTCATGCTCTTCCACCTGTAATTAAATGGCACAGTGAACCATTCCATGTATTTTGCAAAATTCTATTTAAAAGACAGAAAGGGGAACAATTCCAATTAGTTGTCATTTGCCAAGGGACAGCACTGGGACAGCAAAAACTCATTTCTCTGGCAGAGGAGCAGATTCCTCCTGTCCTCCCGTAGGTCCTGCTTCTGGGGGGACTTGGGAGAGTTTCATTGAGTGATGGCATCCTGGACCCCAGAGTGGACTAGCCTCTGCTGTTCACCACAGGCCTAGAAGAAGGTCCATTTTCTGGGGAATCGGCCCCTTGGCCTGAGCTTCCTTGGAGCTCCGAGCAATGACGAAGGTCCCCACAGGCCCTGGGCTGTGGTCTAGTCCCTGTGGCTTTGGGATGAGATTCTCCCTCTTACCCCAGCTCCCCCAGGGCATCCCTCTTTCCTGGCCACAGATTCCTGCTGTTGAAATACTTTAAGGAGAAAGATCATCAAACTCTCTGCACCCTGAGAATCTCGCTGCAAGAAGGGCCTCTGTTTTATCTGCCTGCTGTTCCCTTCTGCTTTCCAACAGCCCAGCTTCAACAGAAGCATACTTTTGGGTAGCACACAGCCAACCCCCTCTGACATCCTAACATCCTAACATCTTTGGACCTCGACCTCTTGTTAAAAAAAGGTACTTGTTTTGATGTACATATACATAGTAAAATGATTACCCCTCTTGTGGCCAGGAGTCAAGAACCAGTGACTGGCAGCCTCACTAAATCTACCAGCCGGCTGTAGCAGGGGAGGAAGAGATCTGTAAAGAAAGAAGGTGAGTGTGCTGCCCCTTAAGAAAGGAGTTGGTAGACTGGGAAAAACAACAAATCCCTCTTACAGGAAGTCACATTTAATGCCAGGAACCAGAGAAAGAGTACCCGTTGGGACGCTGGTTTTATTTTCTAAGTGAGAGCAGAGAAATGAGCCTTGCGGGCAGGAATTGTGATGAGGAAGTGCTGCAGGGGTCCTACTCGGCTCAGAAAGACGGAGGAGGAAGTGGAGGGGAGGCCGGCCCGCAGCGCGGCTGCCGGGCTCTGGGAGGCGGTGATGATCACCGCGCTGCTGATGACTCAGTGCGGGCCAACGTGTCTTCCCCCGTTCCGCTTGGTCCGATTCTCCAAAGCCAAACAAATAGGAAGTGTGGTAGACGGGGTTCTTTTTAGCAGCAGTACACTTGGGTTTGCTTTCTTGGGCGTGAATCCAGTGGAAAGCAAGTATTCTCTCTGGCCTCTCTGCTACATCACAGAAATGGAGCAATCCCTGCCTCAGAGGAACAGAGCAGTTTTAAAGACATTTCAAAGAAACAGTCTTGTAACTTACAAAATGGATCACAGTAACCACAGAGTTGGCTGTGCTGACATGTCCCATGACTGCTTCTCCTTTCCATATACATTAAAAAAAAAAAAGAAAATTCTATGTATTTAAAATGTACACGTTTTGGGAGTTCCCTGGTGATCCACTGGTGAGGACTCAGCGTTTTCACTGCTGAGTCCCAGATTCAATCCCTGATTTGGAAACTATTAAGATCCTACATGCCGCACAGAAAAAAAAAAGTACTTGTTTTGATGTACATATACATAGTAAAATGATTACTAGTTAAGCTAATTAACGTATCCATCTCTCCACATGGTTACCGTGTGTGTGTGTGTGTGTGTGTGTGTGTGTGTGTGTGTGTGTGTGTGTGGTGGGTACCTGAGATCTATTCTCTTAGTAAGTTTCCAGTATACAAAGCAGTACCATAAACGGTAGTCATCCTGAGGTACATTAGATTTCTAGAATGCATTCATTCTATTAACTGTAACTTTGTACCCCTTGACCAACATTCTCCCTCCTTCCTACCCCTGGTAACCACATTCTACTTTCTGCTTCTATGAATTTGACATTTTTAGATTCCACACATGAGTGAGATCATCCTGCATCTGTCTTGCTGTCTCTGGCTTTTTTCACCTAGCATAATGTCAGCTTCCATCTATGTTGTTGTACATAGCAGATTTCCTACTTTTTAAAGACTGGATTATATATATATATATCTTTATCCATTCATTTGTTGAAAGACACAGGTTGTTTCCATATCTTGTCTATTGTGAATAATGCTGCAATGAACATGGAAATGTAGACATCTCTTCAAGGTACTGATTTCATTTCCTTTGGATATATACCCATAAGAGAGATTGCTAAATCATATGGTAATTCTATTTTTAATTTTTTGAGGAATCTCCATGCCATGTTCCATAAAGACCAATTTACATTCCCACCAATGGCATACAAAAGTTCCATTTTCTTTACATCCTCTCCAATACTAATTATCTCTTGTCTTTTTGATGACAGCCTTTCTAACAGGTGTGAGGTCTTACTGTGGTTTTGATTGCGTTTCTCTGATGCTTTGTGATGTTGAGCATCTTTTCATGTACCTGTTGGCTGTTTGTACATCTTCTTTGGAAAATTTTCTGTTAAGATTCTTTGCCCATTTTAAAAACCAGATTGTTTTTGATTTGCTATTGAGTTGTGTGAGTTCCTTATATTGTAGGTATTCACCCCTTACCAGATACATCGTTTGCAAATATTTTCTCCTATCACAGAGGTTACTTTTACATTTTGTTGACTGTTTCCTTTGCTGTGCAGAAGCTGTTTAGTTTGAGGTTGTCCCACTTATTTATTTTTGTTCTTGTTGCCTCAGCTTTTGGTTTCCTAACCAAAAAAAAAAAAAAAAAATTACTGCCAAGACCAGTGTGTCAAAACTTGTTCTGATCATATAGTTTCTATGAAAATCTTAGCATGCCAGAATCAGAAGGGATCTTAGAAATCATAGCCAACCCTCTCACATTCCAGAGAAGGAAACTGAGGCCCAGAGAGGGGAAGAGGGGGATTTAAAGGTTCCAGTGTGTTAGAGGCAGAGTGAAGCCTCACCCTGAGGTCTTCTGAATCGTTGTACAAAAATCTTTCCATTATGTCACTTAAAGATGCTTATAAGGGAGTGTCTGCTACAAATTTGCTTCTAGATGTCCTTGAAAGCAGTTGATGGGAAATTTCAGCCTGCTGCATCGAGTGAAATTGCTAAATGAATTTGATTCTTGCATGCCAAAAATATCTCTGCGAAGATGTGACTTCGGCGTGGTTTAATCACGGGACACTTGAATTCAGCCACCAAGGATGTGCCCTCACCTCCCAATGGCCTTTCTGTCTGAGTGCCCGTGGTCCGAAGGTGGTCTTTCTGAATCACCTCCTTGATTGTGCTTGTCCTCTGACGGCCTCTGGGTTCCCCCACCATGACTGTGGGGCCCTGTTGCTCAAGACTGGCCCCCACTGGGCTGCCCCCCAGTTTCGCAATGAGGCCGTGTGAGCCAGCCGCTCCATCAGACCCGCCTGGCTCTGCGCTGCAGGCTGACCCGTCTGGAACACAGCTTGGGCTTCTCCTGCTCTGTGGGGCCCAGTTAGGTTTGGCCAAGTGGCGATGGGAGGCGGGGAGGAGAGTGAGCTCAGGGCACTGATTCGCCGGGTTCCACGTCTGTGGTTTCTCCAGGTCTGGCTGCCTCCCTCTGCTGAAAAGCTCAGCTCCTGTCACGCAGCGCCCTGCGCATGGCTCTCTGCCCCCCCCCATCCAGCCTGCACTGGTGACAGCGCCTTCTGCCTCCACGAGCCCCGGGGCTTCTGCGTTCTCCCTCGGGGTTTCTCCATTCCCTGCCATGCCTTTGAAAACCAACCCTTTTTAAAACTCCCCTCAAATGACCCCACTGAGTGTGCCCCTGTCCAGCTGGGACTTGGGCTGATAAACGACCTGATTCTAACCTGGGGTCTCAGCCTTCCCCGAGCCCTGAGATATATTCTATCCCAAGAGAGAACCTTCAGAGCCTCACTTCAGGTATCAGTTTGTCTGTGGGGGTCCTTGAACCCGAACTCCTATGTCTTAATAACAAATTCTAACCTTCTTCTGGAGAACAGGCCTCCGAGACCGTAAGGTGGAAAGGAGACGGCAAGGAGCCGAAGTCAGGGCCGGAAGTCGGAGCCTGCCGGGCGGCAGGGCCAGGCTGGCCGTCGCTGGCGTCAGGTGTGAACGCGACAGAGGACCGGCACCCCGCGAAGAGAGCCCTCTCCGGCAGTGCTGGAAGCCAGAGCGTCCCTGAGCTTTCTGAGGCCGAGGAGAGTCGGGCGAGGGATTTGTGTCCACGCTCGGGTCAGAGGCCTGGGGAGCAGCAGCACCGGTCAGGGCCCAGTGTGGTCGTGGTGGGGGGAGTCTGGGCCCGAAGAGCCCCAGGGAAGGTGAAGCGCAGCGCTGTCCTCTCAGCTCTGCCCCCTGCCCCCTGAAAGCCTGCGAGTCCTGGGCCTCCGTGGAGCTCTTAAACTGCACGTCCTTGTTCTGATAATGGCAAGCTATTCAGTGGTAGCTGATGTCATCTTTATTTGCTTCTTCATTGTGCTAGACACAAAATATGTTAGATTGAGAATAATTTACAGTTGCTTACAACCTGCTTCCTTCAGACTACCACTCGGGTACAAAACTGTGGGGTAGCGCCTTCACAGAAGAAGAAATAGACAGTTGCAAATATGCCCAAAGTGAAAATATTATCTCACATTTTTTACAGTTTCACAGTTTGTCAGAGATTTTTTTTCATGCATCACATATCAATTGACTCTCACAATAAACCTAAAATATATGTGTGTGTATGTATGTGTATATATATATGTATATATACAACAAGACATATATATATAACAAGACATGAATATATATAACAAGACAAGTGACAGATATATACATCTGTCACTTGTCTTGTTATCTGTTTATCTATCTGGCATCTATTTGTCTATCTGTAAAATGTATCTGAAAAGCCTGAAGCTTCAAGAAATAAAGTAACTTACCCAAATTTATATGGTTAGCCAGAATGGTTCGCTTCTTTATATTTCTTATGATTTCATTGTGATATATATTCGTTGTGATTATGGCTGTCTTCTACTCAAATCTGTGAGGTCATTAAGCAGAGTTCATGGCTTACTATATTTTTTTGTCATGCATACCAATAGGTGTGTGTATGTGTATACAGACAATGTGTCTACATTGCATCATTAATGTTTAATAAATATTAATAACAAAACAGCCAGCCACAAATCCACCACTTAGATTAGGAAATAAAATATGGCTGTAACTGTAGAAAGACCATCTATGTCTCTCCTCTGTAGCTTTCTTTCTCAATCTCAGCTGCTATTCCGAATGTTGTCTTTATCACTATTCTGAAAAAAGTATTGTTTACTTGCATATGTCATTTCACTTTGTATAAATGTGTACGTGGCCTGTTTGTTCTCATTCTTCCCGCGTATCGTCTACACACACAGACACTGCCCAGCACACAGTAGGTGCGCAGACTAGCCTGGCCCTAGCATAACCAAAAAGCATCTGTCTGCTCCCCGTGCTCTCCAAAGGATTGACGAAGTCTAGTCTAGTTGGAGTGGGTTCTGGGTAAGAAAAATCACAGAACCAAACATCTCAGGGCACCCAGCTATATGGCATGAGCATATTGGCACTCCAGGAGAGGCCCTTGTGGCCCAAGTCCAATCTAATCAGGGGAATAGTCCTGGTGGACTGTCTCACTCCTTGAAGCTGGAGTCCCACCTTAGAGCTCGGAAGTGTCTTCTCTCAAGGCCTTTTCACAAGTGGCAAGTACCACCCCCATCCACTTAATGACCTTGTACACTCTATTAACCCAACTTCCACTTCCCTACACATTTCCCTCTTAAATTCCTGGAGAATTTATGACATGTTTAACAACCATTTAAACAATGCAAGCAGTTTCTGCAAGCCTTAAGAGTGGCATTTTTCAAACCGTGGGCCACAAACCATTAGTGAGTAGTGAAGTCAATCTACTGGCTCAGACCAGGATTTTTAAAAATTGAAACAGAATTGAACATTACCTGGTCAAGAAGCTGGTATTACAAAATATGAGTGTGTGTTCCCAGGAGCAAGTGGTAAATACTATCTTGTGAAAGTCTACAGTGGGATTGATTGATTACTTTGTGGTTCGGATGGGCTCTAGGCATTTGTGTGTCCATGACTGACCTTAACAATTACCATAATCCCAGGCAGTTGCCACTCCTTGGCCACACAGTGAGGTGACACATGTCCCAGTTAATCCAAGGCTCTGTCCCTTAGGGAATCCAACCAAGCCCTTTGATGGGCCTGGAAATGTCAAAAATAAATACTTTGGAGATGCCCAATCTGGTCTGAAACACAAAAGGGCTATTCACTGTCCACCCTACCCCCATCCCAGGCCAAAATTTGCTGGGTAGGGAGGAGAGACCAAGAGCAAACAAATAAGACACAGGGTAATTTCCAAGTTGCATCATCAATAACCTACTTATAAAAGTCATGGTTTTGCTGCCTTAAAGAGAGCTTTGTTGGCAACCACAGGTCCATCTCAAGCTCTAGGTTACCCTAAGGAGTAGTTTACATACTAGAAGAACCTGGGCACTTAGGAGGCTGATTTCCTGGGGAAACAGGGCTTTGGGAGTCAGCTGCACATCCATGCCAGGGGTGGGTGGCAGGCGGGAGAGCATTTGAGGTTGTCCAGGAAGAGCTGTAATCTGAGTCAAAGTGAAAAGATGCGGGCTAGACCCCGGCAGGGGGCAGGGTGGGGGGAGGGGAGCAGTGATGCTTGGGGGTGGACAGAGAGAGCCGCGGTCAGACTCCTCTTACACCGCCAGCACGAGTGTCCACCACCACACCTGGTACTGTTGCATCGTGGTAACACAGAAGGGAACGCTCCCGCCTGCAACCTCTGGCAGCCTGCCAAGACCTGGTCCACATTCGCCTGCCAGATTCGCAAGGGTTTTGGGACAGAGATCTGGGTGGCAGGAGGCGTGGAAGGGGACTAACTGGACATAGGTTAGAAGGGATAGAGGACCTCTCAAAAGGAAGGTGGCACATGTACAGATTTCACTGTAATCTTTCTGGCACCATTTAACATTTTTCAACAAAAACTTAAATGGTTTTTCTGTGTTTGAGGGGAAATCAGACCACTGTTTCTTTTGATGAAACATTATGATGAGGGGACTAGGAGGTGGTCAGCTCCAGTGGCGTGATGACACTGTGATAGGTGTTAATTGTGCATCAGTTCAGTTCAGTCGCTCAGTCGTGTCCGACTCTTTGCGACCCCATGAACCGCAGCACGCCAGGCCTCCCTGTCCATCACCAACTCCCGGAGTTCACCCAAACTCATGTCCATCGAGTCGGTGATGCCATCCAACCATCTCATCCTCTGTTGTCCCCTTCTCCTCCTCCCCCAATCCCTCCCAGCATCAGGGTCTTTTCCAGTGAGTCAACTCTTCACATGAGGTGGCCAAAGTATTGGAGTTTCAGCTTCAGCATCAGTCCTTCCAATGAACACCCAGGACTGATCTCCTTTAGGATGGACTGGTTGGATCTCCTTGCAGTCCAAGGGACTCTCAAGAGTCTTCTCCAACACCACAGTCCTCACTATACTGTGGGCTTCTAGAAGGAAATAAGAGCTAGACTCAGAGGAGGTGACCTACCTGCGTTGATAAAGGAAAGCACAGTTGAGTGGAAAGATCTTACGCTGAAGTCTCACCCCTCCAGGGGTAACTGCCCTTCCTCCACTCAACCCGTCCCATGAGAACCATCCAGGAGGCCTGACCCCACGCTGGCTTTGGTTGGAAGGAAGAAATCCACCTCAGAAATACTAGGGAGTCATGCATAAAAGGAACTCAAATAGAGTGTGGAGCAGAACCTCCCAGAAGCTGAGACACATAGATTTCTATAAGCTTGGTGGATATATGGCATTTTCTTCTTTCATTTCATTTAGCTTCACAGTTAAATTTCTTTGGAAAGTACCACACTGTCTCAACTATCTTACTGGAAATGAGGAAGAAGTTTGAGTTATATTCTGGAGTCTGAAGGAGGAGTCAAGAACTGTCCTCTAGGGTGAAGCCCCGGGGTAGGGGGAGGGAGAGCTAGCGATGCTGGCATGGTCTGCCCTGACCTGAGCAGTGTTCTCTGAAATCTCTCCTAAAAATGTGTCCTGGCCTTTGCTTTTGATTCGTGTGAGATGCTTCTCAGAGTCTGGTTCCTGCAGCCGCATCTCTTATCCCTCAGCCTAGCTGTGGAGCCATGAAGACACGGGGGCTCCTCCTTCCCTCTTTCTCAGAAGTCTGAAGGTGGCCAGGCCCTGGGAACACCACACGGCCCGGTTCTGATAGGCTCACCCAAGGGAAACGGCACTTGCTTGGGTGTGATTAATCCACGGAACCTCCCTCCTGACTTTCCCTCAGTCCAGCATGTTCGGTCCAGCTGACTGTTGGTGCTGACCGGGGACGTAAGGAGCCTTGACCTCTAGGGGCCAAAGTCCAGGGAGCATATGGAGGAGTCAAAAACTCAAGGGACCCGGAAGGCCCCCATGACAGGTGAAGGGGGATCGGTTTTGAGCTGGAGTCCTGAGATTTTAGGATGTGGAGTGGCGGAGGCCTGGCTTGGCAAAAGGGGGCTGATAATTCTTCCCTTTGGGTAGCACTCACGTTTCCCCTGAAAGATGGGGGCAGAGGCCCGCAATCAACAGCAATGGGTCTCTGTCTGCACAGCATCCTTCTGGTAACAGGAACCTGGTGATAATTCCTTTGGGAAATGACTCCTTCCCAGCCACTGGAGCTTTGTGATGGGTCTGGCAGGGTTGCCAAACCCAGTGGCCCGTCCATCCTGCTCTCTACCACAGGAAAGGGCAGGTGGCAAGGGCACCCACCACCAGGCCCTGAGCCCCTGGCTTCAGCAATTGGCCCAGGGCGGTGGTTCTCCACCTAAGGCAGTACCGTACCCCACAGCCCTGGCCTTGGAAGCGGAGGGGTGCAGGTGATTGTTGTCTGGGAATCACTTTGGCATTTAGTGACCAGGGACCCTGAATACTAGAAACGCCCTGAACAGTGCTTCAGAGCAAAGAATTGGCCTATTCAACAGCTTCTCTGTTGAGAAACCCTGACCCAAGTGACTCAAACGATGGGCACCGGACCCCAGCTGGGCCAGCCAGAGTCTACCCCTGAGATTTTGTTTCAGAATGACTCTCAGGTGTCAGGTAGCCACCCCTCTACCCCAACACATGCAAGAGTGTGTCTGAAAGAGAGAATGAGGACTAGGCAGAGAAAAGGCAGAGATGAGAGATGGAGAAAGAGACCTTGAGAACTAATGACATCATCTGCCCTTATCCTTTTCAGCTATGACGGCCAATTTTTTTCTTTTTGTGCTTAATGCCTTTGAATTTGGTTTCTTTCTCATAACCCTAAGAATCGTCAACCACCATGAGGGTTCAGAAAGCAATGTTCCTCCTTGCTGGGCACAGATATAGGGGATCAAGATTTTAGAAAGCAGCTTTTACTCTTTCTCCAAATATGGAAACAGGTCCAGAGGAGGGTCACACAGCTATTGAACGACAGGGACCAGGCCATATGTCCAGTCTCTTGCTGAAGGGCTCGGAACAGAACAACCTCCTCCTGTCTAATGAGATCAAATCTAAGCTCCTGCCATCTGGATAGGGGTGTGATTATGTCTTTAACATGCCATTTGGCACTCAAGGGAATGCTAAGAGACACCAGGGGGAGGTTCAGGACCTCTGGGAAATTTCAACCTAGTAGGGACCACCATGGCTGCCTGGATCCTATTGGTTTGGCTTAAAAAGTGACATGTTCAGATGGAACTGGAAATACAGGGCATCCAAACTAAAGGGCAGGGAATTTCAAACCGGCTAAGGCTCCCTTTCCTTCATCCTAGTTTTTCCAGTTTAGGTAACTTAATGGCTCTGTATGTTCACCCATTTCCTTTGCAAAACACCATCAGGAGACAGTCAGCATCTCTGTTGGGCCCAGAGAATTTTTAGACGTTGTTTGTGGCCAAGACACTATAATTAGATGAATGAGATCCTTTGCCCTTCCCCTGTAGGTAGGAAGGAGTTATGTAAGGAAGGCTGGTGCTTGCTGACTTGGGTGGGTGGAGGCTGCCTTACAGTCTGCGGGGCACCTGCTTGCCTGTAAGTGCTAACTTGGATCCTGACCTGTCCAGGGACCTGATCCTCTGGAATGTTCACCGTCCACTCTGCCCCTGAACTTCTCACTCCCCACCTCCCTACCCACTGCATAAACTTAAAGTAACTGTCAGTTTTTTCTGGTGCTAAAATCGTTTTCATTGTTATCAGTATTGAAGAGAATTCAAATAAAAGCTATTGACAATACAGTCCAAGAAAAATTCAGCTTCTGGCATTATCTCCCCTTTTCCAACTGTGAGAATGTGTTCACAGGCTGTCTCTCCTCCTCCCGCTTTCAAGCTGATGTCTCCAAATACTTGGGTTACTTAGAAAATTTTTGTATGTGTTTTGAATATTTTGTTTTGCTTTCACTTGAACTTTTGTTACAAATGCCCAACTTTAAACACACCAGAGACACAACGATTTATCCTCTACTGTTTCTGCTTTGAAGGAATTTGTTGAGGTTTCTTAATTTATGATCAATTTTGTAAATGTCTCTTTGATACTGGAAAACAGAAGAAAGTATTCTGCATTTTGTGCTTGTGAACCTGTGTGTGTGTGTGTGAGAGAGAGAGACAGAGAGAGACAGAGAGAGCATTAGTGCGTACTTAGTCTTGGAAGTTATCCTTGCTTGTTTCTTGACTGCTTGATCTGCCAAATAGAGTTGTATTAAGCTCTTCCCAGCACTTCTGTGTTTCTGTTTAATTATCTCATTGAATGTGGGTGCTATTTTTCTATGTATGGTTCTAAATATGCAAGTGAATTTGCGTGTGCGTGTGTGTGTGTGTGTGTATAAAATTAAACTTGTGCAGATCTCCTACTAAAAGGCCACATGGGCGTGTGTTCCATGTCTTCTGGCTTTTTTTCTCTTTGCACAATACTTTTTAAGGACATGTGATTAAAGGGAAATTTGATCCAAGGGGAAGGGGTTATGTTGTGATTAAAGGGCATTTTGATCCAAGGGGAAAGGGCCATCGCAGCCTACTGAAAACCTTCCATTTGTCTTGGCCACAGGGAATCTTCCTGGCTGATCAGGGGGAAAAGCCAGGCTCTCCCTGAGATAATGCAACTGGAGAGGGCAGACCAACCCAGAGGAAGATTCTGTGACCTTTGTGAGGCACTGGGTCTAATGGGGGCAGGCAGTAACCAAGGGAAGAACATGACCACGGGTAAGCAGTCAGTTCCAGAGATGCTGTAAGGAGCGAGATGCTTCCAGGACAGAGAGAGCAGCAACAGGCACCTGAAAAACATAGGCAACCACATTAGAATATCCATCTGCATGGAGCGAACACTCATCCACTGAGCTTGGTTTTGGCCAGAGATTCCAGTCTTGGAAGTGGGGTGACAAAAAGGAGTTTGGGCCAGACGGAGGATGTGGGCAATACAGGGCACCAGAGCAGCGGCCTAGACCTAGGAATGAGGCAGACCCTAGTTGTTGGTCGGCTGGAGGCTGAGTCGCAGAGAGGGAAGCCGGAGGACTGCTCGACGCCCAGCTGTCTGAGGGCAGGATGGGGCAGAGGGAGCCGCAGTCTGCAGCTTGGCCAGAGGGAAGACAGCTCCAGCCTGCAGGCCCCCAGCCCTAACACAAGGGCCAGGAAAGTAGCATTAATTTTTGCTTCTCTGATGAGGTAAGGAACCTGGTCAAGACCAGAAGATGTGTCTCTGGGGAGAGAGGGAAAGCAGAAGAAGAGAGATCAAACAGTCAAAAATAAGCAAAGGTGAACTACCAGGATTAAATACACACACACACACACACTCACAAATTCGCATGAGTCAAAGAGAGTTCACTTCTGTTTTCCAGGATCTGTGGGGCATTTATTGAATTAATCTAAATAAAAAAATAAAATTTTCAAAGCAGAGAAA
Source organism: Cervus canadensis (assembly GCF_019320065.1). NCBI lineage: Eukaryota > Metazoa > Chordata > Mammalia > Artiodactyla > Cervidae > Cervus > Cervus canadensis. The sequence goes on along the minus strand of NC_057399.1, from coordinate 9,527,606 downwards.
CTTTCCATGGGGCAATTCTTTGTCAGTAGTGTGTTTAAAATTAGACTTTCATAATGCAGGTCCAATTGAAAACAAAACAATACAAAACAGAAAACAAAACATTTTCTTGAAAGTAACCCAAGCATTTGGAGGAACCAGCTTGACAGAGGCGAGTGGAGAGACAGCCTGTGAACATATTTTGATTGTTTGAGAAGTGGTAGAGAGGCTGCCAGAAGCTGGTTGTTCACGTCCTGTATTGCAAAACAAGTTTTGTTTGAAACCCTGTGAGATCTATAACAGTTACGACTGTATTCTGTTCTAACAGATAAGCGATAACCGGATAGCGGTTTTAAGGTATCTGTAGGATGTTAGGCAGTAGGAGTTTCATTCCTGATCACTAGTGGATTGACCCTCCTAAGGAAAAAATTTCAAATACAGAGAAGATGTATCTTCCTAAGTGCATTTCTGAGTTAGCAAGAAAGTAAGAGGTTCAGCCCAAAATCCTAAGTGAGTTATACGTGAAAGAAGAACTACGCCAGCTGGGGCTCTGAGGGCATTGGTTAAGCAGGTGGACTTGAGCCTCTGTTGTTGGGCCTCACAGAGGACAGAGAATCATGAAGGGCAGAGATCAGGGCCATCCAAGGCACCTCGCCCATAAAGGTGAGACCCCAAATGCCTACACTTCCAGATTGTGTAAACTGGAAATAGTTATTAACCACCTTAACCATCAGGGAGTTGCAAGACCCTAGGTCCTGAGCAAAAAAGGAAAATTAATGTCATTACTGAGCATCTGGGACCACAATCCGTCCCTCATGTAGCTTGAGGCCCAAGTTCATACTACCTGTGTATTCTAAATAGTAAACAACAAACCACCCTCCGCCCCCAACACTCAAGCCAATGCTTTGTTAGGTTAATCTGAGACTGGTAGTGGTATAGATGGCAAGAACTAGTGCAAATCTCTGGTAGAGGAACCTACCTTTATCTCAGACCTTAGAGAATTTCCACAAATAAAATCTCAGGGAAACGCATGGCTTTCAATAAAAAGAAACAATCCTCACACAGAGGCACTATAAATGAGAAAAAAACAGACTGCAGAAATAGACCCACAAGAATTCAAATACTGGAAACATCACACACAAACAAAACTCTGAAATAACTATGATTGCTATATAATTTTTTTTAAAAAGACCAACTTGATAAGCACGTTGGAAATGAGGAACTATAAGGAAAGATCAAGCAGATTTAGACAAGGTCCAAATACAACTTCTACAAATAAAAAATAAAGTGAAAACGAAAACTTAATGGAAATGACAATTAGAAAATGAAATTTAGTAATTAATTCCAGTGAGTTCCCTAGTGGTCCAGTGGTTAGATCTGGTGCTTTCACTGCTGAGGGCCCAGGTTCAATTCCTGGTCAGGGAAAGAAAATTCCTCAAGTTGTGTGGCACAGCAAAAAAAAAAAAAAAGTCAACTCTACTTACAATAATGTAAAAATGTACCTAGAAATAAATTTAATAAATGTTACAAAAGGCTCCTACCAATAAAAAAACTACAAAACGTTGTTGGAAATTTAAAAAGTTGTTGAGAGAAATGAAAGACTTAAATAGAGAAATACACCATGATCACAAATTAGAACAATCAATATTATAAAGATGTACATTCTCCTAAAATTGATTTATAGACTCAAGGCAACTCCGATAAAAATTCTAGCAGAGTTTTGTGTAGATATTGACAAACCATTATTCAAATTTACTTGGAACTGTGAAGGTCTTAGAATGGGCAAAACAACATTGAAGAAGAACAGAGTTGGAGAGCTAATGGTACAAGATTTTAAGACCTACTAGTAGCAACGAAGACCCAGCACAGCCATAATAAATAAATATTGAAAAAAAAAAAAAAAAAAAAGACCTACTAGTGATATTGGCACTAAGATAGACAAATAAACCCTGTAAAAGAAATGAGGGTCCAGATAAACCTACAGTCAAGTTATTTTTGACAAAATTACCAGTGTAGTTTTATGAGGAAATTTTTTCAACGAGTCAACAAATTATTTATAATTTTTATTTATTTATTTATAAATATTTTATGTCTAAAATATAAAGTCTATTTAAAAAGCACAGAGAAAAGATAGATTACCTACAAAAGAGAAATCAACTAATACCTGATTTCATAAAAACAGCAATGGAAGCCAGAGACAGTGGGATGATGTCCTCAATTGTTGAGAGAAACAATTATCATCCTAGAATTCTACATCCAGTGAAAACACTGTCCCATAATAAAGATTAAATATAGAGATTTCAGTCAAATGAAAACCAAAATTGTTTGCTAGTCAACTCTCACTAAAGGAAATACAAAAGGATGTGCTTCACGCAGAATGAAGGTGACCTGAGATGGAAAAATCTAGAGGTAAAAAGAAATGAAGATCAGAAAAGGTGGTAAAAATGTTTTTAAAATGGCCACACCTATTCCTCTCTTGGTCTCCATACCATTTTGCAATCTGGTTTTGCATCTCCTTATATCAAGAGATGGAGTCTATTTCTCCACCCTTTGGATTTGGGCTCAGCCTAATTCATGCCCAAACCAATGGGACGAGGCAGAAATTATGTTGTGCTAGTTGTAAACTTCCATTTAAAAGCTATTTTGGACCCCTGAACTGTCATGTTAACAAGCTTAGGCTAGCCTGTTAGGATTAGAAACCACATAGAAAAGTGATTGAGATTATTATAGATCTTTTCGGCATCAAGTTGATTTGCGACCTGACAGCAGATTCATGTGTGAGCTCAGCTGAGATCTGTTTAAATTGGCCTACATCAGAAACGCTGCCCAGCCTACCCACTGCCTTTTTCTACTCACTGGTGAGAAATAATACATGATTACTATGCTAAGCCTCTAAGTTTTGAGGTGATTTGTCATTTAGTTCGGAGCACCAAGAGTTAGCAGTAGATAATAATGAATGGTATGGGCTTCCCTCGTGGCTCAGCTGGTGAAGAATTTGCCTGCAATGCAGGACACCTGGGTTCGATCCCTGGGTTGGGAAGATCCCCTGGAGAAGGGAAAGGCTCCCCACGCCAGTATTCTGGCCTGGAGAATTCCATGGACTGTATACTCTATGGGGTGGTAAAGATTTGGACACGACTAAGCGACTTTTACTTTCAATAATGGTATAAATCGATAATGTCTTGTGGGTTAAAAATTAAGATAGAAAGAAAATATATAGCAGCAGATAGCATAGGGCTAGAACTGAAGTGTTCTAGAGTTAAAAAAATATATTTATTTTTCTCATATAATAAGAACTCCAGGAGTAAGCATTTCAGAGTTGGTACAGTTGCTTAAGGAATTTATCAAGGACCCAGACTGTCTTTTGTTCTCCTCTTCATTATTCCTAGTCATGGCCATCCTCCTGATGTTCACAAGATGGCTACTGCACTTCTAGGCACTGCAGCTGTGTTCCAGGCAGAAAGAGGGTGAGAATGTGGGATGTCTGTCTCTTCTTTATGAGGAAAACAACATCTTTCCCAGAAGCTCTACTTGGTAGACTTCTGATTATATTTCTTTGGCCGGAAATCTGTCACATGACCATATCTAGGAGCCAAGCCTGGGAAATTTTTAGTTAGGTGAACTGCTTTGCCAAAGGAAATGAGGATTCTGTTATAAAGTGAATGTGGGAATGGACGTAGATTAGGCAACTAGCAGTCTCTGCTCTCTACTTGAGAGAAAACATCTTACGTGAAGAATGATGAAAAGCAAAGCAAGCAATGTACTCTGCATACAGATGGAGAGACAGATTGGAGGGACTAGAGAGAATCTCCGAGTCTTAGCTCTGAAGATGACTTGCTGGAGGACTGGCCCTCACTTTCTTCCCCTTTAAATCACAGCGTTGGCGGGAACAAACTGCATTTCTTTTTGAGGACCTACAGAAACTGTGAAGGGAAGTCACATCATAGATTCTTCATGTGCAAGAACACATTTAGACCTTATAGCAAATATATGAGTCAGTGTCATTATCTCATTTTACACCAGGGTGATGAAAAATCTCAGAGAGATGGGGTAGAAGGCACAGATCCTACATCTAGGAAATGGCAGAGCCAGAGTTTCAGCAGAGCCTTCCTTCCATTGCCCACCCCTATTTCAAAAGGTGAAATAAGCACATGCATTTTTAAAATTGACTTTTAAGGTCACATTTCCTAAACCAAGTGTCTTTTAAAGCGTGACCTGGTGACATCAGCAACTAAATTCCCTGGGGGTGTTTATTACAAATGCAGACTCCTGGACCTCCTTCAGATGAACTGTAGCAGATTCTCTAGAACTGAAACCTGGAATCTGCATTTTAAAAAGCTCCCCTGGTAATTTGGAGACATTTTAAATTTGAGAACCATGGTTATAAACTTATAATTTATCATTCCGTTCTAATGTAGTTTATTTATGGATCTGTGGCTCATGGAAATTTCCTCCACATTCAGGAAAACAAAATTTAAAAATAGTCTTGTTTCTCCTTCCTGTTCCTCAGTTTCCTAATAAACACACTCAATTCCACGGAAAATGTGAAGGCCCTGGAAGTGTGTCACAGAAGATATCCCAGCACTGATTAACTGAGGCTCTGTAAGGCAAAAGCGTGGATTACCATCAACGTGAATGCTGATTAGAATCACACAGAGCTGGAATGGGATGGGCCGAGGAAATGACATTACTAAATATTTACTATGTTCCAGACACTGTTCAGACACATTACGTCATTTAAGGGGCCTAAGATGTGATTTGATCCCTTTTATTTATAAATGGGGAAGGTATTCTTATATTTCCATTTTAGAGATGAAAAACAATAGTGAGAAAAAAACAATCGCTTGTCTGAGATAAATCATTCATTCATTCACACAGTAAGTATCTCTGAGTGTTTATCTTAAGTAAGATATTGAGAGTAGAGCAGCAAAAAAAGAAGTCTAGAGACTGCAGACGTCACAAAGTCCTGACTGACCCTCCAAGTGCCCACTGAGGAACCAGAACGGGGAAGCAGATGGGGGCTGGACCCTGGCAGGCCCGGCTCTCTGGGCTTCGCCTGCCTGCTGCAGGGAGCTAAGAACAAGGCTTCCTGCTGGCGATCTCAGGCGCCCCCAGAGAGCAGGCTGTGACCCTGGATCCAGCAGTAGCTACACCCCTGGCTAGGTGGTCTGGTGTACGTATACCAGCTCCTTACTTGTCCAGAGGAGAGGAGCAGGTGAGGGGTCCATAGAGAGAGTGTATCAGCAGAATTTCAGAGGGAGGAAGGGGAGCCCCCAAGTCTTAATATGCTGCTGCTGCTGCTAAGTCGCTTCAGTCATGTCCGACTCTGTGCGACCCCATAGACAGCAGCCCACCAGGCTCCCCCGTCCCTGGGATTCTCCAGGCAAGAACACTGGAGTGGGTTGCCATTTCCTTCTCCAATGCATGCATGCATGCTAAGTCGCTGTCTCCGACTCTGGGCGACCCTATGGACAGCAGCCCACCAGGCTCCTCTGTCCACGGGATTCTCCAGGCAAGAACACTGGAGTGGGGTGCCATTCCCTTCTCCAAGGCTTAAGGTAGTCTCTCACTAAAACTTGGGAGATAGATATTATTTCCATTTTATAGATGACAAAATGGAGGCTCAGAAAGGTTAACTGGCTTGCTCAAATAGGTTTTCGAGCCAGAAGGGGAATAGTGCCCATCTCAGATTTCGGTTCCAACACCCCCACCCTGCCCCTTTACTACTCAGGAGGGAGGTCTTCACAGGCGTCTAAAATGCTCACCCCGGTAGCCCTAAACCAATTTACAAATCGATAGTAGAGGCTGGTTCTGATTCCTGCTACCAAGGTTTATTTAATTCCAAGTTCGAATCACACAGAAAATAAAATTTTCTCCCTGAAAGGTTCTGTGGAAAAATGTTCTCTGTTCTATGTAACAGCCTCCTCGGCTGTGTTTGTGTCTGAAGAGAGGACTAGTCTGACAGGAAGAATTACAAATCTGGAGCTCATTTTGGCGTCCCAGAGGAAAGGTGGGTGGAGCGTCTCACAGTAAATTAGGAATTCAGAATGAAAACGTAGCTGAGTTTATTTGGGTTTCTAGTGACACCTCAGAATTATTGTGCAGGCGTGTCAGAGGCAGCTCAAAGTAATGACTGCTCCTCCTCCGCTCCCGGGGTGCAGCCTGCTAAGAAGGGGGAATCCCTGTCCTTGGGGGATCGGGGTGGGAACCTTCGCTTTCTCACCTGGATCAGGGAGGGAGAAGGGGAAAGGGGTGTGGTTTGGAGTCCAGTCTGGCTCAGCTCTGAGTTCCGGAGAGGGGCGGGAGTCAGTTCAGGGGTGTGTCTGAGCTCGGGATCTGTGTCTGAGGCGGGGATCTGAGGCCAGGATTTGGAGACTCCTTAGACTTTTTTTTTTTTTTTTTTTTTTGCGGGGTGAGGGTAATCTAGGTTTGGGGGTCGACAATGACAGTGGGAGGAAACAGGAGACTGGGTCGTATCTGAAAGGCACTGAGGTAGGATCTTGGGGTGGGGGGATGGTGTTGAAAGTTGAGGCATGGATCTGGAGAGGGGAAGTTGAAGCCTGCCCGACGATACGAAGTATCTGGGTGAATGTGTGGGGGATTGACGGTGCAGGGCTGTGAATCAGGGTCAGGCTCAGTACCAGATCTTAAATGAGAAGAAAAGAGGCTAGAAGAATAGAGCTGCCACAGCCTTTTTCCGAAAGCGACTCACACCCAGACACACCCACCGTCTAGCCCTCGTCCTCTGTGGCTGGAGGGAAGGCTGTGCCAGGCTCGCTAGACCCTGCCCCCACCCGGCCTTCTAGCTCCCAGCGGCTCGGACTCCGGCAGGGGTCTGTCTCCCCGGCCCCCGGGGAGTCTTGGGGGCGTGGCCAGCAGCCCGGCGCCTGCGGCTCCGGATTGGCTTCCCAGCGGGCCCGTGGGCGGGGTTTCGGGTTGGGTCCCGCTCGGCGGTTCGCAGACGGCGGGGAGGCGGGGCCGGCGGGAGCCCTGCAGCCAATGGACGGGCAGCCCCCGAGCAGTTACAAAGGGCCGGAGCGAGGCCGCCGCCGCGGCAGGGGAGGTGGGGCGAGGCGAGGCTTGTTGAGGCAAGGCGGCGGCCGGGCCGGGCCGGGCCACAGGCGGTGGCGGCGGGACTATGGAGGCAGCGGCCGCTACTCCGCGTCCCCGGCTGCTCCTCCTCATGCTGGCGGCGGCGGCCACGCTGGTCCCGGAGGCAGCGGGTGAGCAGCGGCGCGGCAGGGCTGGCGGGAAGCTTCGGGGCGCGCGGGCCGGGCCCGGCCTCTGGCTCACTCCTCTTTCTCAAACATGGCGCGGGGCCGGGGGCGCAGGTGGCGGCACCCGGGCCGGGCTTTCCTGGTCTGGCCGCTGCCTCGCGAGCCGCGGGCGGGCAGCGGAGGCGGGGCGGAGGCGTGGGTCCGAGCGCGGGTGAACGTGCCCGGCAGCCCGCAGCCACCGCGGCTGCTGGCTCTTCGCGGGGAGGTGGCGTCGGGCGAAGCCGTCCGAGGTCCGGGGCTGCCCTCTGGGGAGCGAATGGGCGCGCGGGCCGAGGGCCGGAGGGTGTGAGGCTGGCGGAGACCGGCAGAGCTGGGGCTGCCCCCCGGTTCCCGCGAGGCGCTGCGTGGCGTTGTCCCAGGCACCGCACCCCGAGCGAGTTGGTCCTCCAGGCTCCAGGGGCCCGGGCGGGGTTGAGGGGTCGGAGGAAGCTTCCAGGGCGGGGTGTGCGCTCTGAGCCTCCAGGCCTCCCCCAGCAGTGGGAGGGGATGTGTGTGGCAGAGACCCTCGGGGTCAGCGAGGCCTCCCTGGCCTTTGACATCGGCTTGACCCCGCCGAGTGGGGCTGCTTCTCCAGCCGGGGGCGGTTTTGGAAGAGGAGCTGCTGCGAAGCTTTGTGTGAGGACTAGGAGGCAATAAGATGTGTGGACTGGTTCTTCTTTCGTGCGTCTGGGGAACGCTGAAGTGGAATCCGCTCACCAGAAGGCTGCGGATTGTTTTGGTAGTAGAAACTTGAAGGTTTGCTCACTCTGCGGGGTTTGGAATGTTTGAATGGAAATGACTCTGAATTGATCAAACGCTTTTATTTCCTCGAAGGAGCATCGGTAGAGAGGTTCGATTTCTTGAGTGACATTAGTTTGAATCGGTCGTCTGTGTAACTGGTTTTCGAGGTACAGTATTTGTTAGGTTTTCCAAAATATTAAATCAGGATGGGGTATGGGGTCATCACCTACCCAGTGGAAGGGGGAGTGAAAAACTTTGTTAGCACTCAGACTGTACTACTGGAAACTGAAATGTGGAGCCTTAGTGAAAGCAACTAAAATAAAGTGAATACATTTTTATTTCTCTCACTGAACACAGAATGTTTTAAAAACATTTCAAGACTTAGGGTGCCAGTTATTGTTAATAGCTACTGTCTATTAAGGGCTTATTATGATACAGAGGCATAAAGTACACCGAAGTACATTATCTGATCCTCCCAACTAAACCCTGAGGGCTGGTGGCGATTGCCCCATTTTACAGAAGAGAAAACAGGTGTGGAGAGGATGAGTGCTCAATTGCTAAAAGCTGCATTTAGGATTTGCAGCGAAGGTTTCAGGGTCCAAAACCTACACATTTTAATATGCATACCTGTCTGGCATTGCCCATATTCATTTTTAGATTTTTGTCCTCACAATTAGAAAAACAATTTGGCTTCTTTCTGATTTCAAGTACTTTTTTTTTTTTTTTGGCCACACTGCATGGCATGCAGGATCTTAGTTCCCCCTGCAGTAGAAGCTTGGAGTCCTAACCACTGGACTGCCAGGAAATTCCCTTCAAGTACATTCTTATAGTCCCTTCAGGCTAGGCCTACCTTTGAGGATACAGTGGATTTTTGACATTGCCTGAGACGGGGGGCAAGATAGATATGTGGATAGGTAGGAGAATCAGTATAATTATGCATCAAGCATAAGTAACATTTCCACACCACTAATTAACTCAAATAGCATAGTTCACTCTTTTCCACTGAGCTTAGCACACAAAGTGTTCATGTATTCAAATAACAGAATTGAGCTTACTAGATACACAAAGCATTGCCCAGTTCATGCCCTGGAGGAGCTTACAGACTACATTGGCATGCATACAATACAAAGCTGATCCAGGCGCTATTATCCTTAAGTCTAGACTACCTCAACTGGTCTGCCTGCTCTCCTTGGTTATGTTGATGTTTCCATTCATCCTTTCATACCTTCTGAAGAAGCTCAAATGCTTTTTAAAATTTATAACTTGAGGGACTTCCCTGGTGGTCCAGTGGCTGGCACTGCAAGCTCCCAATGCAGGGGCCTGGGGTTTGATCCCTGGTCAGGGAGCTAGATCCCACATGCTGCAGCTGAGACCCAGTGCAGCCAAATAAATACACACAATTTTTTTTTTTTTTTAATAATTTGACCTTCATTTTTAAGAGTCTGCAGTTGTTCCTTATTGTCTGGGTATCAGTTTTATATTTTTCTGCCCTGTCCAACATAGATTTCTTTGGGGAAATTGGTCCCTTGTCTTTGGTACACAGTTTAGTACCATTATGTTTACATAGATTTCCCATGTGAGAATGCTTTAGCTTCCTGTCACTTTGTAACTTTTTCTTTGAAAACATGCCCAAACCCAACTATTCTTTACATTAATGCCTCTTGAATGTATCTTCTTTCTTCATAGGCAGCTATCAGGTTTAGTCCTGCCTGTTATCCCTCAAATCCATTTGCTTTCCAGAGTTTCTCTCACCTAGACTTTTCTGTAGGCTGCTGCCAAGCTAACCTTCCTCAGCCATCCCCACAAGGGGTTTATAAGATTTCCCATTTGTATTCAGTGCTTAGAGCAGTACTTGAGGCTTATGATTAGGGCCATTTCTGTATCTAGCTAGGGATCTCTCATTCTGCTACTGCAGACCCTCGATTCCAGTTGTTTTCTGTTTTCCCACCCACTCCTGATTTTTCAGCCTTTTTACTACAGATTTAATTTTGCCCCTTTTGGGAGTGTGAGAAGTTTTTAGTCCTGACTTCCTATACTGGTTTAGTTTGTGAACTATTTGCTTGAACTGCATAGGACTTACACTTGGTGTTTTCTCTTTCTACCACCTTACACTGTTACTTAAATATTCTCTTGAACATGTTGTAAGTACCCAGAGGGCAAGGGTCATGCTTTTAATTTCCTTTTGGTTTTAGAAGCTAGTACTATGTTTTATATTCTGTTCCATTTAAGTACTTGTTGACTAAATGAATTCTATTTGACTTGAGTACTCCTTTAGTAATTATACTGTTATATGTAAGTACAGTTTATACAGTATTGAGAATTCTGTGTATAATCAGAAAAGTCTTGTAACTGCTAGTTATGCAGAAAATGGGGATGATACCTACTTTGCCTAGTTTATGAGATTGTGGAGATCAAATGAGAAAATGATATTAGAGTTTGAGGTTGCTGTTTTGTATTGTTATTAATAGGAGGGCTGATGTTCAGCCAGAAATTCCCACTGGGCCACCTGTGTTTTGATTGGTCAGACATCCTTTCTGATTGGTTGGTCCCACTGTGGTGCTAGTTGTTAATACTTTTAATATCACCCCTGCAGAGAGGCATCAGTATTCAAAGAGGGAAGTGAGTAGTCTAGGCTGAAGTGACTGGGGGAGGGAGGCTTCCTGGACACTTCAGGACTTAAACAGACTTTGAAAGGTAGCTGGAATTCATTGAGGCAGAGTGGGGGATGTGATTAGTGTTAAACTCTCTCTTTGTAAACTACGTCCCCCAGCTCCCCTAAGGCAGAAAGCAAAAGCTTTTATTGTCTGGCTGGCAAGTTACTCTATAATTTCCTTATTCTAAAATGTGGGGTTTGGATATATTAACTACTTTTATTCCCCAGTTCTAAAAATTCTCTAATATGTGACTAAAGCAGAAATGAAATATAAGTGGGATAAGAGAGAATAATGTAATAGGATGCCCACTAGGGCTAGGCATTTGAATGTTGAAAGTCATAAGTCACTCAGTTTACAGATGGAAAAACATGGGTTAGGTGAATTTCTCAGGGTAGGGAAGAACCAGGACAGGAACTTTGATTTTTCTCTAATCCTGGATCTTGTGTACTATATGGCACTTTAAGATATGAAGGACTTGGATCAGGGAGGAACAGAGTTAATGGAGTGACTTTTGTAAGTGAAGTTACAACCTTGAATTTCACAGAGCTAAAGAAATGTGAGTTCTGAAAGTGGGAGAGAGGGGGAATAATTATAAGTTATAAAGTCCTTAAGAGAATGTTAGTATCTTTTTTATACTTCTGGAAAAAAATAAAAAGTGGACCTGGTGTAGTGTTTGTTGATTAAGAAATGTAGACATATTAATTTGGAAGAAATTTTGGGTTAATTGAAGTGGGGTGTAGGTCTTGTAGTACATGGTGGTTAGGTTTAGAATTTTAGATGAACTCTTTTTTTTTTTTTTAAGAAAAAAACATTTTTTAATGGGTAATACATTGTAAATACGTTTTATTTTTATTTTGTTTTTTTTCCACTTGACCTGCAGGATCTTAGTTCCCTGACCAGGGATCAAACCTGTGCCCCCTGCAGTGAAAGTGCGGAGTTTTAACCACTAGAACGCCAGGATCTACTTTGTAAATGTTGAAATTAAACGGGGAACTGATATGTTAAAAATAATCAAAAGGGAAGCCAGTCTTCTTGTGGGGAAGGCTGCTCCTGTGGACTTCACTTGAAAGCTCCTAGGCCTAATTGAAACGATTACCTGGACTCAGTACCGTTCTTGTAGTAGTGCTATATTGTATTAGATATGTTCACGTCTAATGAAGTGGGTTTTGAAAATGCCAGTATCCAGTGGATTGCCCTTTTGATGTGAGAACATGTCTTTTCAAACCACAGAATCCCCTGCACATGTCCAAAAACCTCATGCCTTTTGCTGTTCTTTCTTGGTCGTGGATTGCATAATGCAACTTTCTCTGAACAGACAGACTGTGGTTTGATGCCATGTGATTGGGTCACGTCTTTGCTTCCTGGTTCTGGAACTGAGGGCAGAAGCTGGCATGTTTCTCAGAACTTTTCATGCCTTGTCCCGTAGAATTGGCTCAAGAAAACTTTTGGACTCTTCTATTTTTATTTATTTATTTATTTATTTATGTCATACATTGATATGAATCAGCCATAGATTTACACGTATTCCCCATCCCGATCCCCCCTCCCACCTCCCTCTCCACCCGATTCCTCTGGGTCTTCCCAGTGCACCAGGCCCGAGCACTTGTCTCATGCATCCCACCTGGGCTGGTGATCTGTTTCACCATAGATAGTATACATGCTGTTCTTTTGAAATATCCCACCCTCACATTCTCCCACAGAGTTCAAAAGTCTGTTCTGTGTTTCCGTGTCTCTTTTTCTGTTTTGCATATAGGGTTATCGTTACCATCTTTCTAAATTCCATATATATGTGTTAGTATGCTGTAATGTTCTTTATCTTTCTGGCTTACTTCTAAAAATGTATAGTCTGTCTTGACCCAGCCTAACTCCAATACTTAGGGTAACATTTAATGCCTTTCTTAATGTAGTTTTCTCAGTATCAAATCCAAGCAGTCTCCATAAATATTAAGATTTGCTGCTACTCTGAATTAGATCCAGGTTTAACTGTACAGTTTCAGTCCAGATAGTGCAAGTAGGTTTCTTACGGTTACCTTTTTCTGGTGTGAACTTAGGATTGACTGACTTGTAGGCTTTTTGCCTTAGAAACTTTCTCATATGCTAGAGGAATAAGCCTGATTGGTTTTATGGGTCCAGTTTTATAGATCAGATCTGGCCTTTTGACAGCTGCTTTCTCAGTTTGGCAATCTGAGAGCAATAAGCATTATAAAGAATGATTTATAACTTAAATTATGACTTATAGGATATACAAATAGGTTGCTTTCACATTTCTCAAAGGTTTAGTGGACCTTGCATCATCTTATCAATCTGAAAGGAACATATTTTAAGAATGTGCCAGGAATTCTACCTGCCTTGTCTCATTTAATTCGCATGACCAACCTTAGATGAAAGCTGTGTAATAATACAAAAACTTCTTACTATGTACCAGTTAATTTCCTGAAGAGTCTTTTTAAGTCCATTTGTTCCCAAGTCCAGTGACCAGTGCTCCGGAAATAATTGTAGATTTTGATGATATTGGTTTTAACCCAAGATTCTTTTTAGTTCTTTTAAATATTTTTCAAAGATGTTAACATTTTGTCATTCATATTTTAATCATAAACACATTTGTAAAAGGAAGACCCTTCAGATGGAACAGATAGTGACTAACAGTAATCCAACTACTGAGACTCAAATGATTGAGCATTAATTACCATTAACTCCATCTGCCTGCGTAGGCATAGTTTTGTCGGGATTTTGCTCAGATCGGAACTTAGTTTGTATTGATGAAAGTTGGTAAAATAGAGCTTCTGTGTTTCCATTTTCCAGACCAGGAAACTGAGGTCATGGTGGTAATGAGTGGAGCCTGTGTTTGAGCTTCTCAGAGTGTGGCCTCTTCGCTCTACATCATACTGCTTTCGTACACAGTGAACACCTTGTTACGCTCACTGTGTCAGGAAGGATTTTTTTTTTTTTTAAACCATGAGAATTTGCTTCACTTTGTCTTTATTATGGGATTCCCTGGTCTTTATTACAATTCACCTCTTTGAAATTGTAGGTTACTCAGATCTTGCAGTCTTTGACATAGATAATTTTAATTTTTCCAGTGAGTCTAGTGACAATTGATCACTCACTATTTGTGTTGATTTGTTTATATTCATAGCAGACTCTTATGCTTCTCAAATTAACATAGGCACAGACCTGAAAATTTGAATCAGAGAAAAGGAAAAAGCTATCATTGTCCATCATTAACGTTTGGCTTATTCTTTCTCCTCCATACATTTTTTTGTATAATATAAACATTCTTTAATCATTCTGTTTTAGTAGTTTATCAAAACTAATAAATATGTTTTTAAGATGGCAGAACTTTGACTTGAAGAAGAAATAACTCATTTAAAATAAGCACATATTTAGTAATGGTCAACACAGTGGAAATATAGAAAAAGAGGCACACTTGCTTTCAAGGAGTTTGATGGTGGGGTAATAATGATGAATAGAGATTCAGTAATAGAACTTCAGGGACTGCTTCACAGAGGTGATAGGACTTGATCTGTGCCTTGCAGGACAGGGATGGTTTAGACAGGATGAGGGGCAGAGGGAAAGTCCTCCTGGGTAGGGGAGGATGATGTGAGTGAAGAAGGAGCATGCTAAATTTGAGGAATTTAAGGGGAGGAATGGAAATTCATGATGTTGACATTATGGGTAGGCTCAAGAGAATTGTGAGCCTTGAAAATCAGGTGGATGGTTTTAGTAATTTTAATGTGGAAAAAGAGTGTCTGACCGTACCAAAGAGGAGATGGGGCAGGGTGGCTACCCAGGAACTCCGCAGTAGGTCTGATGACCTCGGCTTTGTGACATTTCAGAGAAATCGGAGGGGCTGGTAGCAGGGCGTCTGCATGACTGTCCCCCACAGATCTGCGGAGCTTCCTCCCTCACCTCTTCTGTGTTTTTGATCACATGTCACCTTTTTCTCAAAGAAGCTAACCCTGACCACACTTCTGTAACTGCCGTTATCTTGCTTTTCATTTCTTTTTTTTTTTTTAACACTGCCTTCTAAAATACTGTTTGTGTATCATACTTACTAATTTACTGTGTTTATTGTTTCCTTCTAACTAGTAGGATATAAACTTCATGAAAGTGGCTATTTTTGTTTTGTTCATCAGTTTATCCTGAGTGCAAAGAAAGTGCCTGGTGCATCATAGACACTCAGTAAATATTTATTGAATATTTAAGGCAGTAGCTCTTAACTGTAAAAAGGTGGAGTACTGGTTTTTAGAAGGACTCCATGATATAAAAACAAGTGATTCCAGGGTTTTTATATCTAGATAATTCCTTTAACTAGTAAGGAATTTGGTGAGAGAAAGATTGAAGAGAAATGAATTCTGCTTTGAGCATGTTGAGTTTGAGGTGAAAATAGGATAGGCAAGTGAAATGGTTTCAGTAGACTGAAAAATGGTTGGAATGGGAGAGGACCTTAGGGAGAGAAATGATATCAGCATTTGCTTTCCATCTCATTCTTGGGGATTCTTATGCCCCCCAAACTACCTGAAGTATTTATTTTGACCCTGAATTCCTAGCTTAGATCTGGAGCCTCGCTCGGTTCATGTTATATTGTTCCCTCCTGCGTTGCAGGTCTGTATTTAGAGTACCTGGCAGATAGCCTGCTACTGATAAATATTCAATGAATGAGACTTATTATACATTTAGATAAGTGGAGGAATGTCTTTTGGAAGAGGAAACAGATGTCTCTAATGAAGAGCTATGAGTAACTGGTGGACTGAGAAGCAGATCTCACTAGTGTAAGGAAGGACATTGTGTCAGTGGGGAGCAGTCCTAAGGTGAAACCTTGTAAGGCACTGTGCTCCCTGTCACTGCAAATGTTCAGGCAGAGGTGGTAGGCAGAGACAACCTCCTGTCCAGAAGTTGTAGATTACATTTCTTGCGTTATGTGAGAGGATGGAATTGATTATATCCAAGCTCTTTTTCTACTCCAGAATTCTGTACTTACACGTCCAGGCTTCCTTGCTGTTTTTAGCTAATGTACAGGCTCTCCACTTCCCTAGCATTCATGACTTCAAGATGAGCACCTTTTGTAACTTACTGTTTGGGAAAAATTGATTCAGTGCTTGGCTTGTCCTCTGGCCACTTTCCATAAAAGGATTTAGGAAGCTTGAAATAAAAATACATGCAGTAAGACCAAAGCTAGTGATCAAAAAGATAAGAACCAGTAAGTAAAAGGGGAAAATAAGAACAGTTAACCATAACTTTTTCACTGTTAGTAGTAGAGCTAATAATTAGCTTTGAGTTTTCTAGCAGGGAGGGCCATACGGGAACCTGAGAGCTTACATAGATCTCATTGCCTATAGCTGAGAACACATGAGGAGGCTGCCACCTTCACTAATAAAGCAGAGCTCCCAAACATGAAGATTGCAAAGTAGGGAGCAGCTGCAAGTGGCCAGCGCTCCGCGCAGCTGGCAGCCCTGACTCCTGCTCTCAGCCTTCCTCCTTAACATGCTTGAGCACTTAGTTTAGTCCTGCTGCTGCCGTTTGTCTTCTCTACTCTTAAGGACACACTCAGTCAGTTCAGTCGCTCAGTCGTGTCCGACTCTTTGCAACCCCATGAATCGCAGCACGCCAGGCCTCCCTGCCCATCACCAACTCCCGGAGTTTACTCAAACTCATGCCCATTGAGTCGGTGATGCCATCCAGCCATCTCATCCTCTGTCGTCCCCCTTCTCACTCCTGCCCCCAACCCCTCCCAGCAATCAGGGTCTTTTCCATGAGTCAACTCTTTTGCATTAGGTGGCCAAGTATTGGAGTTTTCAGCTTCAACATCAAGTCCTTCCAATGAACACCCAGGACTTATCTTCCTTCAGGAAGGACAGGTTGGATCTCCTTGCAGTCCAAGGGATCTCAAGAGTCTTCTCCAACACCACAAGTCAAAAGCATCAATTTTTCGGCGCTCAGCTTTCTTCACAGTCCAACTCTCACATCCATACATGACCACTGGCAAAACCATAGCCTTGACCAGACGGACCTTTGTTGGCAAAGTAATGTCTCTGCTTTTTAATATGCTACCTAGGTTGGTAATAACTTCCAAAGAGTAACGTCTTTTAATTTCATGGCTGCAGTCACCATCGGCAGTGATCTTGGAGCCCAAAAAAATAAAGTCTGACACTGTTTCCACTGTCTCTCCATCTATTTCCCATGAGGTGATGGGACCAGATGCCATGATCTTAGTTTTCTGAATGTTGAGCTTTAAGCCAGCTTTTTCACTCTCCTCTTTCACTTTCATCAAGAGGCTTTTTTTTTAGTTTCCT